>NC_060882.1:28264669-28595919 GCF_021901495.1 Neodiprion virginianus
GTGTGTATAATATATTTACGGCGTAACCAGCCTCCCTGTTTTATTTCCATCCGATGAAAAGACGAGGAGGAGAAGCTTTGCGAGCAAAACACACACGCACTTGTACATACCGCGGCATGCACAGGATCGAATCGTGATCGTGAAATCACTTTTCACGGATAACTCCCACAGCCGTGAATCTTCGATACGTCGAGGAAGAATTACATTTCGGCCCAGGTTCCATACGCGATATCAAGGCGGGATTCGTTCCCGAGTTTGCGGAGTTTATTATGCCGGTTTATCTTGGTTTAAACACATCCGCATACACAGTACGAATAGCACTGTTGCCGTAGGAAAGCGGCGGCGTACCGTTATTCATTTGAACGATTCCATGAGACACCCTGGAACGCGCAGCGTAAACACCAAAAACGAACGAACCAAGGTACACGCTGCTAGATGAGTCTCGTTCAAGACTTGTTTGTTATCCCTTCGTATAAATAACTCCGTTGAAACTCCGCGGGAGAGCCGCGGGGCACAAAGTTACCGGCATAACTGGTGGAACCCCTCCTTCCCTCCATCCATCCATCCCTCCTCTCGACCTTCCTCCTCCCTCCCGCTGTTCCCTCGGGAGATCCTCTTCGGAACGTCAAGCCTCGAGTGAAATCAGTATGAAACAAGAGACCCTGACTATACAGAGTCGTATTTTGTTTGCTACCTACTTGTACACGTAGCACGTGGGACCCAAGGCGGATGGTTCGCACGTGTTGACGAGGATGAGATTCTTCTTTAGTTTTAATTCTCGTTTTTTCCCTCTTCCAGCTTTCTTCTACATCTATTTTCCTCCGTTTCCCTTCACGGAGCACTTCTATTTTCCACTATACAGAGTCGACCTTGGGTGGCCCTGTATACACAGAAACACATCTCGTATCTCCTTCGGGAACTGAGCTCTGCCGGCCTTTCAGTCGTCGCAATAAAGGACCTCTTCCAAACTCCTCCGTATATCGTGCTGCCGTTAAATTACCCAGCCTGGTGTACCAGTTCTATTATCTGTATGCACGCTTGCGCAAATATGTACGTACGATGAAAATGTACGGGACGGCTATTTTCCTTCGAAATCGCTTCGGTTTGTCAAAGAGAACCGAAAAGAACCTTGTTCGAGTCCAATAACTCGATTAAGATCCTCCTCGTTTCTTGGTAGTATACTTTGGACTCGATCGAAGTTCGGATTCGAGAGGGACGGTGTTCGCGTCGTTTGTTATAACTTTGCGAGTCGAAGAAAGAACTCTCTTGTCTCGTTCTTGAAGGTGGTTGGATTTTCCTGGAAATAAGGAATCACTCGCGCACGTGGAAAACTCGGTCCATTTCAATGGAATATCCCCGAGTTCAAGGTCGAAGAGAAGCTCGCTCGCCTCGCGTTTGCGCGATTCGTTCCATCGTCGGCGTCCATGTCACCGCATAATTACTCACCATGCACTTTCGAAATAAGAAGGTTCGAACGGTAACTTTTGGAAATTTCTGCCTCCTCACCCTGCTATTGTCGGTCCTTGAATTAGGGCGGGGCGAGATTCGAGATCGGAGATCCGAGGCAAAGGACGCAACGAGGTAAAGCGGTTTTGTTGTTTCGCAATTCGGTCCCAAAAAAGCGATAAGGAGACGGGAAGACTGGCCTCGATAATAACGGAGCTGCAAGGGCACATCTGACTACGCGTCGCATGGATTATGTAAATCCAACATTATAACGAGGCAGAGTTACCAAATCAACGTTCACCGGGCCGAGAAGGGCCGACAACCAACTTTTCCACGTTGGAAACGTTTGCTTAACCCGGCAATGCAGAGCCAGAAGGTAAACATGGAACTCGTTTCCCTTTCTCCAAATTTCACCAAGTCCAATCTATATTACTTTCAATTAGACGGCGGGCTGAGTTTGAACTTGATTTTCTACCGCGGTTTCAAAAGAGAACAGCGACTCGGTTTATGGACATCAAGAATTCTCGAGATACGTATATAAATCGGTTTGATCCGATTATATTCAAACGAACGCGATGGAAAAAAAGAAACAACCCAAGATAGATGTGCTAATAAAACATTCACGTCAGACGTTCTTTCCCGACTATGGATAACTTTGAAATACATGGATGGACTTTTACAAGATATTTCACCAAAGTGTGTCACCTAAAAAAGTTGGAACCAAAGGCAGCCACACTCGGATCAAGTGCCTGCTCAGAAAAGTGGAGAATCTCTGAAGTCACCATCGTGCAGGCAATTCCTCCTTGTCTCGCACGTCTCTTTTTGTCGCGTCGGCGGATGTCGAAGGCACATTCTCTCGAGTTCTGGTTCCTGGGTTTCCAGTCAGGTAAACCGAGTTCTCCGCAGGTATACGAACCTGCACAAACCGACACACACCTGCATCCTGACGATGCGCACGTAACGATAGCGGTCTTTCGCCTCACCCATCTCGTCGAGAACTTCCCACGCCGCTGGTCGACATTGTACCGCAACTATACCGTGCCTTGTACCAGTGGTGGATTTTTCATTCCTACCCGGTTTCGCGCTCTCTCACGTATGTAATTAATGCGTTCCTAGAGCAGCGAGGAAATACCTTTGCGTAACGCGTTTCTAAGCGCGAGCTGGATGAGAGGAAGAGGAAAGTGACGTGGAACGTCTGGCTGGCGTTACGTTGGTAGGTGGTAAGGTATGCGTGTAAGCGGTCAACACGTGTGCGAGCACGAAACCAGTCATTCTCTCTCGGCGTTACAAGCGAGCCGCGCTAAGAAGTGTGGCGGATATAACCAGAGTGAAATATCGCAGAGACCGACCGACGGACAACGAATGATTCTGTTCCGAGATACCAACGGACTTGGCGCATGCAGCTCCCAGAAGACACGACTTGAGACCGGGAAAACTGGACGAGCGGTCCTCGAGTTTAGCCGAGTATTCATGCCTACTCAACGGCGGCGGCGCACGAGTGCAGCTCATTATTCATCATTTCAAACAAAACCGAGAGCCGTTCTTCCACGTGGCACCGAAGGCGAAGGACTGACTGGAGATACCGACGAGCGTGCTCAACGTCCAAGGACGAGCAAGGTCACGCGATGCTTCATCCACCGCGTTATATACAACAAATTCGGCGGGAAGTTGCGCCGCACGACCGCTTCTTCTCCTAGGTTTCACCACTCTCCGGATGATAATGTTAGTACACGGACCCCTCGGCTTATCGCTTCGACGTCCTGCAAGGATATCGGCGTACACCGATCCACGCACGAACCTTGGAACTGCACGGAGCACGATGCACGTATTAACACAACGACAGCGTCGTGCGGTAACCCCTTTATCACTTATCGCTACCTTACCCCTCGTCTCTTGGCGTGTCCCAGCACGTTTCCGGATCCCGCCCCAGGCGTAACGATGACCCACATTCCGAAGGGTCATAGGTCGACACTTTCGTGTCCGTGCCACCGTCGAAAGGTATCGCAATGAGTCTTTGTTTTCAAACAAGGTGAGCGACATTCACACCACGACTTCGATCACCTCGGGCGACGCAATTATCAACGTTGACAGTCGAAGCCGATGGGCAAATCGGCTTACACGCTTACGCCTAGTCACGATTCGCCCAAAGGCCCGTTCCTGGCGTTACTCGATTTCATTTCTCGTAATTCTCCCTCAAACGGCGATCGACGTGTATCGCTTGGCGAGCCGCGGCACGTGGGCGATGTCGGTGTGTCGGAGTTACAGGCTGCCCTCGGGCGTTACTCAATTATAAATATTCCGTTAATTGCGGTTAGCGGCGGGGTGATAACGACCGATGATAAGGTCCGGAGTAACGCGGTGAAAATATTTTTGTCGGTGGAGTTAAGCGGTACACCGTAGGTAGGCAGGGTCTTTCCCTTCGAGCTTGCGGGTCACAGACGCTTTATTCGTGTGCACGTGGGTAATCAAACTCGTCGCATGTGTGCGTCACCTATCCGCATCGCGGTTGGCTGGATGGCAAACTTGCTGACGCTTGCGTGGGCGTCCGCATACTTTACTTTACGGGCCTGGTTGTACAGCGGGCGTGTTTTACGCTGCGGCGAGCCTGTTCTGTCGTGGTCCGCTTTTAGAGCCGGCTAGAACCGGTGGGACGAAATGGGGGCGGGGGAGGGGGAAACACGCCGAGATTAAAAACACTCAAACGTCGTCGACCGGAACGTAAAAATAACTCGTTAATTGCCCATGCCTCGTACGCCTATACTTGATTGATTTTTAATCGCTCGACGCGATGTATTTTCCGCGTGCATCGCGTCCTATCGTCGTTCTGTCTTGTAATATGCCTATATCTGGCCAATGCCAACGTGTGATATAAGTATCTCCGTGAAAAATGCATTTACGCATTGCTCGCTTAAGCGACTTGTAATTATCGACCGTTGATCGACGCGCAAAAAAATGCCTTGTGTACCGTATCACGTAATGTTACGTTGCGTGCTGTATTAACGATGATTAAATACTCGTCGGCAAACGGGTCATCAAAGGTCACACGATACGTACTTACCGCATCTCCATCTTCTTGCACGTGGATTAGCGTACCTTCTCGCAAGACGATCACTTCTTCTCGGGGAAATTTTGCTCTCCCTGTAACGAACTTTAGACAACCTACGTTATTCCATTCTAGGAGTTGACACAGCCCAGTGTTGATTGCTTTTTTTCCAAATTGCCGTGTTGACCTTGCTCCGAAAATCGAGGTAAAATAAATCCAATGCTCATAGGTTTTACCGCCACCATGGGAATTCGTTACGATTTCTTGCACGACACTTGCGAACGCGTATTTTGTTCCGTAGCAGCAATTCACGGAACGTTGCCTGCGCGATGACCAACCTTTGCTTAATAACTCATCGTTATTTCAACGTTGCGCGTCGATGAGATACCGCAACGTACCTCGGTGTTGTTTCCAATACTTATTTACACTTTTGCATCGATAAATATTTTTTCAACCAGTTAATCGTTAGGTAAATGCAAGCTGTTCAAGCCCGCGGTCCTCAACGTCATTTCCCTTAACGATTTCGACGCTTCTCGATGGTTCGATCTGCCCCGGAGTGCTTCTCCGCGAGTGCTTACTAGACGATCGTTGTTATTCAGGCGTGTACGCGTTTCGAATTATTTCCACAGATGGATAATAAGCGGGAAATCCACGCTGCGCTGATCGAAATATCGACGATGATCAGTCGTCCTTGAGATGGCGATTATCGTCCCCCCCCCCCAAATTATTCGCCAGGAAATTCTAACGAACGTCGACGTAACAAACGTGTTCCGAGAACGAAGAACCTGCGCCAAAGTGATCGGGGGTGCGGGGATGAGGTGTGAAAAAGTTTGAATTCCCCCTATAACTTGTTGCTGGTGGAGCAAGTTTCGTGTGCACGGGTAGACGGTATGATACACGGACAGAGGCGCGCGCCGCGACGAGTCCCTCTTTCCCTCTTTCCCCCTTTCCCTCCTTCCCACCTTCCTCCTCTCATGTGGCACCTCCACCGTACATCCAACCTCCTCCCCGTCGGTGTACGGTGGTTCTCGCACACACGGGCGAAAACGCGTCCATGCCCGTCGTTGTGTACCAGCCGTGAGTTTTATCGTCTCGCCGCGTCGCGGCGCCATCGTCGAGTCGTCGAATCGTACTGCCGAGCCAGTCCTTTGTGCGAGTCCCGGGAGGCAACGCCGCGCGCATTATACTCACCCCTTGAAGCTACCCTTACGGGTTTGTGGTAGGACTAGGCCAGTGACTTTTGGCGGAATCGAGTGCCGAGAGAGAACGACTGAGAAAATAGCGGGGTTCACGCGGACGCAGGGAAAGGGTGGGGAAGAAACGTGTGCTAAAACTCGGCAATTTTATTTTCTAATTTTTTCCCTTTCCCCACCCATCACACCCCCCTCTCCTCCCCCCTAGCGGGAATTCGGCCTTCCTTACTTTACTTGTTCGTTTTCGTATCTCTTTTTTTTAGATCCTTATTTTACTCATTTGTTTTTTTATCGCAACCTCACGCGGACGGATCGTAGTAAACAATATCGCGCCGCGTGTGCTTTTGCTATTGTGGATACTGGATGGTTTTTTTTTTTTTTCGTTTTTAATTTTATTTTGCACTTTTCTCAACGACCAGCAATGCGGTAGGAGCACGAGACTTGCGGTGAAATATATTGCACACGACAATTACGAGGGTGAAATATATTATTCGTGCGCAGTGTGGGACGAAATAATTGCAGTATGATGGTACACCTTCACACTTTAACAATGGATACCTGTGCAACGTCTGGTGTGACCAATCGAGGTGCGACTGTATAAATGGATGTAAAACAGGTGAGTTGTGGAATTTGGCGGTGTAATCCCCCCCCTCATCTCCCGCCTCTCTGACGACCCTCTTTGCATCTCGATTCAATCCCCTCGATTTGCACTCAAATGCGACAAATCGATTAATTCGTACAACGCTTATACTGTCCGCCTTCTTTACACGCATCACCGGCGCAGTTTTTGTAATGATTTTATCATCGTAAACATGTTTCTTTCCATGATCGTAGAAAACTACGACGCTTGTGAGTGTTGGTAAGGAAGCCATTACCACTTAGTTTATTATCGGTTCTCTGGAAACGTTTACTGCCAGTTCTCTCGCTGTTTCGAATACACACGGCACGGAGAGGCGTTTTACACGCGATTGTGTTTGCGCGTGCGTGCGTGCGTGAATGCGCCTGTGTAAGAGGGTAAAAGGAAAAAAATAAATAAATAAAATAAATAAGTATAAAAAAGTTTTCGCGTATTTATAGGTGTGATAAGTTATTCAAATCGAACCGCACGTTTGTTGTTCCTTTTCTTTTTTCCACTTTTTCCTCTCTCTCTCTCTCTCTCTCTCGGAGCGCCAGCTGCGTTGAGAATTCGAAACGACGATTTAAAATGAAATACCTACATAGTTCGCTCGTGTGTGTACATACAAACGTTTCTCGGAATGCTTACAAGCTCCTTATCGTTACCCAAGGGGCTCCTCTTATCGCTTCTGGGTGGCACATCCTGACCGAGATAAACCGTTTCCAAGCAGCGAACGCGAATCGCGTTGTCTGACCGGCATATCCGCGCGGACTACGTCGTTCACATACAGCGTCAAATGTGCAACGTCCTCGTTTATCATCGCTCGTTGTTCCCTTGCGCAATTGGCTCATTCGCTCGTTGTTTCGCTGCCGCTTCGAATCGTTGACGACGATGCCTTCTTAAACGACGAGAGACAGCCGGGGAGGATTCGATCGCTCTCGCCGGAAATTTATTGCGAAAGGCTCTTTTGACACTCGCGTCGTACGATATAAATCTCTTGAAAACCGTTTAATCTATATTTAAACTCCGCGTATCATCGGTCGGATTGGAAAAAATAAAAATAAAAAAATTTTGTAATAAAAAAAAAAACACAAAAAATCAACATACGACCAGATTTTTTTCCTGGATGATCGATTAATGTGTTTTCAGTACTTTTATCTAGGTTTTGTTTCGCAGTAATTACACTGAAACTTGGACCGTTCGTTTTTCATTCCGCTCCCTCTCTCGCCGCCAAAAGCACTTAAATTTCCATACCGGTTGACCTCTGGATCCACTGTGACCACTGATCATAATTACCCTGATATCGCACCGGCTCCATAATTACTTACGTTCTCTGAATATTTCCCTTGATTATACCGTATATATAATATGAGGCCTAGGTTAAGATTGAAGAATAATTCGGTGCCTCAATTCCCCAGTTTCGTTTCTTTTCTTTTCTTTTCCCTTCCCTGCAACTTCCTTCGTCCTTTTCTTTTTCCCGTATAACCCTATTATACGATAGCGACGAAAAAAGAAAAAAGCACTGCGAACTCTTGGATCTCCCGACGACCCTGAATTCTTTCCACGATGTCTCCTGGCGCAAGTTTGTAAGACGATATCGTCGTTGATTTTTTTTTTTTCTTTTTATCTTTTACTTTTTTTTCTTCCTTCTTCTCCTTCTTTCTTCACTTTTGCGGGGGCATAATATCACTCGGAAGCCCCGGGAAAAGCTGGAGAGACTCATCCGGTGAACCCGGGGCTTGAGAACGAGAGGAGAATCGGCGTCGAGGCGTCGAGGCGGCGCCGGGAGAGCCCGGAATGACATAACGGATGTCTGGGTTTCCTTTCCGTTGCCAAGTGGACATCCACGCCTCGAGGCTTGCCCGACTCTCTGGAAGTAGCGTGTGTGAATAAAACTCGGCCAGCTCGGTAAACCCACCGTGGTAAAACCCTAAGAAAGAATTACTCGATGCGGGTATGCATGTATGGATTAATTGTAAGTGTGCACGGGATGCGAGTGAACGTGTACGAGTCGGTTGGCACGTTACGTATGTTTGCCCGTAAAACGTCTCACGCTTTTCATAGAATTTTTACCATTCTGCACGTACGGAGATAGATATATATATTATTTTACATATATGTGTGTGTGTGTGTGTGTGTAATTGTTGTTCGAACGGTAGGAATAATTTACCGTCTCAAGTTGAAAACCCGTCATTGATATCGATCGCCGTATATAGGTGGCGCGGTCGGCAGGTGGGATATTTTTTTAGTTCCTTTAGAAAAAGACGAGTGAGAAGGAAGAAGAAGAAAAGAAAAAAAAAAAACCGCTCGGTCTCGTATACCTACCGGCGTGTGTTTGAATAAATAAATCTGAAGTGAAGAAAGTTTTTTCTACGAATTATTTACTTTGCGTTTTTCTTTTTTTTTTCCATCTTCGTTTCGCGCGATGCTTGAAATTTTTTTTTTATTTTTTATTTTTATGTCTGTTTTTTTTTTTTCATCGTCACGATGACTTCAAACTCACGTTGGAAAGTTTTCAACGTTCGCGAACGCGACGGACGAAAACTATACTTTCGTTGAAAGGTCATTACTATTCACGGTGACAGGTATATATTACACACAGGTATCTATCCATCTACCGCACGGTACTTTACATACCGTGTATGGAAACGCGTTTGTGCCTCTGCAGGCATATAATGTGGAGGTAGTCGATTGAAATTTCTCGTCTGTCCTCTCGCGTGTACATCGATAGGCGCGGCGGAACGTATGTATAACGGTGGCTGTAGCCGATGCACGTAATTGTCGGTTCGATTACGATCGTTGACCGACCGGAAATGGCATCCGTCATTCAAGCTACACGCGACTTTGCGTCACCTCTGCAGCGTCGTCCTCGCTATCGATAAAGAATTAGGTGTATCGTCTTCTATTCGCGATTAGCACGGTTCTGCAATTCGTTGTATTAACACACCACGTCCATTGCGTGCGGTCTGAGGTCATCAGCCAAAAACAATCGATCGCTTTGAACTATATACGGTAATACTGTTAATTTACTCCAAGAGTATAAAGTGTTCCGGTATATACGATTGAAAATTTCTCCTCACGGTAAAAAGTTGCTCCGAATTGGATTTCAGTCACGAATCGATCGGTAATTGAGGGACTATTTTAAGAGCAAAATTGACGCGAAATTTCATCGCAATTTAATTCGTACGTTACGCAGGTATTGTATGTATATACGCGCACCTTGCGACTGACCTAGGCTAATTGTAAGGTCGGCCTTTCGTTGCACGGTTCCGCAAACGTCGACAAACGAACGGGCGACACGCATCGAGGGATCCCTCAGGGGTCAGAGTCGGAACTCCGAACCCAGCAGCAGCAGCAGCAGCAGGTGGGAAGCGAGAGAGAGACAAAGATAAAGAGAAAGAGAAGGAGAGGGAGAGATGGAAAAGCAAGAAGGCAGACTGGCGCTTCAAATTCCTTCTTTCGTCCATGCAGCTCCTCGGCGTCGGGATTCTGGGTCATGGAACGAGACTGGAATGAGATGAGAGGGGGGTGGTGGCCTCTCAAAGCGATCCTTGGCGAGCGGGTAAAAAGGCGGAGGTCCTATTATTACTGCATCGCAGGGGTGAAACGCCGCCGCCGCTTACAGGACGTTTCTGTCAGCGAGACTGGAATAGCGGCAAGATGGCGGCGGGGGAGTTAGTCGGCCGTCTTCGGACTGTATATTTTAATGGCGGAATTCATTCGCGGCGCGTACACGAACCACTCGTTATCCTCGATTTATGGCCGAGGGTGCCCTGAATCCTTATGCGGTCTTCGGACTTCGTACTGGTTTCTCGGACCGGTAATACTGGCTCTGAGAGGAGGCAGCCGCGGCCAGGCAAAGGCAACTCTTGCGGCCCGTTCCACACGACAACGCGATCTTTCTCGAGAATACATTTACATCCATCCTTGCGTACCGAGAAAGAGAGAGAGAGAGAGAGAGAGAGAGACCTGCATCGCAACAAAAACGAATCCAGCCAACTCCTTATACAGATCGATTTCACTCCTTGGCGAGACAATCGCGCGATTCGACGATATAAAGGCAACTCTGTCTAATGCCTACTTTTATAAGCAATATGCCGCGTGTCTTACCTAAATATCGATCGTTCAATCGATTCCTGAATGCAAGAACCAATCATACGGAAAAAAAACAGTAAAATAGCGACAGGCACGTTGATAAACGTTGAAATACTTCTTCTTCCAGTCTTTTATGGAGGATGCAAGCTCTGCTTGGAGAATACGATATTTTTTACGATTACGTGATCATAGTTCTGCGATCAGGATCATTTTCAATTTCTTACTTCGCTTGGTTCTTGGGGTACTTTTTTCAAACACTAGAATTTACGTGCGTATGAACCTATCGGATAATTGTTGGAAAAATATAGAAATTTTACTGTCGCTACGACCCGAATGTGTGGTATCAATATTTCTAATTTGTGGAACTGAAGTAATGATAATGCAACAGCCGCTATACAGTAATTTTCTTAATCACCCAGCGGCACGGTTATTCCGTTATGGAAAAACTGTGTCACGTAGGTTTATTGTGAAATCAATTATACTGATATAAACGTAGATATTATACGAGTAATGCAAATTGGAGTTCTCTCTTTTCAGGTAGATAATACATACTTCATCAATCGTGCATCATATATTTCACCCAAAAGTTGATCGAACTTTCTTATAAAACGATAATAAAATCTCGGAATGGAATTTGGTAGTTGAAATTTCATCATTCTTAATTAGATATCGTATTAAAGGACAAAACAAAGAACCAAATCGTTAATTTATGTAACATGTAATCTGGAAAGTCCCGAATTCCATGGAATAAAATATCGCTCGGGACACCGATTTATCCAAACACGACCGAAGGCAAGTCCGAGTCGATATACAAGATTGATCAGCGATCAATGCGAACAATCAGTGTGGCACAATTTTCTACCCGTAAGGAGCATATTTTTTTTTTCTCCTTTCATTCATATTAGGGAGAACACTCGATCAAATCTGATTTACTTTATACACATATACGCAATGCGCGATTAGATTTAACTGCCGCCGTACAAGTTGTTGTTACTTTTCCATCACTCGGCTTGTCGTCCACTTGGCCCACCGCTGGTGACCGGACAAAGGCGATAAGACGGCGTTATCTGAACGCTGCGATAACTCGGGCAACCGATAACACCGGATAAACAGTATCAATGCTTGTCCGTGTGGTGTACCTGTAACATTATATCGCTATATTTGGTCACGGACCTCCTGCTCCGCATTTATGCTCGCACATGCCGGTCTCTCGCACGTGGGTAGCACGCGATAATTCTCAGCTCGTCGGAGGGTCGCTGTTTTTTTTTTTCTTTTTTTTTATCGTCGCCGAGAACTCGGCCGTCGGATAAAGACGACAGTTTATTTTTACGATCGGAAACGGAAAGCGTTACCTTGGCTGTAACGTAATACGAGCTGCGCGAAGTTAGCTCGTTCTTCATACAGTTCTTGCAGTTCGCGTCACGCCGAGGAACTCGAGCGCGAAATTTGCCTCCAGGGTTTAATTGGCTCGCGTTAAAGATTTCCTCGATCCGGAAACTCGGGGAATTCAGCTCTTTCGTGCACTCCGGGGGCGGTGTGTGCTTTATACACGTATATACGTGTCTCCAAGCCGCGATTGCGAGGAGGAGAAGGAGAACGGTGGTGCAACGGGCTCAGACAGCTGCGCGCATTTAACTGTAAGTGTACCATTGCGGGGGGGGGGGCTTTGTAATTTACAATTGGACGAGACTCTGTAGCCCAGACACGACTATCCCACCTCCTTCTCCACTGTAATGGAATTAATTCTCCATGGCTAATTGCTGCAGCCATTTCCTGCACGGCGCTCGGTTCCCTGACTCGGATGGCATTTTTGTCTACGTGTTCTTCTTCTTCTCGGTCCTCGACGTCGGTGACGATCGCGTTTAGCTGCACTCGGACATTAATGACCCGGTATTCTTACAATTAGTTGCAAAAGTGATTAGATCGATGCGAAAAATTTCACTGTTCCACGCATGCTCTCGGATGCTTCTCGGAATCTGACAGCGTACAATGGGGTCGCTCATTCAGGGATGCGGGGGTGGAGAGAACGGGATTTGAGCCTGCAGGTTGTCCGGGAAATTCGTTCCTGAATAATGCATTCCGGCTGCTCGACCTGGGACATGAATATCGCGTCGCATGGCTCTGGGATCGGAAGGCTCACGGACACGTGCATCTTACCCCTGAAGAATCGAAGATCCCCGGAGGATCGGCTAATGAAATGCTGGCTGAGTCTCGCGTTTTTTTAAACTTTTCAGAAAATAATTCACAACTGCGGATAGGTAGATGGCGATAAATATCGGGGATAGCTGGAAGAAGAAAGAGTCGCGTTACGCAAGGAGAAAGTGCAGAAGCGGTCTCCAAACGGCCGGTCGCAAGACGACCGACGACGGTTACTTACGTGCTTATCCAATTTGCTCGAGACATTCGACTCGCCGTAGACTGCAGTTATCTTTCTGCCGAGGCGTGATAAGATCATCTCTAGAACCGGTTTTTCCTCGCGGAGATTATTTATCTTGACGCATCGGAGAACACGCGAGGACATTCTCAAACCTGATTATTCAGACCCCGTCCGGATCCTCGAAAAGCGGCCAATTGCTTATTCACACGATTCGCAATGAAAAAGACTACCGGACAGCCGATCGTTTCTGATGTTTTATTTTCTTTAAATTCATGTCGAGTAAAGCGATAAAGCGATTCTTTCAAAGGCCTGCTCGACATATCGCGGTACGCGGTATATTCATGAGATCCTCTTTCGGTCAGAGGTAAAACTACGAAGTAACGAAACGTGACAAAGAACTATATAATCTGGAATTAGACGTAGCCTCGTAAAATTGAGCTATTCCCGCTTCGCGATGGGTTAATATTGTATCCGTGGCTCGATAATAAAATCAACGAATAGCGAAGCCAGGTTTATCGCCCGGACAACACTCACCCGCTAAGCCTCCGTCTGGGGCGAACGATCGAGCTGCTCGCTTCATATATGATTAATGATTTCCTGGGCTAATCCGTCGGTCGTGCTACGCCGGCTATAAGGTGTAAGGCAGCGGCTGGTAAAGTGGGATAGGTTGATAGGTGTGGTGGTAGGTTTCTACGCGATGAATAATTCCCCGAACCAGGCACCGGTTTACGGCCCCCGGAGTCCCTGGTACGCTGGAGGGGGCGGCTCGTTCCTCGCGAGCTAATAGAACACGCATTTGTCAGAGACGTAGGTCGTAAACACCTTACTCATCCTGATCTATGGGGGCCCGGATGCTGCAATAGCTTCAAACTCGAGCTCGGTTGATCATCGCAAACGAACGTTCCTTCCACCCTCTCAGAAATCTTTCGAATATCAATTGCGCAGTCACACGACCACCGCAGTCTTCCGATGTCGGTCAAAGTTCAAGCTCTTTGATACCTCTACCTCAGTCTTGGGCGCATGGATGGATGGATGGGTTGATGGGCACTGTTGCAATGACCCGCAAACCGGTGCCAGTTATTCACATTCCGTACTGTCGTTCGAAGTGGTAACAGCGAACTGGAAACGTGCGTGTCCAGCATGAGAACCGAGGAAAGAGAGGATATAAAGGATTTATCGATCGTTTCTGATCTTTGCCATCGTCTTCGTCGTAGTGAGGTTGTCCTTACGAAGATGGAACGAGGATTTGTTTCTTCGCGACGCGATTCGTGCGACTGTGACTAGAGACCCCCGCGAGGGGGAGACTCTCAGGACGACGATGCAGGGTGTAATGTCGGAGTGAAAATTAGTCCCGACTAAACCAACTAACGTCAAAAGTTAACTCGGGCAATCAAGTTAAACTGCACTGTATAACCGTGCCAACTCGCAGTAAGGAAGATAGGGGTGCTCGCCGTTGGCTTATGTCGGAGGCGGGCTTGTGGGTAACGGGGGACCAACGCCGACGGCCACATGGCCATTAACGAGTTCGACACAAGTGCCAAAACTTTGTTTCAAGGGTGGTGGAGGAGGATACGAGTCGGTCGGCTTACACGTGCCCTCCTTGTCCCCTCCGGGGAGATCCTCATCCACCGTTGTGTTCGCGCGTGAATGAGGGAAAAGTAACGGGGGCTTGACGCAGTTCCTTGCGACTTCGGAACCCGTCGAACTGCTACGGAAAGAGCTTCTTCCTCATTTCCTGCACTGAATTACGAAACTTTTTAATTGATTTCATTTTATTCACGGCTGGCTCTCTCGTCGTCCCGGATCGCAGAGCTCGAGCCGACGTCGCGACGATGATATTGGCGACGAAGCGGGGGCGGGAGCAGAAGCCCGGTGATTTATTACCGCGAAGGCGGCAACCTCGAGGGTCCGAGAGACAGACGGACGGGAAGTTGGTAACGGTTCTTGACTCAGCGATTTCATACAGCGTTTGTTCAAAGAGTTTTCTCTCTTCTTCTCGCCCTTCTCGTCCTCGTCGTCGTCGTCGTCATTTACCGTTGATCGAATAAGGCAACGAAAGATGAGAAGAATAAGAGGGACCAGATGAAGAAGATCTCGTTGGGTTAAGTCAGGTTAGGATTTGGTGACGCACGGCTCGAAGAAACCAGCCATGCTCCAGATCGCAGATAAAGCAACGCGAGGATCGAACCAGACGTGGCTGTTTCGATCCAAACTCGATCATCGGTTAATGGATTTCGGTCGATCGGCGTCCCGGAGGCGGCAGTCCAAGTTCCCAGGGTGCGTGGAACGCAGGTTACGCCTGAGTCGTGACCGGCTGAACAACGAGCGGAATGCCGTGAGTCGGGTCGATCCGTCGATAACCGGCTGCGGCTCTCCGCGTTCTTCTCCTTTCGTTCAACGTTTATGTTTCCACCGCCCTCCTCCTCCCCCCTTCGCCCCTGACCCTTTTTTTTTCTCTCGTCGTATATAACGTACACCGCGTACAACTCGCCGTAGAGGCTACCGCGACGCGTGGGAATTACAGAGTCTAACCGTGCGCAACAACTCGGTGCACGGCTTCTGGAACTACGACGACCGCTTGAAATGCCAGCCTAGTACGTTTTCCTGATGATAATTCTTGGTGATATTGCTGAATCGCGGTGGGAAATGCAACTGTACAGTACCCTTGGATGTAACGCTTTTGTCAGTCTGAGACTCGGACTTTCTTTTACAAGGTCCTAGCGTTGTACGTTTCGTCATCGTTTCGGCTATTCGAGCATACGGGAAAATGATTTGTGATGATTCGGTGTTGGATAGAATCGAGATGATGTTGACGAAACGGAAAATTTCTCGGAGTCGAAAATTGGAAGGCACCGGTGTCGCTTAATCAAATAAATAGCCGAATAAACAATTCTTGGATTCTAGTGCAGGGAGGCATAGAAAGAGTTTTATGAAAGAGAGACAGAGAGAGAGAGAGAGAGGATCATGTAAATTACGAGCAAAGGAGAAAAATTGTAACGGTACCTTGATGGAACGATGAGAATAATATACAAAAGGAACAAAAGATACAGGGTCTGAGGATGAAGAGTGTGCAGAAATCCGCCAATTTTGAAATCAAAGGGTCTTTCGTTTGGCGAACGTGTTTTTCCAGGTTCACATTCTGCCGCTTTCTATAACAGACGAAAATGAAAAAAAATGCTAAAAGGACTCCAAGGGAAAACAGACAAACGTACCATTATTGCCAGCGTCGGTTTCTCTTCAGGTTATTTTTTTTTTTCTTCAATTTTTTTATCTCTATCAGTCAGACTGCCGCAGAGATAGTTTTTACACAGTTTTCTCGATGATTGTACCGTTTCAATGCGGCGAATCTTGAGGGTGTGAAACCGCAAAACGCGCCGTGACTATTTCTGCAATATATTTTGCATACCGGTCCAGTGCATGTAACGTAGCCTTGAGTAATAGACCCATTCTACTCTCGTTCATGCGATAAACGAGGGAGACTTATCTCGTCTTTCGGTGGGAGGTTACGGTTTGTCTCGCACATACCTACCTACACAGTATTTATCAATTATACCGTTTATATCTTATCGCGCTCAATTTGCACGCGGTTTTTCATACCGTATCGCGCATGATAACGGACCTGCGACCGACGTTTCATTGCCACGGCTTATGTATTGTTTGCATCAATTGTCATCGCGTAAACGTCGACTATTACAATACGATTACGATCGTACCTATAAAAACTAATTAATTGCGGTGCAGCGTGATCGTTGTTGCTCCATGAATCAGAGGTGTCTTTATCTGTTTGTGATTTTCTTTTCTTTCTCTCTTTCTTTCTTTCTCAATTCGCGCAAAACTTGGTCACGATTACAATTGATCGATCGATCACTCAAGCGAGCCTGCACTGCGGTTGAAAGGATTAATCACTCCGCCCGCAATGTTTCCTAATCGCTTCCAACAATTTATATTCTCCGTTGTATACCGTATGTGTGTATAATAATTTTTTCCGTTTTGCAATTCTTTTGACATTCTCGAATTCTCATCTTTGCACCGTTTCAATTCTGTTCCAGGTAAGCCCGACGTCCGGCGGACTCGTAATACCAAATTACCTACACCCGAAACGAACGTCTTGCGTGAGCACATATGTACCTATGTATATGTATACATATATGTATGTATTTTTTATATACCTGTGTGATTACCTAATTAAAATATCCGCGAGTTCACGGGCGCCAGGTTAATTATAATTAGACATTCCCGCGGTGAGTCGTAACGGCAATTCTCTTCGACGCGTCGAGTATGTATCTGTGCGCGTGTTTGTCTCTTTTTTATTTTCTTTCACTCTGCTATTTTTTTTTTTTCTTGAACGTTTTTTATTTTTACTTTGTTTTAATTCTCCTACCACGTTAACCTGCGGCGATCTCACGCGAGAATTTCGAAACACGTGGCGGTGCGGCGCGGAGAGACTTCCGTTTGCATATTTATTACATATAACGTATACGTTATGTACACAGTGTGGGTATACATATATTACACGGACGAGAAGACTAAACAAATCTATCTGGAATTTACGGAAACTGGTTGAATTCTTCTTCTTCTTCTTGTTCTTCTTCTTCTTCTTCTGTTTTGCCTTCGCCTTATTCTTTACTCGCACCTTATACGCGTTGTATTACGAAACTTCGCCTTGAAAGAGCCGCGCGTTGTAATAAAATGAAAATGAAAAAGAGAAACGGAAACGTGTGTGCGCAGCGTTTATATACGAGAGACCGGGGTTATAATAAACTTTACGGTTTCAAAGGTCCAGGAAACGCCGATAAGCCTTTCGAGCTCGGTCAGCCATTTGGTCGCGTATCTCGCGGTGAAACGCGATAACCTCTATCTTGAACTCCGCGCCAACTACTCCGCACCACGCTAATTCTTTACCTATCTTCTTTTACTCCACCTCGGATTTCGATCTTCTCTCGCGACCCTTTCCAACGGATAGTTATCATTCATCAACGGTTCGTACATACGTGTACATACATATATCCCATATTCGTATATGAAAACTTTACGTAATCTGCATTCTTGATATATTCTCGTTTCCATTAATAGACGATCGTTTCCCAACCGGTTTTTATTCCAACTTGAAACAGGCTGTACATACATATATGTTTATGATGAGAGAGAAACGAACGAATACATCGTAATATCCAGAAAGTTTGTTTTGCACTATGAATGCCGTGTTATGCATAAATAACCTGTTTATCTTGTGTGTTTTATTTATATTTATCTATCTCAATACCGGACTTTGACATTAATTATAATTAACTCACTGGCGGGCAGCCAGCCATTCCGATTATTCTCATTTAATTAGCGACATTCCTGTGCAATCTGTATGCAATAAAATCTACACGGTACAACGAAACGGGCTACTTATGTACATAAAATATATACATACACGTATTAACAGTACCGAAGTGTGAAACGAATATCGTAATCATTCCGTATCTCTCTGGTTCTTTTCTCGCTCCTCCGATTCTCCCACGACAGTTTCGTCTTTCGCGAAACAATTCATGTTCACCGCGTAACGATGCGCATCGCAACGCGCGTAGCAACATGTACAATACTGCACACTGTGAAATTATTTAAGCAGCTGCTTTAGGACGGATCGCTATCGCCGCTCGTGCTTTTATCGGGGAATGTCGCTGTCCGGTTTAATTCTGTCTCTACATAGCTCGATTATATGCAGTATATAAAAACAGACCACCTACGCAAACAATATAATCTATGCGCGATATGCCGATGAATGTTGAGCGTGACATATATAGCTTCGGGATCTATTTTTAACAACGGTTTAGAAATAGTATATACGTAACGTAAGGTGTACACCGTGCTTGTCTTACTACACCGTATCCATCAAACGAAAGCATCCGCGGTGCGATACGATACGTATATATATATATATATGTATATATTATAGGTAAAAAATTTCATTTACCGCAAGTCGACAATCTTTTCTTCTTTTCATGCTGTTTCCTCTTAATTACGCATCCAGCGATTAGCCTACCCTCGTGGTAATTTCTGTTTTGAAATTCACCGGATTTGACGATAACGAAATAGTTTGCAATACTAATCTTGGCGGGTAGCGCGGGTTCTGCAGAGTGTTTATCATATAGGTGTGTATACGCAAGGCAACGTCGACGTTAATCAGGGAGTTTCACCAGCGGTAGCGGGGCAAAGCCACCAGTCGTCGGTCTGCCTAGTAAAGTCCAGGCTGATGCTTACGGGATTACGCTACTGTATATAGTTTCGAGTGGCTAACCAGACCTCTTGACAACCGGTTATTTTAGCTGGCGGAATTCCAGACTTTCAAGAATGAAAAATGCCCGCAATACTCACTCTGCCCCGGCACTCTGTTCTACGCCTCGAACGTGTTTCTTCGACTCGTTACCGCTGACAGTCGAGTGCCAAAGAGCGGCAGGGAGGGCGGGGGATGAGGGGAAATGGAAGAAAAAAATAGAGGAAACGGAAGATTCAAACGAGTCACTGCATTTCATCCCGTCGCTCTATATATTTTCGTCGTAAACATCGCCGCTCTCACACACACGTGCACGCATCGCGTTTTTCTCGGAGAGGGAACTTTTCCGAGAGCCGCGCAAGGAGTCGTCACGGTATTTCTCTCGTTATATGTGGGATTTGTGGAAAACGAAGGCGAGACGAATACCCGCGGCGGAATTAGAGGGATAAATAACTCGGAACGAATCGACAAGGCGGCATCGGGGGGTTCTTTGATATCCTTCCGGGATAAAGCTGCGCTCTTCGTGTGTGTAAAATCGACAGAGGGATACCCCGCGTCTCGTAGCCTATCGGATACAACGAAATCTGATCGGATTGGAGATCTCGTCTCTCCTCCACTCGACATGCGGTTTGCGGATAGGAATATCGAAACGCCGTGGCCGACGACGCACAGCTGCACACGACTTAGCACCTGGTTTCAACTCTTCGTGTTTGCGCTCGCGAGCTGCGCTGTTGGGTGCGTGTAAGTGAATGATAAATAATTTATATCTCGAAGACCTGGGGAAGACTGGCCTCGGGCCAGAAGTTTTGATCGTCGTTTTATTAGCTTCGTTTTACTCAACTTCGTGCCCCCCTTCCCTTCGCTCTCGTCGCCGTCGTCGTAGTTATCATCATCATCATTGTCATCGTCGTCATCATCATCATCATCATCATCATCATCATCACCATCATCATCATCATCATCATCATCACCATCATCATCATCATCATCGTCATCATCATCATCATGAGTAGCAGTAACAGCATACCCGCGTTCTCTGTGACCGGAATTCTTCCTTCGGCGTTTAAGAGGTGCCGTGTTGAGAGAGAGAAAGAGAGAGTTTATGTGTTTGGCAATTAGAGGTTAACCGAGGTCGGGCGGGATTAAAGTCCGATGAATTATTTGCCAAATAGGCAAACACGCTTCTGCATGCGCGGACGTACGAGCAACAACCGCGTGTCCACATTTGTCAATCGTCGCGAGTCACCAAAGCAAACAGTTATACTGTAAAACTTTGCGTAAATCGATGTCGAAATCGCAATAACTTCTTTTTTATTCTCCCTTTTAATTTATACACATTCGTTTACTCAGATTCTTGGATTGTCCTAGTTTCTTTGACGGATCCTCAAAACCGTACGACGCAAACGCGAAATTAACTCTGGAGTACGGAATTTCAATCGATTCTTACGTCGTGAGGCGCTCCGTTTAGTACCGCGTGAATTGGCTTTTTCTCTCTTTCTCTGTGTTCCGAATTACGTGCAAGAGTTGAGCCAAAGAAATTCCGCGTACAGAGACGAGAGTGCTGCAGAGAAAGGGGGGGGGGGGGGGGGGGGAAGTGTTGTCTAACCGCTGACTGTGCGGCATCCGTTTCGTCTTGACAATGGCCGACGAGGGGACCGGAAGAGGCACCGTGTTATGACGTCACCGTCGCCTCACTGACGCTGGGTAATCAAGCGGAAAGTCTCGCGGTCCGGTTGGTCTGACAGACGTGGATGCAAGGAGGTCTCGGGTGTTAATTCTCCGATTCATAGGCGCAAATTACTCCACGCAATTCTATCGTACAGCGTAGGTATAATGAATATAAAAATTCGCCAACTAACTGCCTATTGCCGCCCGCGGGAGCGATGGGACGGGATACGGGAGTCCGCGAGGCTGTAGGAGGCGGCAGAAAACGGAGTTTAAAGAAACCGGTTCGATCGGTGTCCGCGGAACCGGTTCGCCCGGTCCCAAAGCCCTCCGCCTTCCCTCGGTCCCGCTGCAACGCCGAAGGTGCAGGCAGACCGGGAAAAAAAGAACACCGAGGGCATTCGACCCGCTCCCAGGCTCCCCCGCCTCACCTCTCCTCGTCTCTCCTCTCCTCTCCTCTCCTCTCCACTCCACTCCACTCCACTCCTCGCCATCTCCTCGTACCTACGAGTTTAGTAGTTGCATATCCGAGCGACGATCGTTCGAGACCATAAACCCGGCGACCGCACGCCAGCAGCCCTCTCTCTCTCCCTCTCTCCCATCCTCCTTCCATTCCCTCTCTCCGTTACCGCAGCCCGTCTATTCTCACTATCGCGTTGCAAGCGATCTTCCTCCTAGCTCTGGAGTAAAGTCACCGTGACCAAGAAGACCGAGCCCAGGCCTACGCTGCTGACCCACTATTTCCATATACCTACCTACCTACCTACCTACCTAACTACCCGCCGGCAGCCTCCGCGTAACCCGATAACGATGCGATCTACCTTCCACCACTCCCGGACGAGTTCCACTTGGAAATAGAACGCCGAGTGCAAATGCTGCTGCATCGGTCGACTTTGCGCGACTCGCGGAGATGGAGAGAAAGAACGACCTGCTCGCTAGTCGTGACTGCTGCAACAGTGTTGCATCCTCGACCGTTTACCACCAATGCCTGAGAGCCAACGAGATTGCTTCGTGCTTCCAGACGAACGGCGGATAAGTTGGAAGATCGGTTGAGAGAGACCGGGTGAATAAAAGCTTGAGATACTTTGCGTCTTCTTGTACTACTCGAACCTCCCGATCCGCCCGCACATCGCGAGTCGTGACTCACTCACCGGTTCCAGGGCGTAAGTCGTATACATGCAGAGGTCAAACACGCCGTGGGTGTATATAAGTGTACGTGGTGCATTAGGAGAGAGGATCGATCGATGTGGGTTGAGCCGAAGGGTCTCTACTTCCTCTTCCACTTCTTCTTCTTATTCTTCTTGGAAGAAGAAAGTAGGAGTACCAGGCACCCGAAGCTGGGTCATCGTCGTTGTATCCATCGATTCGGCACTGCCCCGAAACCATGAAATTGAGAGGGAAAACTGGCTGCATTCCTAGCCGCGTGTATCTTTCCCCTCTCTTTTCACGGAACTAGATATATGGGTATAAGGTACCGTTGAACTCTGGTTCACGGAGTGCAGAAACCGTTTTCAAATATTTTTCCCCCTTGATGCTACTGCGTAAGATCGGCCGACAAGATAAGCAGGTGAAAGCCCCGCCATCCGATTATTTCCGACTCGATTTAAAAGTGCCCTGCACCGCGACCATCGTTATCCTCGGTCACAACCCGTCGGTGACGGTTATCTCGTGAATTATCGCCGTCCGCTCCGAATCCCTTCAGCCTTCATTCTTCCTCTCTATCTCTCTCCGGGTTTCTCTTGCCTGCAGATTTTTCTCGAGTCTTCTTTGTCCCTCGGAAATGTTATCCCGAATCGCAGAGTGCAAGTCATTATACGTATACTGTATACATACACACAGACAGTTATCTACCGGTGAAAAGATTTGATCCCAAGATTAGTCGATCTCGAGCCATACTCATTCCGATCAATATTTGATCCTGTATGGTCTGGTGCCTTATTGATGAGACCCGTTACGCATGTAGACAGTCAGCGCTTGTACGAAGCATTGATCTTTGCATTGTATACTCCCGTCGCTCTACGCAATTATCGGAAACTGTTGGTGAGTCACGAGCTTGCGGTATCGGCCATGATTTCGCTCATCCGTTACCGGTTTCATCTCTGCCAATTTCATGCTCGAATCCAATCCGCGCGTTGCTTCGCTTAGGTGTGTACGTATCAAAAGTAAGCGTCCGGAAAACATGCTGGCTCAACCAAGTCACTCCTGCGTACAAGCCTGAAGAATCTGTCGTTAATGTGCGAAGGAAGTCTCGACATCGGAGAACTCGCGCCGATGCGATTCTTCTTCCACTTGTTCCTCTTCTTCGCGGAAGCGTATAAAAAACGAACGTGGCCTTGAGGACTCGTTAAACTCGCAGTGCCATGCCATGCCTTGTCGAGCAGAGGCGGGGGCGTCTGTTAGCCATGTGCCAAATTCCCAAGCGTGAGTCTCAACGCTCAGGGGCACTCCTTGCGTTCCTTCCTTGGGTCAGGTTGATACGGTTCTCGCTCGATCAGCTCTTGGCTTAATGGCTGCTCGTCGCTGCAGCCAGGTACGTGAATGTGTGAGTGGTGCTCCGGTTACCGGGGAAAAAAAGAGGATGGAAGAGGAAAGAGGGAAGAGAATAAAGAACCGAAGAAAAAGGAAATGTAGAAAATGAAAGAAGAAAACAAAACCGGGGCAATCCGGTCGTAAACCTCCGCGACGCATGCCCCTGTAACCCGACCTCTCTCTCTCTCTCTCTTTCTCTCTCTCTACTCCAGCTCCACATTTCCACGCCTGCAGTCATTTTACTACGACATCGACGTCCAACCGCAGTTGAGGTATACTCGTACTGCAATTTTTAAGCGGATACGCGTATCGTTACACTGTTCCGAAATATCGTCAAGGTCATCATCTGGTGGGGCACAGCCGACATATGCACGAGCGGAAAACGGTCACTTCACTTTCTTCACTTCACTTCGCTCGAGTGAGTGAGCGAGCGACTGAGCAAATGAGTTAGCGAGTGAGTGAGCGAACGAAAGGTGCGTGCGAGTCTGACCTTGCCAGCGGTGTTGCGTTCTTCCGAACGAACACTCGACGTGCCGAATGGAGAACGTGGTTGGTGAGACATTTCGTTTGTAGGTGTACCAACCGCACCAAGAATACCGTTCCGTCTCATAATTCATCGCAAAACTAGGAACAACCGGGTATACCGTTAAAGATCGTTTTACAATATCGATATACGTCGGCGGTGTTCGTTGCAGACGTGACGAACCTCTTCGATACAATGTATTCGTAATTCGAATAAAGATTGGTGCGTTCTTACAGCGAACGTTGAATGATTTACGCGTGCGAGCACGCACGCTGCACCTGCGTAGCTTCCACGCGATGTAACCGAGCACTGTATACACTTTGTTCCGCCGCGTCTCGCAGGAACCTGCACGTAGTGTAATTACCACTCCAGAGACCATCTTGCCATCTGTGCAAGCCGTTGTGTAGGAATCGGTTATAGGTAGAGAGGCACGTAGCATCCGGCCGTGAAGGGCTGTTCACTATCTCAGAATTCAAGTCTGGTCGAGACTCGAGAGTCGAGTGATTAATTCAATGATGTGTAGTTGGGTCTAAAAAAGGTGTTATTTGAAGAAAAATTCATCGACACAAGCGAGCATGTCGCTCGGACATGAGAATTCCATTTGAATTCCAAGGACTTGAGGCTTTTGGCTTTAAATGTCGTCGTGCGGTAGTGAGATCCGCGCTTCTTCCTTCTCTCTCTCTCTCTTGACTATCGACGTCAAAGCGCGGCTGCACCTTTGCACCAGCAGACGCCTCGCCGACGTCTTGGCATGGGGCCCGAGAGTCTAGTAACGAACGCTGGCCATACGCCAGAACTCCCCCCCCCCCCGGAGGTCCTACGACTTCCTTCTCCGCTCTCTTCCATATACATGCCTCTTTCCCTTTCTACGTCCGACTATCTGGCATCCGAGCGCGTCGAGAGTAACGGTGTCGGAAATAAGTTTATCAACAAACTTCTACGTAGAAAAATGTTCAAAGGCTCGCGCTGGCGAAACCGGCCATCTTCCTCCTCCTCCGCCTTCGTATCCTAGGTCCTAAAAATAGAGGGAAAATAAAAATAGCATTCCGTGTGCAGGAACGCGAAGCGGGAGTCCACAACCTCGGGGTTACTCCCCGGGGAGGAGGCGAAGGGCGTAATCCGAGAAAAACTAGGCCACAAATGCACAAACTAACTCAGCTCCGCGTTTCTACCCCGCTGAGAATTTCGACATATCCGCGCCCCGTTCATTCGGAAAATAAGAGGAGACGGCTGTTGGAAAGTTACGCGACAGCATAGTTTACCAGTTTTCGCCGAACGGACAGAGCACTTGGCCGAGATAGAAAATTGTTCCACGAAATCTTTCTCTCTCTCTCTCTCTCGTTCTCTCTTCAAGTCTTGGGTCTCGTGTACTTAGCTCTGCTCGAAAGAGCCGATGAGCGGGTGATTCGAACGGCTAAAAACGAAACGATGATCGAATCCCATTACCAATCATGCCTAATTATAACACCCGGTGCAAAAGTTGGATGGCATCCGATCTGAAAATGCGTTTATACACCGCATGGTGGTGAAATCCTCTTTAACTGGGTTAGAATATCACGTATGCGACGGGATGCGTTTGTTGCGACTCGCTGCACGTGCGCGACTTTGTGCGTATTGATTTCCCGTCATTTTGTTGAGCCCCTCGAAGGGTGCAATCAACGGATGTCCGCATAGTGGATCATCTATAATCCAAGCTCGCATTCTGCAGCAGGGTTGCACCGCGTCTCTTGACCCCGTTTAAGATGTCGCGGGACACCAGTTGATGTTCACGTTCCTACTTTCGAGTACCTACCGAGTCCGAATCTCGTCGTTCCTCGGATCGTCATCGTTCTTAAATTCGACGCGTGGATTTTAGGACTTGAAGCAAGCTCTCTCGGTGCTTGGTTTAAATACCTTAAGCTTCGTTCCTGCGAGCTAGTCCACCACGGTGCCGGTTGCACACCGTAATGAATGGATTGGGAGCGCGATTCCGATTACCAGCACGCGTCTGCAGAGTGTAAGTTATATTGACTCTGCTGCTAACGCATACCGGATAAACACAATCGTGACAACCGAACGGGTTCCACCTGTTCCAGTAACTCTGGGTTATTGGAAACGCACCTGAGTTTTCGTCTCTCTGGTTTTATTTTCGACCCGTGTTGCGCGACTATGATCACATCGCTTTTCGAACAGAAACGTAACACTCCGGACGACGATTGAATGGATCTCAACGTGGTCTCAATTGGCTCGGATCACTTCCTTCCTGGCGTGCCGGGAATCGTTTCTAATTCCATACCGTTCAATCGGGCTCTCGGCGTTTTACGCAGCTGAAACTTTGCTGAATAGCGGCCGTCTTCGAAGCCGGTTACCATCTCGTCTTATCAACGGAGGATCACGTAATCCTTTATTCTCCTCGCAGCTCTCGCCCACGCGGTTGAGATTGCTCGTGCGGAATATTTTTTTTCTTTTGCCAAAAAAGTTTCGCCAAGATATTCCGGGAGAGCTGCTACAGGGAAGTTTCAGTGTAAAATAACGAAGCAAGATAAAAACTCCCTATCTCACTTTCCAGCTCCTGGCGTACCGCCTATCCCAACTTTGTTCGTTAAACACTGTACAGACATATCACCTCGCTGTTTGAAAATCATCAGAAAAGATGTCACGTATAAATTCGAACTTCGATTCGGTCCGGACTTGAGCGTTATTTACTCCTAAACTGCGTCACAATATGCGTCAGATCTGTAACCCGATCCGCACTCGGTATAGTAAAGCCGCCTAAACGTGATTCCGTTTTCTTCTTGTTTTTCTTTTTCATTGTTTTTTGTTTTGAAATAACGACAGTTTCTCGTCAAACGTGCGCTTATGCGTTTATGTACGTTGCAACGGCATTAACAGCTGACCTTCCACCCCCCACGCCACGTTCCCTTCCCCAGGGAGTCGGTACCCGTACAGTAGTTGGCATTTAAACCCTTTGTACCAAGTCCCTCTTTCTCCCCCTACTCGCCATTACATTCCCAACCCCGGTCAGGATTCGCCCTTCTTTATGACGCGGGATATTCCGTACCCCGATTTTCCATCGCCTCCGCAGTATACCACCCTCTACGAAACAACATTGCGCAACGTGTCACGGACCGCCACCGTTAACGCCGAAAGGGTTACTTGTATATCGAGGGTTAGGGGTGCTGAGAATGTATGTGGCAAAGATACCCACGCCTACTTGTTGTCAACTGTACAATTGAAATATTGCGCGCATCGTCGACGAGGATTAGGTACACGAATATTCGTCGACTGGATTACGGACAGGGTCTCTTGTACGAACTGTCGCCCATTCGTTCGTCAATGATATATTCGACGCGAGTAGACTCGACGAGAAGCGAACCTCGAATCTGTTGCTACTACAAACTTCGAATCAGTCACATTTGATGTAACTAAACAAAACTTGAAAGAGTCGATATTTCGAAATTTCACACGTACAAAATAAAATGATTAAAGATTTCTAACAATTAATCTTTCGTCATTTTATTTTGGCATTCTCGAAATTTTCATGTATCGACCTTTCGAAACATTGAACCTTCCAAGTTTTGACCTCCACTCAGTAATTTAAAGTCATTATCCCGGTTCCGAACTCGCGGAGCTGTAAAGTCTGATAATGTGAACCGACCTTAACGCTCCTTTGATAATAATCTATAACTTATCTGAGAACGCATTTTTACCGTTATTTCTGTTCTTCCTTATTTAACGGTCATGAATATACGTAAAGATAGGGAGAGAAAGGGGCGAGCGCGTTCCGGCGTGTATATGTAAGCACGCGTTGGCGAAACCTGCACCACCATCGGCGGGAAATAGCCCGGATCGCCCGTTCGCTCTCGGCGTGCCGATGCATAATTCATGGCACGCATTTAGCCGGGATATTCCAGCGTGACGCGTCGTATGGATACCTATCCACTGCGATCGTGAAGGTGGTGGTGGACGTTGAAGCGCGTGTAGCTGCCACGGCGCCCCTTCGCCAGGACGTCACGTAACACCGGTAGCCATCCCATCCCATTCCATCCGTGCTTTGAGCCAAGCTCGGCAGTCCGACTGGAAAAAAAAAAGAAAGAACGAAAAAAACGTGGTATAAATGTGGAAAACGTCCGGGTGAAATGAGAGTAGTGGAAATACGCGAGCGTAAAAGGATTACAAAGAGAGCGACAACGTCCTCGCGAGTAATTGCCGGGTCACCGTGTAGAGATGGAATTCCTCGCGAACCAACCGCATCGCTTCAAAAGCCCGGTAACGCTGTCTGCCATGCAGCACAGGACGTTCGCAGGGGGACAAAGTACGGGTATATTATCAAGGGTGCGGCAGATCGCGTTCGCCTGCAGTTTCCTACTCCTGCATCGGCCCTTCGTCGGTCCTCCTGGCAATAACAGTAAATCCCCCTTCCTGGCGTAAAGCTCATCCCCCAGCAGGATTCTGTTGTGAATTGTTACTCCTGCTCCGGAGGGTGACTGGACGAAGTACCCGGTGCACCTGCAGGGTCGCCGTTGGACACTCGATCGAAACGAGAGATCTATATTCTACCGCAGGCGTCTTACAGAGAGACCCGAAAAACACTTTATCCATTTTTGTTACAGAAAAACAGAGCAGCGTCCGGGCTAACCGAAGAAGGCAGGTCAACGAGGGTAGAGGAGCCAGTCGAGACAGAGATCGGGTGGGTGTCGCGGGGGTCGGAGAACAGGATCAGGAACAGCAGCAGGAGGACAGAGAGAACAAGGGGCCGGGTAACCGGGCGAGTCGGATCGTCGTAGAGGATACCGGTGGTAAGACAGCGTCGAAACTTCGGCGTAGAGTGACGGCTGTGAAGAGTTCGCCGTCGCCGGATAGTTTTCCGGCTCAGAGATCGGCGAGGAGAAGACTGAGGCCGCAGTCGGGCAGGAACGCGGCGAAGGAGACGTTGACCGAAATTGCGGAGAAGCCCAGAGCGGCGGCGGATACAGCCTCCGAAGGAGAGGCCGAGAAGGAGGATTGCGATCCCTTGATAAAGAGGCTCAAGACAAGTCTCACGACTTCGCGGAGAGTCAGAGCCGAGTCGAGAAAAGGCCGCGAAGAGGAGGCCGAGGAGACGCTATCGCAAGAGGAGGTGAAACCCGCGGGAGAAGAAACCGCCGGCGTTAACGACCCGGGGGCCGAAGACGAGGAGTGCGAGTCGAGAGAACGCGACAGGGAACCGGAACCACCGCCTCCCGACAAGGTTCACCGAGGAGGCTGCCGGGAGCAGCGGAAAGAGAAGAAACCGAATAACGGGGATGATCCCGCGAGCCTCTTAGTCGCGTGCAAGCCCGAGGAGCAGGAGGAGAGATCGAGGGTGAAGCGGGAAGAGGGCGAAGAGGCAGAGGAGGAGGAGGAGGAGGAAGAGGAGGCAGACTCCGTCGAAGAGGACGCGTCGAGTCCGACCGAGGCGGTGCCCGGCGCCGAAGAGAGTACAGACAGTGTTGGAAGCCTGAACGCGGTGCGGGCGGCCAGCGTCGAATCGGTCGTCGAGTTGGTGGAGTCGAGCAGTCAGGACGGCTCCGTGCTGGAGAGGCTGAGTCCTGTGAGCAGCGGTGCTGGGGGACGGCACGGGCTGCTGACCGCGGAGCAGGAGCGCGAACGGCACAACGAGAGTCCCGTCATACTATCGGTCAGACTGAACAAACCCCCGCCGACGGCGGCGTCGACACCGGGATCCGGTGCACCGGGGCACCACCACCAACTCCTCCACCACCACCACCATCAGCAGCAGCAGCAATACGCGACGAGCAACCTGCGGCACTACTCGAGCGGCAGCAGTCCGGTGGTCCAGCACCAGCACCACGGGGTGGTGCCCCATAACGTCCAGGCGGCGAGCGGTAATCCCCGTCACCTGGTGGTCGGGGGATCGGTGACCGAGTTGCACCAGCAGCAGCAGCACCACCAACACCAGGGGAGTAACCCGCGGGTCGTAGCGACCGTCGGCGATGAGGCAGGCCTCATGGAGGTGGAGGCAGGGGCCGTCGGCGTCGGGGGTGTTCTCGGTGGCGTCGCGACGGCAGGCATCAGGGGCGCCGCTTACGGGGACAGCGGATCCGACAGCGGCGTCAGCTCGCTGAGGAGCGCCGGTTCCGGCGACGAGAGAAGCGGCAGCAGGAGCTCGGCCCTCAGTGCCGAGGAGACACCGGCCGCCGCCGCCACCCCCGCACGCGTCTGGCACGTACAGAGCGTTCAGCACACCTCCCTACTCATGGCTCATCCCCAGCAGGGACCCCCGCCTAACCCTGGTTCCGCGAACACCACAGCCGTCGGATACCAGAACCCCGCGAACCAGCCCACCCATCATCATCCCGCCGTTTCTAACGAGATGCTTTGGCGACCCCCCAGGTACCCTCCGCCGTCCCATTCGCTCATGGGACCCGCCCAGCAGAGCCCTGAGGAAATGCTGGAGAGGGATCGACACGAGAGAATGCTCAGGTGAGTACCTACGATTTTTACTCGACGATACAAGGATGACGCGATCAATTTTCATCCACTGCTCGGACCGATGTTAATTAGGGGCCAATTGTCAGAGGTAGATTTCTTTGCCGAATTCAAATTCGGTATCGGATCTGCTGACCAAGCTCTTTTCAATCCAAGTGACAAACTTTACTATCCTCGATACTCTGTAGAGAGTGAACCTAACCATTTATCGATCGTCTTAGATACCGTTGGAAAATTCGACCAATTGGTTAAGTAGCGAAATATAATTGTCGCACTAAAGTATCTTTGTAAGACCAAAGCGTTCTCTACTCCGTCGATAAGGACAAAACGATGTTGAAACGCGATCGCCGATCGGGGAACAGAGATAAATTGTCGATCGTGATCGTTAGAGAAAAGCATAAGTCATACAGCAGTCCGTAATATGCGTTCAATTTCTATGGATCACAGACGGTGAGCCGGCGTCGGTTTTAACGTAAAAAAAAAGAAAAAGGTATTTAAGCTCTTGGGAGGAGCTGAGACACGGAGAGTGTGGGGTGGACCGTTAAACAGATGCCGGACAATGCTCCTCGTGTATAAGTTACGCGCCCTCTCAAGTCCCTCCTCTTCGCATTCATCGCCGCGAGACTACTGCATGTGCTTCTTGGAAGGGGGAAGTATTTTCATTGTTCGAAAAATCTCGCGTGATCTCAGCACTCTGCACAGCACAGCTCAGCACAGCGCAGCGGACGTTGTTTCCGGACGGCAGATGTGCCCGGTCGATCAGCGATGCGGTTTCCGCTCGATTATTATCGGCTTCTTATAAGAGAAAGAGAGAGTGAGTGTGCAAAAGAAGACATGCAGAAGGTGGATTAAATGAGAGGAAAAATGAAGGAAGAACTTTTTTAAAGAGGAGAGAGGATAAGGCATGCTCCAATGATCTAGGGGTGGATTTTCTGGGTGAGGGTGAGCAAAAAGGCGAGGTTAACGAAACGACGAAGCTGTTTGAAACCCGCAGGTGCCGCTCGTGTGCGTTACGCATTTTCGGAGAAAAAAATTTAATATAAGATCATTTTTTTCCAAGTGTTACCCGGCCGCCTCCCTTTTCCGTCATTTTCTCCCATCTTTTCGCTTACCCTAAATCGCGAGCCCTTGTGTAATAATACAACCGAACGAAGAAAGGGGAAAACGGCGCCGCTATGCAGGGGTGAAACTGGTTTGACGGAGGGGTAGAAAACGGGTTTCATCGACCCGTAGCAATTAGCTTTATTATACCTCGTACCGGGAATTTCAGGCTTGTCTCACTACAACGCGCAATGTTGGTACACGGTCGTGGAGGAAATGCGTCAACCAACCGTCTTATAATTAGCGGACTAGGAAAACGGAGGTGCAAATGAACGGGCCAAATTTCAATGCCCCTGTTACGAGTGACGCGTTAGCAAGCGCGCGTTTCACTTATCTATCTACCACTCTCCGTTTTACTTCTTGTTTCCATTCGAGAATTCTTATTACCAGTGGCAATTGTACCGTTCTCGGTTTAAATCGGACTGAGGTTCGCGCATCGTGCGAGTAACGAAGTAAATGGAATATGAAAATAAAAAACTGCAGCAGTATAAATTTCTTGTTGATAAATTATTCACTCGTGACAAGCGTATATCACGTATATACAAGGTATAAATTTACTCTCAAAGTCGTCGGTTGAAAAGAAAAAACAGATTTCGTAAAAATCGTCAAATCAAAATGTACACTAATGCGGCATCGGCAATAACAACAAATTTCAAATTCTCGACAAGATAACGGTGTTGTTATCGGTGTGTAAATATCCGTTATCAAAATACAATGACTGACATTGAATAGCAGTCGGTCGACCGAGGAGAAGAATGACGAGGAGGAGGAGGAGGTGATGGATAAGAAGAACACGAGGCGAGCCGATGAATAATAATTGATAAAATACTTACGTTACAAACCTGCGAGATAAGAGAATTCCGCAAAAATGATTTACACAACGAGCTAATAATTCACCCGCAATGAGCTGAATGACCCGCGTTGATAATCAAGTTTTACATATCTGTATGTATAACGGTAGTCGTGTGTGTAGCAATAAATCAACACCGCGCATATATACATTTGCAACGTGTATTTGTATATGACGCCATACATCATACGATGATATAGCCTGTCTACGAGTAGGGAAAAAAAAAATTGATAAACAACCCGAGGAGCGCGGGGTGATAAAACGAGAGGAGAAAAAGAAACATTTTGTCTGCTCGTATAATCTCGGGGCAAGTCTCAGGGAATTGGAATGGGGAAATCGCGATTGCTAACGTATCGTGTCCTTATCGATCACGGTCTTATCTATCGCAGCTACGTGTAAAAAAGAAAAAAAAAGAAAAAAAAAGAAGAATGATAAAAAACGAAAAGAGAAAACAACGAATCGCAATCTCGAGACGGATAACAAACGGAAGGAGTGCTAAAAGCGACACCTACTGTACTGTGCTCTATATTATACACGTCATATCTATCCGTGTGTGTGTGTGTATATATATATATATATGTTTTATACACATAGCTCGGATAAATAAGGAGGCGAGCGGACGTGCCGTGCCTTCCGGGGCTTTTACTCGTGCAGCAATGTACCTACTAATATTACTATGAGTAACCGGAGCCGAGGAGGAAGGAAAAAGGGCTGGGTGTTCACCCCTTTTCATCCCTTTATTATTTTTCATTTCTATCCGCAAACATCGCGTGTGTCATCGAACGCTTTTGGCGCGACAGGATGGATCCTTGTTAAATTTGAAAGCTCAATTCGATTACATACGTCCTGACGTGATTCGAGGGATTTTGATTATAACTTTACTGTATTTTTATTTTTAGATGAATTTCAGATAATTTACAGAATCATTCTTATCCTCGGTATGTCTGCGGAGTTAAACGGCTTCTTCTCTTGGTTACGATCCGTGCCAAGGTTAAATATTCTCCCAAAAAGGGCAAGACACAACGAAACGAACTAAAGTGTTACGCGACGACGTCGCTTCTGGCACTTCTTATAAGTGTATTATTCGTAAAATGCGATTGTATGGAATATTGTGGAAAATAAATATTCGACTCTCGACGCTATGCGGTGGGAGGAGAGCAATGGGAGATAAATGAAAACAGACGATGCGAGATAACGTTTGATTACACTCGTTCTTATCAGTTGCTATTGCATTATCTGTGAGTAATTATAAGTCCCAAGCTCGCCCCTATCGTCCCCTGGTTTTTTCTACACAATTTTATTCGTGATAATAAAACACGTATTACGTTATACGTGTATGTACATCTTTACAAATCCCGAGAGTTTATTTATACGTATTTACGCGCGGATATACATATATGCGTGTGTATGCGTTTGTGTGTATATGTACAGCTTTAAAAGCGACAATAACAAATTGCTCAACTTCGAAATGGCCCGGAGACTCGGGTTTAATAAACGTGGCTCATCACGCGTTTGCATAATTTAAAAATAATACAAACTCCGCGCAGAGGTCGGAAATTGTTCGAAATTTTTGCGTCTCGCTGTCGTTATTAATGAAACGACAACAAAGTAAAAAAGTAAAAGTGAAACTTAAGATTATACTTGTAACAAGAGGAAGAAATTCCCTCCGAAAGTGTGTCTATTATTCATATATACGACCTCGAATCCGTTACTCTCCGAAATCATTTCCTCTACTTTTCTCCTGGCACATCTCAAGGTCGCAACAAATTGCTACCGCCTTTTTTCACCGCTGATCGCAACGATCGGAAAGCAATAACGTGAATCACGTGGGTGAAAGGTCGACTTGATAAACTTCCCACGTCGGTGTGTAAAATTGTAACGGGGGGGAAAAAGAAAAGAAGCAACTTCACCGCTATCGGAATAAAATTATTCGTGAATATTTATGGATGAAATTTCAGTCAATTCGGGAAGTTCCGTCGGGTCTGCGGAATTTTCACGAGGCTTTTACCGGAAATTAAAGATTTCACGCCTCGGAGTGTCGCCAATAATCGTTCCGGCGTGTTTCATTACACACACATTACACGTTGCTCCGTTTACGAATCCGGGTCGTTACACTCGTATCTTTCTCTCTTGGGTCATGTTAAACGCCGCGGGCTGAATGATTGTGACGTAATCGTGGCACCGATTGTGAATGACCGTGCGAATAGGCCTCGCCTTTGCGATTTTCTAGCCCGACCTTGAGTCCAATCTTTCTCTCTCTCTCTCTCTCTCCGTCTAGCCAGTCGGCTTATCTATCCGCCGACAGCAACGTGACCTATGAAAAAAACTTTCAGCGACGAGCAGGAATCGGTCGTGCCGGAATTTTGCGTGAGCAGTCCTCGTCACCGCTCGATTGGATTCTAAAAATAATCAAACCTCGACGGGGGATATTTTATACGGAAATTGGAGAAGCGGAGACGTTTCTTCGCCGACCGAGGAACGACCGGCCGCCGAGATTGCGTGATCGAAATATCAATCGATTCGTTCGACGCCGGGTGATGATCTTACGTAACGAGCAACCGCAAACCGGTACGACTGACGTCTTCATTGGCCTTTGAATCGCGACTCGACGTTAATTACCCCTTATTTTTAAAGCCTCGTCTCATTCCGCCTTGTAACACCGCAAAAAATCGCTTTCCTGGACAATTTGGGAATTAATTATACTTTGAAGCGTGTTCGACGCAAAGTCGTTGAATATCGTTTGAAACATGCGGTTTTTCTTTACTCTTGTATTCGCATTTCTGCGCAGCTTGACATCCGAAACTGCGAATACCGCGCGGCTCTCTTACACCCGGAACAATTGGTGTTGGATTTCGCTGCTACGGTGTTAAACGAAACCCCTGCAACTGCAAACGCGTGCAGTCCGTACGAAAAAAAGCATACACATCGCTGATCGCGTTTTTACCTCCCAGCAGCTGCTTGCAGTCCGGCGTCTCTCTTCGCGCCGAGGATGAATAAATTTCTTCAGCTCGGTTTAAGATGTTCGAAATGAATGAGTTTTATCATTTATGTCACGCTTTTATTTTTAATTCGGTAGATATGATATAACTGCAACGAGGCAGAATTATGACAGATACGCCGGTTGTATAATAATCACCTTGACAGAGATACTTGAAAGGCCTTACCTCTCGGATATTGCATTATTCTACACACCCCGCCATTCGTGTTACACGCGTGTATATTATACGCAAGTTCAAAATTGCCACTTGAGCGCGTGAACTAGAAGTAAAATCGGAACATTATAAATATTCAACTCCACGTTCCAAATCGCGAAAACCCCGTTCGCCACACCAATATATGTATATTCATTTTTTTATTACACATACTTGCAGCTATTATTACGTACAAACTCGCGACCAAATATCGTTGCTATGTACGTTTCCAATTCCAAGGACAATATTCGCGATCTCCTTTCTCCGAGTAGCGCAAAAAATCTCCGGACGAATAAGATTCGCCGATTATGCTACAGCACGTCAACCCCGACTTTGATGAAAGGGACAAACACACTCTCTCTCTCTCTCTCTCTCTCTCCCTCACAGCCGCAGGCGGAGGGCCATAAAATTCTCTACCGGAACCTGACCGCGTGCTCGGCGCGGTTTCGATTCAAATATACGTATATGTGTATATATATATGTACGAATATCTACGCGTATACGAATTCTCCAGAAAGTGTCGAGATGGTCGATTCCTTTCACTCGCGTAATTTTTTTCCACTTCGTTTTCTCCACGCTTCCCGCTCATTGATCGTTGGTCCGCAATAAAAATAGGCACACTGATCATTCCCTATCGATATACGTCACCCAGGAAACCTAATCGAAATTTATGTAACGAGGTACGCTCACGTTATACGTTATATATAATTCGCATCACGGAGTTAATTATACAGATTTTTACGCTCGTTCTTTTGCCCAATTATAAATACTCGCGCGGCAAATCCTAGAGCACGTACCTTATATCTACCTTATACCTTACAACTTTTAAATGCAACCCGTTTCTTTCTGGGACAAGGTTACGATCGAGGAGCGTGTTAAAACTCGTCGTCGCGGATCGCGACCGATTTCCGTTAGCCAACAATCTTACCAAAGTTGCGCAAAGTTTGCGCGCGACGAGTTAATAATTCACGATGTTTAATTCCTGGCTCGCGAGTTTCCCTTCTTACGCTTGATTTTTTCTTCTATTGTCTTTGAATATTTTTTCTCTCTTTCTATCTCTTTAGTTTGCGGTATGCAGACTGGATAAAAGATTTTTTCCACCCGCTTCTGACGGCATTTTTCCTCGTTCAAGGCTCGGTAACCGCGGTCCGTTGTCTCCACGTTTCAAATAATTTGGGTCACTGAATGCGGTTTGTTTCGCGTATACGTGTATAATACTAAAACACCGAGGCACAGGTGTGAATAAAATCTGTTTCGCAACTTAGCTGCGGCTCTTTTTATCACTCGCTTTATTCGCCAATTGATTCCGCCCTCCTGATCGACTCGTTTCGTTCAATTATAAAACCGATCAGCCAACTTCTTGTAAGAAAAAACAAAAAAGAAAAGAATTTTATGCCTCGTGTATTTTCACTGCAGACGATGACGTCACTCGGTCAGCTCTGTTTCGGCTTGCTTAGTAATGCTGATACAGATCGACGCTCGTAGACTCGCAGGCGAGGACAATTATCGCTCACCTCTGAAAAATTCCTCTGAATAACAAACCGGCATCGTGAGCTTCGTGGGTATATACAAATTGCTAATTATCGCGTGATACAATTAGCCTGTTACTTCGTCGATTAATCACTGACAACGGCCGAGAGTTTACTAATTTAACACACTTGTGAATACGTCGTCACGATAGAAGCCACACGTTGGCAACGGTGCGTGTAAGGCTTATAACTTAACAGAAATCAGTGGTTGACCTTGTGCTGAATGCACGTTTGTAAACCACCTCGATATAACGTATCTACGAACGACTGTATGTATAATTTATACCGCTTAAACGAACAATCATTTAACCGAAGGTTCCTCGCTGATCCCCGTTTCTTGTTTTACCTACTAAATTGCCTATCGTGCGAGTTCTCGGCAGCAATTAGCGAACGTTATCCTCGTGTTAATACCACTCAGCGTTTAGGTGTCCGTGCCTTATACGCATGTATGTCTCGCAGATCGCCGACCGAGTTCAATTCAATTAACGGAATTCTAACCAATCTTTTAGAGTGCAGAGATAAATGCAGAAATTTTATGTAAATTATACAATCGACGGACATGAATACGTACTTGTAGATTCTTCAATTATGCGTTGTAAATTATTACGCCTATCAGAATTTGCGTTATCACCGTTTCTACACCCGTCCGGCATACAGGTATACAAAATCTCGTTAATTTTCAAAGGTTGCCCTACCGCGACCCGCCTGAAGGCAGCTGCATGTGACACGGGGTGGGTGATACATGCACGGTAGAACTCGAAGTAGTCGGAGGTATCGCATCCACGGAGAGTAAGCAAGGATGATTGCGAGGACAGGAATTTTTACGAGGTGAAGTTAAAGCGAAACGTGCCGTAAACCCGGCGGCTGCAGTCACATATACATATGTACAAGATATATGTGGGTGTTGGGTACCTATACAGATAGAGACAGCAACCCCCGATGGTCGTAAACTTCGCAACAAATTCCCCTGCCCCCCTTTCGTTTCTCCCTACGCGTGCAGAATCGACAACGGTGAGGAAAGTTGAAAGTTCGACGTCGGTTTTGACAGCCGATCATAGCGTGTAGTCGTGATTCGGTGAACATTTTGCGCGGGAAAAAAACGATTTTGCATATATCTGTCCGTACAAAGATCTATACCCATTTATACAAGAGAAGAGTGTATACGCTCCGAGTAATACTAATACGTTGGATATTTTTAACCTAATTTACGACGCGGGGGCACGACGAAGCGCTCGACTCTGAGAGAGAGAGAGAGAGTTTGGGTATCTGTTATAAATATCAACGAGGGGGGGTGGGGAATGCGGTTCTCGGTCTCCTTCTAGATCCGCAAAACCGCGCAGTTTAGCCTCCGAAACGCGCCTGCACTAGACTTCTAATTCCGCGCCACCTGCTTGGACTCGTCAACTACGAGGCCCCCCCTTTTTACCCCCCATTTCGACCGTCGTTGATTATTAACGTCGCAAGTGGCCGCGCCGTGACTCATTCAGCCCCGCTATTCCCTGCCTCCAGCTGTCCCGGGTTGAAGACCTTTGCGCTTGCACGACCGATCTACGATGATTGCCCCCTCCATCCATCCATACATCCATACACCCATCAGTCCCTGTAACCCTGGCACACACCGGGAACACCGCGTCCCGTCTTCTTTTATATTATCCCGGTAGAAGCTTTTTTACTACTTCTAAAATGCACGTGCGGCCGCGTGGGCGAACCAGCTCTCCACTCTTCTCGGTCATAGAAGCTGTGATATCCTTTTCCTCTTACTCTTTATCTTTGTTGGTTCTCTTTCTTTATACATGTATATTCATGCACATTCACGTTCCCTGCACCGCGACGACGTTGCACCCACTAGGAATATTTTTGTATCTTAGTCGAATCGCGGCGCGGCCTCCTTTTCGATTTTCAGACATTTCCGGACTTTGAACTCTTCTTTTTTTAAGAGAGAGAGATATTTTACCGACGCAATTTTGCCACCATTTACGGATCTGGCTCGATGCCGAATCGAAATAAACGCGTAAATGGGTTACGATTGGTATCAAATATTCCAGAATGAACATACTCGTAAGCTATAGGTTAGGATTTTTTTTATTTTTTTTTGTTGTCAATATTTCTCGATTATAATTTACGGAAAAGTGACTCAGCACGTCCGTATTTCACCAGAACAGCTTTGCTTTGATTCGAGGTAATTGATATCGCTGCAAAAATTGGCGATTTGTTTGTTTTTTTGGTTATTTTCTTTTTTTCTTATTTTCTTGCCTCGGTGAAAATCACCGAGGGTATGTAACATCTATACGCGTATACGAGAGAGGAATACGAAAGGATACAAAATTCTACGTTAGTTCGTTGACGGATTTATTTTTCAATCGGCGATATAAAACTGTATTACGACGAAGCTTCACTGAATCCCTGCCAAATTTCATCGCGGAAAAGAAATATAGAGAGAGAGAGGGAGAAAAAAATAACGTGTATATACATCGCCAAGTTCCACGTGGCACGGCTTATATATACAGCCATGTACAAGGTGGATATTTGAATCTTTAAAGATCGTGCGAATATTATCTGTATGTACGAGTAACCGCGGTATAACGAAGCGAAACAACTTTGAAACCAGTTTATAGTCAATCAGCCGGCACGTAAGTTGGTATAACCTACCTGCTTCCCACGCCAAACTCTAAAATATTCTCCAAGCATACGGATTCCACCCACTCGATCATTTCACTTACACCCTCAACGATGAAACAAAAAGTAAACCATTTGTAGCCGTCGTAAATGACTTTGGAATTGTTTGCTCGTGACAGTTGGCATAACAAGCAAATGCGTACGGAGTTTAGTTGCATTCCGCAACATCGAGAACTTGCGGCAGTTTATGTTAAACGCGTATGTATTCCCTGTATGTGCGGTAGTTTATGGCGGCGTTCCAATTCCCGTTACACAGATTCTTCGCCATTTTCCATTCCGTCTCTTTTCATTTCTTTCCTCGACGAGTTTCTTGGCAAGTCGGAACTTTGATCTTTTCTACGTCGCGTCTAACAACCTTTGAACAGTCAAATGATACCAGAGTTATCCGTTAGCTGTGTTCGTTATCGCGTCACCGTCACCGTCATCGTCATCGTCGTCGTCAGCAGCGGCTCTTCTCTTTATTTCCAGCCGCGTTGACCTTTGCTTCGACAAACACGTACGTCCTCCCTCCAGTCAAACTTCTCTTTTAAACTCGACCTTGATTACGCAGGTTGTGAATTCCACCCACCGACATCGCGTCGTATGATTATACGCAAAACTGCACTCATTGTTAGGAAAGAGTCCGTAACGTGCAATAAAGTGGATAAAAATTGGGCGTGATTTCAGTTTGTCACGGTTTGACATATCTTAAAGTACGCAAATCTATAACGTAACTAGTCCGAGGTTTCGGTGTGTATATGTAATAATTGATGAGAGTAGCCAAAAAATTGTTGATAATACAATGACAATGATCAAATCTATCTTGTTTCATAGATGAAAAGAAACTGAGGTTGGGAACTCGGTCTCTATTTAGATTTGTGGTTAACTTACATTAGCGAATATACCACATATCCATACGTATTGTACCAATACGGATAATGTAACCAGTTTTTCGAACGGATATGAGTCATAGCACCGAAAAATTTCTGTATAAATAACGTGGTTTGTCTGCCAACGTTTCGATCGCAGAAATGAGATAATATTATGCATGTTACGTGCGCCGTTCTTCTAGGGAATATACTTTGATCGCCAGAAGTGCCTGTAATGGCTGTTGGTCGTATGTGCGTACATGCTAGCATCATGTATGGAAATATTAAGCATGGCAGGGTGATGAAATGAAAGAGTTTTGCGTCAACAACGATATCTTTTATATGCATTATTCGGTTTATTATACATCTGTAGAACTACTATATACAATATTTGCGAAGAAGAAGAGTGTGATATCGGACAAGTAGGAACCCTGCAGCATTTCCGACTCGTTTTTTCTTCTCTGCGATTCTGTAAATTATGTACAACGTTTCAATGCTCTCTCTGATGACAATTTCTTCAGTAGAATTCGTGTGCGATTGATTTTCAACAAAGTGTGTGTGTGTGTGTGTGTGTATTCATATTCAAGCCGTTCGCAACGTGGCGAAAGAATTTAATTCGTCGCCAAAAAAAAAAAAGAAAAAAAAAGGACGAGTCATTCCGCCATTCCTGAAACCAACCTATAGAGCTTGTTTCGCCTTCCTATTTCGTCTCACGTAATCCTGTTAGTCTAGCTATATGCTCCGTTACGCTCCGACCGGATACTAGATTCTTAATTCCACCTATAAAATACAAACAAAAAACTAAATAAAACGAAGAGACTAAATGTGAATAGGTAGAAAAAAAAAGCAGACGGCGTACACGTGCAATTTTGTCATCGGCGGACTTTATGGGTTACGTGCGTCGAACTTGCCACGCAGGCATCGAACTAACACCCCCTTGTCCCTACAATCCCTGCGGGTATACGAATTTGAACGCTGTTGCGTGTTTCGAGCACACTTAAGGTGTACAAGAGTTTACAAACCGACGAGGAACGAGGGAAAGAGAAAAAGGAGGAGGATATTCTTACCAGTGATTACAGGGTTTCCGAATATTTTTTTAATTTATAGCTACCTCGTTTCCTTTCCTCCGTATCAAATTTTTTTTTTTCTATCGGCTACTCGTCGTTTGTCACGCGAAAGGGTCATTACAGCCTAGAGAGACCCTTGAGAAATAACGCGATGTTATTCCATCTGCATCGTAAACGCGTCGCGTAGTTTCGCGCCCTTTCGTTTCAAATTTCGAACGATGTATTCCGGATTGCGAATCCCTCGGTAGCTTGCGATTAGCGTGGCGGCGTTGCCGTCGCGCAGGTTGAATTTCAATTCGGGTTACGTGGGCATTAATTCACCGAGCGAGGTGTACGGTTAAAATCCCTTATCCCTTGTACACGTATCTTATATATACCTACCCACGTGTAATATACCCGTATGTATACCCATTTCGAAAATAATTAACTGCGGGGAACTCGACACGACAATACCCGCCGTTCGAATTAGAACGCGGAATACACGAGGGCGGTAATTCACGTGGATCCTTGGAAACAAGGCTGCACAGTAGGGGAACATCTTAATTCGAGAATACATATTATCGTCGAGTGAAATTACCGTGGGGAAAAAGAGTTGTTGGGAGTCGCAGACGGGAACGGGAACAAATCGCCTGGCGGCCGATAACCGCGAGACGAGACGAGACGAAACGCGCCTGCACGCATGCATTCAGGCACGCAGGGTTCCGGGCATCACGCAACTCGCTCCCGGCGGGCCCAGCCTACGCGGGTTGCATCGGGAATGCGTTTCGACCGACGCGCGGAATGCCCGCAAGGGTGCCTCGCCGAGGACGCGTCGTCGAATACGTTTTCGAATACCAAACGGCGAACGGAGCGGGGACCAGTCATGGCCGACGAGACCCCGACGATTATTCTACCTATTCCTTCCAACGGCCAAACCGGATTTTCTCTCACTCTTGTCAGTGTCCAGGTTCGGGTCGTCTTCCACGAATTGTACCGGTGTCCACAACGTCTCCAGCCTTTCGCCGACGGACACCGATTCCGAGTTCTTCTCTTATTACGCCGCGCCCCCGTTTCTCCGACGCCTCATGCGTAATCTTTTCACTGTCCTTCTTGTTGTTGCATCTAACATTTAATATTGCGTGAACTCAGTTGCGTAAGTTTCGTTGAGCGAACTTCCCGTCACTTTTTGTAATCAAATGATTCGGGGGAGTTTAGAGAAACCTTATAGTATGTAAGGCAAGTGTACCAGTTATCGACGCGTTCAGACCAGATCATTGACACTTTTATCTTAAAAAATTATAAATTTACGACATAAATTGTGAATTTATCGATCAGACTAAAAGCAATTTTTGGAGGGTTAGACACTACAAATTTATTTCTTGGTTATTTCAGAACTAAGGATCAAACCGATACAACAAATAAAGATCAATGATTAGGAGAGGGTCAATAACTGGTACACTTGTACCTTATATCTTTGAAAATTTCTTCGCCTTCAGCTTCGCCCGTGGTTTCTTTCATCCTTACAATATGTATCACCTACAGACCGCGTATTACACGTTACGACATACGTGTATGTAACTGCAAACTTATCACCGTGTAATTCGACCACTTTGATTCTTTCGCCGCGGGTCAATTATCGTATCATTATACTTACTCAAGGCCGCGGCAATGTCTGCAGTCCGCTACTCGGTCATCCGTGCTCTAAGAGCTGTTATTACATCTATACGCCGAAGCAATGCAGCAGGAATACCGGCATTGGAAATAATTATGCTGTCTCTGAAAATGACGGAACGTTACTGTTAAGTTGACTCGTCACGTATGTAAGCATAAGTGGTTTCCGACCGATTACTTTAGTAATAAACTTTCACTATCGCATTCTTAACCGTATATTTCTTCTTATCTAATCGAAAGTCTGGAAGAATCCGTCGTTAATTCGTATCATTCATACATTGTAAGTAAATCAAGTCGGTCTCTCTGCAATCTTTATATCCAACAATTACTGTAGATGATATTTTTTCCGGTTTTTTTATCTGTAACGTTACAGAGGTACTTTTCCAAACGGGGCTAATATCCACCGTAGGCGTCGTGGCTGTATACCAAACGTCCAAATCAACGTTTAGGAACAGACAAATCGAACTCGTATTAGCCTGTCCCTCGTTAATTATTATTGAGCCTCTGGCTAATTATCTCTCCGACTTCTATATCTCGACGCCGATCGGGGTATTACTAACCGTAACGGTGTTGAATGTTACGTGAAAACAAACTGGACAACCGGGACAGGAATATTTAAACTATTTCAATGGGCAGTGCGTATAATAAACCCCGACGATACTTATTTACACTTCCCGAAAATGTACTCAACCTGTTGAATACATCGCTTTCATTCCACAACCAAACTTGACCCAACGGTTAAGCTAAATTTCGAAGCTATCGCGAGACGATTACGATTAGAATACCACGTCGACTCGAAACTCGTCTTGAATCCGAAACGAAATCGCGATCGTCAAGTGGAAAAGAAAAGTTAGCATAGCGATAGCTTTGGAAAAGCTCGTTAAAAGTTGTTCCGTGAAACATTGTCCGTACTAATACGTACGCGCAGAAAGATCGGACATGCGAATTACGAGCACATACGCTCAGCTCTTTAAACCACGAGGGAATAAATTTATTTCACGCACATCGTCAAAAATTAACACGCCGACACCCGTTTGCACAAGTTTTAAGATGTTATACGTGTATGGAGTTGGGAGTGTGAGAGAGAGGGACCTCGGTGTCGCTTAATTGACAATGTTCACACGAACCGTGAGCTCGCAGCGGTACAAGCGAACCTCGGCATCCTGACACAGCGTACCGCACTTCTCTCGGTAATGCAAGAGAGAAGTCACGGTTCACAAAGAGAACATGCCCGGCGCTGTATAATAAGGTCTCCATACCTACATATTCATAATCCTTTCTTCCTTTCCTCGCAGTGTCTTTTGTCCGCACATCGCGGTTACGCGCCTACCTATCCGGGTATAATAAGTACAATGTCCATAATCGGGCATAAACCAGCAACCGACTCGGTCTAACGACGAGAAGATGGAGATAAAAAGAAAATAACAAAAAAAAAAAAATTAAATAAAACGAATCTCGCCGAGAGTGAGGATCGCGGAGGCTACCGTTCCCGAAAACGAGCCTACGGACGAGAGTGAAGATCAGCCAGAGGTCGCTGCTCGATCGTCTCTTAGCCCCCCCCCCCAACCCGACAGCGGCGTAGTCGGCGTATATCGCTTTTTGCCCCCCTACGAATACACCAGTATTCGTTATACACGTGGATGTGCCTTACATACACATGTAACATGTATACGTGTAGGTAGGGAGAAAAAAGAAAGGTGGGGAAGGGGGGGGGAGGGGCAGGGAACTAAATAATACATAACCTAAAACGTAGGCAGGCGCTACATGGTCAGGTAAATAAAAGCCGTACCTGCCAGACCGGTTCTACCTGTTCCCGTAGTCGTCGTTCCCAACCCCCTTCCATTTAACTCCGCGGGTCTCTTCTCGACCGGTGGCTTGGCCGCCTGCCACGACTCTCCTTCCTCCTCCTCCTCCTCCTCCTCCTCCTCCTCCTCCTCCTCCCTCTGCCCTTCGTTCTTTACTCCCAGAAGTCTATCTCTTTTTCTCACTATGCAAGCTGTGCAGCAGGAATATATATAGGAGGAGGTATAAGGCAGTTCAGCCGTGAGGTGTATACGCGTCTCTTTGTGCGATCAGCGCGCAAGTATGCGCGTGTTTCAACAGTGTTCCTTCTTCTTATTCTTCTTCTTCTTCTTCTTTTACTTCTTATTTTTCCTAGAGAGTGGTGATTTCTTGTAGAGGGAACGCAGCGCCAGACCCTGATGTTCTCACTGATCGTACAGGGTTGGGTTAGGTTCGCGGGCTTCTCTAACTCCTGAAACTGCAGTCGACGAATGCTTTTCCTCTACCTCCTCCTCCGCACCCCTTCCGCTTACACTTTTATTGTACCTATAGACTCACGCACACTACCGATCAAAGGATAGCACGACTCGATGAAAGAGGGTATCGCCCAGAGTGAATTGTGCACTTATACACGTACATGCGTAATATGTATTTATACACAAAACGTCGGCGCGACCGCAGTAATCTTTTCTATTTTATCTTCAGCCTTCCGTTTTTTTTTTTTCTCGTTTTTCCTCATCTTTTCGTTATCTTTTTCCCTTTGTATTCCCTGTTTTGTCTCTTTTTCCGTTTTCACCGCTTGTCACCGAGTCTTCCTCCTCATCGTTCTCCGTTCTTGAACCGGCACGCCTTATTTGGCCGTCTTCTCTTTCTCCGCGCTCGCTCGTCAGTGGTCGCCGATCCTAGCCGAGCGACCGACAAACCGCTTCGTCTTTTTCATCTTCTTTTCCGTTTTCTTTTTCTTCGTATTCTCGTTATTCCGCCGTACGATTTACCGCACGCCTCGAGTATTCGCGCGCGTTTCCTCCATTTACACGGGAATATCTCCGAGACCCCAGCGAGGTCTTCCTCAGCCACGGTTTTCCACGCTGTATAAGTGCACGGTATATTATTATATGGATATTACGGTTAGTGATGTAAGCGTGATTTCGTAAACGCGGAAACTCGTCGTAGATTACATCCGCGCTTTAAAAGTTACACATGCCCGATTCCCGACACTGAAAATAGCAATCTTAGACCACCTCACATCACCTGAGCGTTAACGCGTTGAATTCTTAGCATCGCGGTCTGTATCCCGATGTACTGTATAATTATACATACGTATTTTACACCGCTCGAAGACAGGCTTCGACGCTACGTTTGACCTTGATCCGGTCTCGAGAAAGTCTTCTCGAGTCGGTAGACGATGAGTTATTATTATATATAGTTGCCGATGGAGACGTGTAACGCGTTAACTAGGTACAGACTCGGCGGCGTGACTCGTTTTCGTATACCATACAGTATATGTATATACGTACGTACGTACATATTATACATCAAGCATCGACGCGGAATTATATTCACGTGCCTCTGCATCAGCATACGTTCACTCTCTCTGTGTGTGTGTGTGTGTGTGTGTGAATGCTAAACATTTTTCTATACAATGGAATTGAAAACGATGACCGCGAATTCGTCTATACACACATACGTGCATGTGTATGCACGTGTATGCATGTGTGTATAGTGTATGTGCGTCTGTGCGTAGATTCAAACCTGTTGGCTGGAGTGTCGAAGGCGACCTCGTTACAACGTCGCGAGTACTAGTTTGGTAAACGTAATAGCATGTAAATGCCTGAACCACGTCGGTCCGCGTTCTTCGTATGACTGTACAGACAAAGAAGCCGCTTAACCGTCGCTCAAATTATCACTGATTGCGCAATATCTCGTGATTTCTCTTCCGGACAAGTTGTCTCGCGATACCCGTCGCCGCACATGCATGTATTACTTACACACTTTACAAAATACCACATGTCGATTCATTCGACATGTAACGCAAGCGTTACAGAGATTCATTCGTTGGACGTATCGCGTGACCTCCGTATAACCTTGCCCCAATCTTCGTTCTTCTCTCGTCTCAAAGCATACAAGAATATAATAATATTTGTTACGTGTTCTTGTTAATGGGATATCCTCGGTTCTCGTGGTAATTTTCACGCTACACATATCTCTGTCTTCTTTTCTATATTCTTCTGATATGGATATATTGGCTAACGTTGTACCGTCTGTTACGAAGATTCTTCTTTTCCTTTCTCTTTTATCTGATCCGTCGCTTTTGTTTCGACCTCTTTAAAGAGTCTCGGCGATCTCAAGTTCGAAAGTGATAAACGCATATATAGGAATATCTCGAGGTATTCTTAGACGAATATTTGGCCCAAATATACGTATATGTAAACACAGGTATGAGAGAATAGCTGTTTCGCAACTAACAATAAGGTATATATATATACATGTAGATACCTACGGAACGAAAGAACAAAACGAGGAGCAGGAATGACTGATAAAAACATTGTTCGAACGGAATGGTAAAACGGTGGTAAGGCGTCTTGGCGTTTCGGAAACCGTAAACCGTAAACTCTGACCGAACCGATTGTAATTGATTCGCGTCAAAAGCTTTCCTGGTTGTTGTCGTCTTTCGGCCTGGTTTTACACCGTCCAGTTGCGTTGACAAAGACCAATCCCGATTCGCTCCTCCGTTCATCCGGCTTTTCTCATTCTCTCTCTTTCTCTCTCTCTCGTTCCTTTGCCGATCGTCGATCGGTCAACACTGGACACGAAGCAGCGGTCAACGGTTGACGTTCCGTTTCAAGGCAACTCGCGTGCTTTGCACCCCCTTCGTCCCCCTTTCGGTTCCCATTATTTTCCTCCTCAGGTCTATCGTTGCTAATAGTTAGTATACACGTAACATATTACGTTTATGTGGAATACGTAAATACGTACGTTGTGTATACATGCGGTGTATACAGGTTGAACATTATTCAACTCTCTGATGCGAAGCCGCAAATGTATTATACATGATTATGTACGTGTGCATGCCTGTATACGGTATGTAGTTTGTCTATCCTCTGCGAACGGTATATTTATGTACATACATACCTATATATAAATAAATACTCAATTTATCGAAGGATGATTTCTTGCCACTCTAAATTGGTATTCTGACCGTCATCGTGCGACGATGGAAAAAAAAACACCGAAAGCAAATAAGCAAAAAAAAAAAAGAAACGGAACAGAATACGAAGTGAGGGGAAAAAACAACTACACTTGCGGTCCTAGATTCCGATGGACATAATATAGTTCTCTTTCTTTTTTTTCTTTTTTTTCCTCTTTTTTTTCTCTTTCTCATCTCTCTCTCTGTCTCTGTCTCTGTCTCTTTCGTTTACGTCTGTCTCCTAGGTTTTTTTTTCTTGTCTTTTTGTACATCTGATCCGTAGAGCGGATATCTCAGGTCGTCGTCGTTTTCGCGGTTCTCCGCCGTTGCGTCGAGACCTGAATCGCCGTTGTCTCTCCCTCTTTCTCTCTCTGGCTCTCTGTGTCTCTTTCTTCATCGCAGCGTCGCCGGTTACGCAACGGTTGTAAATATCACCTTCGCGTTCACTGCGGGTACAAAGTTTCCATTCGTATTCCCCACCGTGCGTCGAACGCGCGCGGAACGCGCTTTATTTTTCATTCCTTCGTGCTCCCCCGTATCATTCAAATACGAGTTAAATACACACACACACACACACATACACGCACACTCGCACACCTACTTGATGTATAATAACGTATAGCGTATAATGTTTGCCTATCAACGATGCCCGTCACCTACTTACGTACTCCGTGAGGATAATCGCGGGGCTGTCGAGCCAGCAAGCCAAGCCATATACCGGGTGTCTGTCAAGTACTTCGAATTCTTTCAAACTCGGCCAAGGCAGCGCTCTCGTTGCACCCGCAAACTGCATTGTACACGATGCAGCGACGATACGTATTTTCTACACCGGACCACGCCAATTTGCATAGAATTACCTGCGGCTGCTGACCTTAAGCGTTTTAATAGGAAAAACGATCTTGATACTGTATCCGGATCCGCGTACATGTATTTTTATACACATGTACGGGCATTATCTTATGCTAGTGATTTAGCGGCTCAGGCAGCTCACAATCATTAGAACCACGCGAGGTGCGCGTTTATACGAGTAGTTATATTTCTTTTACGATCAAAGGCCGTTGTGCATATTTCACCGATTGAATGTCAATGCTCTTTGGTTATATTTAGACCAATCGTCTTCTTCGATTCACGAACGATGCTGATCACATTCTCATCGCAGGAATCCAAGTCCGCTCGGAGAATCAATCGCTGTGTCGTTATTATTTTCTGAAACAGTTTACATCTTTATTACTTCGTTTGATTCTTACGTATAATTTTTATTCATCCGACTTATCGAATTTCTTGCACGTATACCGATTGTCCGAAACAGGCGTATGAAAGGCGTGATTCCCAACTGTGACTCTTCGATTCGATGATCGGTCGTCACGCAAACTGGCTGCACCGTTTCTTTACCTAGCCTGTCCGCAATGTTCTGTGTTAACCGTTTACCGCAATCCAAGCCTGGAACGATGGTTGCCTGTTCGATAAATTGTCGTTGCTATGATCGCTGCCACAGTCACGAAGATCATTTTTCTTCACATATTTTCAAACCATTGGCAGCACCTTCTTCGATTCAATATCAATCCCAGGTTATTTCTCAATACAGGACGAAAATCCGTTGAGAAATTAGAACTATAATATAATTACAACTAGTTATCGTCAAATATATGCATATGTGCGCAAGTTCAATTAACCGCGACCATATCCAATACAGCAATAATCACGAATTGAAACTTGACAAGCAGGCGTGCCTCTCAAAGAGGCGAATCGATGCGTCTCTAAACCTAACCTAACCTAGAATGGCGGAAAACTTCACAGTCCGTTATTTCGGGACGGTTTATAATAACAAATGCGAATCAGCCGAGGGGAAATACGAGCACATTCGTTGACCGCGATAAGCCGCGTGCTCCTTTGTTGCTTCCGAGGTCCACACGACCTTCACCACCTTCAGCGACGTTGTTCCTCGGTAACGAAATTAATTGCTCGCAGGTGCGTGCGTGCCGCATGGCGCCCGTCGTTCCATTTTTCCTGAACAACGACGACGAGGAACGGGCGCCATCTTTGAACAGCTGGGATAATTATACTTTTATTTATCTTTAATCTTTGTTGTTGTTGTTCTTGTCGTCGTTGTTAACCGAATAACCGATCCGTGGTCAGTGGCACCTGCGGGTCACGCGGGTCCCGGTACACGTGCTGGTCTCTTTCTGTTTCCCCCTTTCTCCGCAATTTGCGTTGGTATCACTGCGGCGTATTGTCTCCGTTCGTGACCGTCATACGTCGCAACATAACCTAGAAAACCAGACGTCTTTCCGATCTTCCTCGCCATCGCGCAGTGGGTAGTGTAAATATACTTTTTGCAACGGTTTGTAGGTACGGGGAAATAAAGAAATGACGGCACGCAACCGCATTATACCTTATACGATACGATATGATGTGATATTGTACGAAGTAGAATATTATACACCTAACTTGTATGCGAAAGTAAACCGCGAACGCGGTAAGTCACTCCACTTTTCTTATCTAATTATAACACGTGTACAACGTTTTTATTATATCTAATAACCGATGATTAAATAATCATACACGTATTATAGGAAGACGTACACATATTTACTCAACGAGTCAACATTCGTGCGACTAGTCAAGATCTTTCTTGTTGAGGGCATCGCTTTAATCGTAATAACTGGTTTTAGCCGTGTATACATATATACGTACACCTGATTATTATTATTATAGTTATATTGTACATCCGGAGAATATGGAAACTCGGTCGAGTTTTAGTCGTACGAATGTTTTCTCTCTCTCTCTCTCTCTCTCTCTCTCTCTCTCTCTTTCTCTCAGTGTGTAATTTTGTGGAATATGGGCTAAAGTCTTTCAAGGAGTTCACGTATTTACTGACATTGAGTATTTGAAATTAAAAACGCGTGACATGTTGTCCACGGTTTGCACAGCAACGTTTCAACAACCTACCGATACGGTAAAATTCTCTCGTTAAATCGCAATACTTGGCGATGCTCGGAAACAGCTGAAGGCAAAAGCAACGAATGTGCGGTTGGAGGATTTCTCCTTTGCGGATATTGTGGTTGCGGACTCGGGTGAAATGACATTACGCTGTGTACATATCATGTATGTATGTAGGAATAGGAGGATATATATTTGCGCAACTGCAGCAGTTCACAGAACGGAATTAAACGCATAATCGTATCATCCTGCAGTCTACGGCAATGCAAATCGATGATGGCGCGCGGTTTGGTTTGACGGCACGATCGGTTAGTCTGATCGGTTTATCCAATCGAAGATCGTTCCTAACTAAAGATTACTGCACGATGCGTCATTGGTTTGCTTTGATACAACGTCTAGAGCATCCGGATCATCTGATCTCGTAGTTGTTAGACGGCGATTCGGAATTCATTCTTCATTCCTTTGACCTTCTTTCATAACGTACCGCTGAAATACTTCTTCAGCCCCTCCGCAAGCAGATCGTAGGTACATGACCTACGTGGTACTGTACAGATATAGGTACATCCGTATATCGTAGGAATGAGGTTAGTAACGTTAATATAACGATTTGTGTTTAGGAGAATCATTATTTCGCACCCTCTAAGAATGTCTAAAATTTAGTAAAATATAACAAACAAAACATACTTATATTTTGAAAAGCCAATTTCTTTAAAAGCATTGTCAAATTGCGCCACAATTATTTTCGCCCAACTTTACTTAGAAATGTCCTTGAATTTATTACGAATTTTTTACCGGACACCATGTCATTGTATAAATGTCTACCCGGGCAGATAAATCTTATACCCAGGGTCAGGAGGGCGGTCGCCTTCACGTGTCTGATTCACACGAGAGCTTTCGTGACGTCGTGCAATGGTGGAAAATATACAAGACAAATCCCCGAAAGTCATTTTTACCTCAGTTTCCGGAAATACAAGATTTGGTGGCTTGTCCGGAAGATTTTCTTGTCGAACAGTTAACCTGAAAAAATCAGCCGATCAATTTCCCCGGCGCCATATTGCCAAGTCCCGCCCGGCTGCATTCGTTCGATCTCGGTCAAAATTCACACCTCGGTCGATCTGTATCTGCTTGCGCCATTATTGGTACGAAAGAATGCGAGAGGGAGATGAACGTTGAGGATTAGACGGTGGGAAACTGGGGATTTTTACCTACCTGTGAGGTACCAAATGATCCGTTTAACCTTTACGGTTGAAGGTCACACGCCCGGATTTACATAGCGTGGCAACGCCCTCGCATATTTTACCGAGGGGAATCGATTGGTCCTTCGTTTCCGTGTAGCCTGCGTGCCTGCGTATTACAATACTTTAAAAGTCGAGCCGATTTCCGATTGCTGTAACCCATCGTAACGCAAGACTCGAGGTGTGAAACACGTAACGGAAGCTCACCGCGCATAACGTTTGGATGTAAAAAGTTCAGAGGTGGAACGATTGATCTTGAATATTACGAGAGTGCGGTATTCCTGGGAAAATTGTTCTTGTAGATATACATATAACAACATAACGATTCATATTACTGGGAAATTGTCATACGGTAAAATTGACTGGCGACGAGCGCGACTTGCCCTCGTCAATTAATCACACTTGACGTTAATTCCCATTTGTCTCTTCTCTAGCGTCAAATATATACATATCCACCATCCGGTGTATTTCAAGGCTCAACTCCCTCGACTCAACCGCAAGGAATGAATATTCACACTGCGCTCGTTGAATAATTTTCGGACACTCCTTAGTCCGAAGTCTCCACGTGTATGGCGTGTTTATACACACTTGCCTAATGACTCGCAATTACTTCGCGTTCAGGTTCTCCTTCTCCTTTTCGAAACGATCGATCCACCTAGTCGTTAGAGTAAAACGTTTTTCCAACTGCCTAGAACATTAAATCAATGACCTCTTCGTCCTACCGGATAATGGGTTCAATCCTCGCTTTTCGGGGTCCTCCCTTTTCGTTCGACAAATTCGAAGCTTCCGAAACTCGTCTGGTAGAATTCCGCACTCAAATAAACCGGGAACGTTTCAAAGTTGAGACAATTATTGATAGGATGTTGCCAAAAACGTCCGACGTTGCTGCGATTGATCAGTCCGATATATTTCACCGACTAAATTGCCTCAACTACCGCTTGCGCAAGGCTTATTAATTATCAGGGACTGATTACCCGCTCCCGAATGTACAGTTTCGTAATCAATAATTGACTTCGCGAACGATTATCGCGTAGTAATCCTACGTAACCTTCGCTTCGCTCTCGAATTCACCTCGATTGGAACGCAATGAATATTTTGCATACATTACTACGGATACGAGTCGATGTACAGGCGAGTGGTTTTATCCTGGCATGCAACGAGGGAACAGGTTTCCACCGTTCTTTTCTCCTCGGTCCGTACTTTTTTTTTTCCACCGATCTCTCTTATGCCCGCAGCCCGCGGCTGGTGAAGCACTGCGCAAACTTGTACGAGAAATAGATAACAGGGCCGGTTAACCGTCCCGCGGGCAAAGCCTGTTATAAAATCGAAGCAACAAGAGAGCAGTACTGCAGGTACAAAGTGAAATAAACAAGCAGAGTTCACTCGCGGGCATGTAGTGTGTAGGTATGTATATTATGGTAGGCAGGTACCGGTTGCTCTCTCGTCGAGACCATCTCGAGGCTCCGTCGAGACTCTTGACGAACTTACTATAAGCGCCGCCCTGCAGGTTTGCCCACAAGTCATTGACGACTCGGAACATCGTATATAACCTGATCCGGTTTTTACATCCTACGACGACGACTACGATTATGATGACGATGATTATGGTTATGGTTATGGTTGTGGTTATGGTTATGACGATGACGACTCGTGCAGGTAGGAATAGGATTATTCGAGTCAAGCGATATTCACACTTAATTCAATTAAGAAATATTTGTGACAACTTGACGTAGAATTGAATCAAACCTTTGAACGGTCGTGCCGACTATCAATTCATTCGAGATAACACGGCGCGAGTTCCTTGCGACAACGTGAATTTTGTGTCAAAAAAATGTGTGATCGAAGCGAGTTCAAATTCGATTGAAAGCAACCGAAGCGTTTTGTTTTAAAAATATGAAATTGTTTTAAATCGTGTTTTGTTTAGTCGAGAATCGAATGGTTGAAATTTGTTGTCACAAAAATATTTTTCATCGACCGAACGGACTCCAAGAACAATCGGTTTTGCTGGTTCGAGAACTCCTTTCCCTCCGTGTATAGAAACTGACGCGGATGAAATTATAAACGACTCCGTATCGTTACCTAGATATTATAACTGCCGCTGCTGTTGGTGGCGATGCAGTTGAGTCACTGGCTCGCAAGAACGCCCCGCGGCTCTGGTGAAATGTGAAATTAGTCGGAACGCTAACTTTGAGAGTTGAACCTAAAGCGAACTGAACTCGGCACGAAGAGACGCGACTGGCGCCGATAATGATCTAACCGTCGTTTCGCTCCTCGGTCGTTTATCGGTGTGCAGGTTACACACGTAAAGATATTTTTTCATCACGATATTTACCGGTTTCCATTTACCCTTCAGCCATTCACTTGCATATACACGCATACACCCGTGTAAGCTCTCTCGGTTATTAAGGCCACTGGTACTAATGGTTCCAGCTAATTTTAGGCTCTGGGTGCACGGCAAGTGTAAACCCTATGCACGTATTTACTCAATCTTACGCATTTCTTTTCCGAAGAGAAAGAGAAACGAGTTATGAAAATAGCTCAATGCTCAATTGACTCTCGGTACGTGGAATGGCCCTTTTTGCGAAAAGAGGTTCCTTTTAAGGTTTCGCATAGGTTAGGGACGCAGGCGAGACGCGGACTATTGATCGGTGCCTCCTCGCTCTGGTACATCCCCTTTAAACGATTCTCCCCCGAAACTTCCTCGCCCTGAACCACCGGCACATCCGGGATCCCGGTAACCATTGTGCGCCGTTGTTGGACGGGCGTCGCGACGCCTCCAGCTCCTTCGACTCGCTCGCGCTTTCGCCATCGAGGAAGCGAAGCCTTCCTCAAACTCGTTGCTCACGATACGTTTTACACGCGATCCCTTGGGCATGATCTCCGGTGTCGCGTCACGCCGTTCGTTTACCTATACGTATGTACGTTATACATACCTAAGGTATATGCCTATATACCTACGCACCTACACTTACCGCTGTTATCATTGTGGGGAATATCTTTCCTCCGGTGGTTTTAACTCGGCTTCAAACGCGACGACGTTTCAGTCCAATATACCTTTGCCAGTGTTCGTGACCCTGATCGCAAAACTAGGGGACATCTCTTAATACATAGCTAATATTGAAAACAGGTAGATGCGGATATAGAAAGAGTGGGAAATACACGTACACGTAGCTTTCGTTTATTCTCACATCTCGAGAGGAGGACGTACCCACTTGAGTCGAGATCTGATTTTAGATGAGCAAATAATTTCTCAATCTATGATTTTCTACGTATAATGTAACACGCGTTGCATTTGATTTCATCGAGTAAAAATAGCCTTGCGGAAAAACACCGTTGAGGTGAAATTACCGGAAAGACGCTGTAACGTGCTCGATTTCGTTATCGGATTGTTGGTTGCCGTTGTTACTATTATTGTTGTTGAATTTAATTTATAGAAACAAACGTTCAACTTCCACGCGTACGACCGAGTCCCTTTCATACCATGTTCATTAAAAGAAAGAGGGAAAAGAAATAAAGAATGGAGAAAAAACAACATCGAACAAGTTGCAGCAGGCTGGAATTTAAGTTAAGAGTGTAGTCCCCCATACGGGCATGCATGCATGCGTACGATGAGATCGAGATAACGCGACAGAGAGAGAGAGAGAGAAAAAGGTTATAAGATAGAGGGGAAAGCCAAACGTATGGCATTGCAGCTGTCATTATCAGTCGTTGCTGCACCAGCGGCGCACCATTGCATTAAACATGTATGTATGTATGTACACACATACCTGCGTAGATGTGTGTAACGCACTTGAGATTGTTTCGAGGAAACACGCTATTCCGTGCCTACGTATAGCAGCCGCGTTCTTTAGACTCTTCCTGATAAATGATAACTCGAGCCCGGGGGAATGATAGTACATAGCAACAATCGCACACGATAGATAAGCATCGCATGTAATATGTATCTCGTACTTACCTAAACAACTCTTTGTCACCGCGTATATGTAAATAACCGATGGTAAAAGTAACCTATAAAAGTCCACTCTTGATTGTTGTTATCAATTTTGTTGAAATTATCATTTCTATTTAAAATATTAATGTAAACGTATACAACATATCTATATAACATGCGGTAGACTTTGAAATAACATTATCTACTTTCTCACTTACTTACTTACTTACTTTACACCCATCATACACGCGTATTCAGCAGTTGTATATATATATATATATCGAGCTTTTATCAAACCAGCAATATGTGCAGAGCAGGATCGTTTTATACATCGATTATAGATTAAATATTATTTATGTACACACATGTGTCATATTTAAACAAAAACTCGTTTGCGTCGGAAATTTTTATTTTTCCTCTCCTTACACTCGCGTGCATTGTGTTCTGTGTATATGTATATATATATACATGTATGTATACCTAACTACTGCATATTGTACCTTATACATTCTCGCGTTTGAAAAAATATTTACTGATAAGATAAGGAACATTATAGAGGTCACTAGCGTCCCCAGCGATAACTTACAATCGGCTAATCTTTTTTTCACTCGCGAGGCGGTTGAATTTCTTTTTCTCCTTTTCTTTTCCAACCGACACGAAATTGTAATTGCGTACAACGCGGCAATAACGTGTGAAACGTAGAGATAGAGATTTGTATATTATTATCGTCACACGTGCGATTCAATTTTACGCAGAGATTTTGTGCTTGTGTATAATATTTGGGTAGTATCGCCGCCGTTGCTGTTACGAAGAATTCGTTTCAGGATCTAAATGATTGATCGATAATTTCTAATGTTGAGAAACCGGATCCGGTGGAAAGTGGCAGAAACGATTAATGCATACGTGGAATTTGATCGAAGGAAAAATGACGAAAACATATTAAATAGATAATTTTTCATAAAACAGACTTTGAAAATTTAGAATCGCGCAGGAAGGTTTTGTACAATAATATATACACGCTGTTATAATCAGGCATGAGAAATCAGCTCCGCGATGTGGATGGCTAAACTTGAATTCGTCTGCCGTGTACGTTGTTCGCAAGCCTATTACGATCCCGTTTAAATCCTTCGCAATTGTTTTCTCCGCTGTTTAGACGACAATTTTACAACTTTATGCGGTACACGTAGATGGGTATCGCATACAGATAGAGACACGCTCGTGCGTTTCTTGTGTGCATATTGTTTATGTATATATACGTATCTACCACGAGGACAGGATACTTTGGCCATAGTAATTTCTCCGAATCACTGTTACACACCCGTGGGCGCTTCTGCTGTCTGTTTTCATTATGTTTTCATCCTCCCTGCGGTATACACGTATATCCATACATATACGTGTATATATATATAATATATATAATATATAATATATATATGTATATCTATATGTATATAGAAAAAGAGAACGAGGAAGAATGAAAAAAGTGATGGAAAGACGAGCACGCGCTGCAGTTAAAACGCGAGGATACGCGTAGAGTTGCAGCGTAACGTGTGCCTGCACGGGGTGTGCGTATGCATAATGGAGGAATACATTAATGACGATGGCTCGACTGCGCTCCTCGTACCTCGGAGCCCGAGGCTTGCCTGGCGGTCTTTCTCCTCTCTCTTTCTCTCTTCTCTCTTTCTCTTTCTCGTCGCATGCGGGATGATGACGGAGAGGCTTGTGCACAGCGCGTGTGTGTAAGTAAGTGCGCGACGGAACGAAGCCAGCCGAAGGCCTTTGACCTCCCGCGTCTCCGTCTCGAAGTCTCACCCCTTCCTCGGTGACTCCCACGGCGAGTTGACGATGACGATGGTGCACGGCGGTGAACCAGGGTCCGACCTGCATTCATCCCCCTCCTCGGTCGGTTGAAACAGCTCGCGAACGAACGCGACAAACCGGCAGCGAGAGTTGCTGCACTGCGGCGATGAGAGAGGGCGGCAGGGAGGGAGGGAGGGAGAGCCGACGCCATGTGCATTGCGTGAATGCGTGCTGCATACGAGACCGCAGCGCCCTCCTCCTCCTCCTCCTCCTCCCACTTTGCGCAGGCACCGACCACCTCCCACGTTCTCTTTCGCCTCACCGAAGTAAAGGTCATGCATGCCTCATCCATTCGTGTGCGAGAATTGCTTTTTATTTATATACCTGTATACCTATATATATGTATATATATGTATATATATGTATACGGTTGCACCGCTTGCACACGATGTCGTATTTACGGCCTGGTCTCTCTGCGAATGTGTGTGTGTGTGTGTGTATGTGACGGGGTATTATAGGCAGAAGCTGCTCCCTCGACGCTTGGTGCACTTGGCCTGGTCGAGGATGATCGGATTGAATTGCTATTGAATAATTGCCTCCGGCTAATGGCCCGGGGTCTCGGTTTACGGAGAGGATGATGCCGGCGCATTTCCTGAACACGAATTACTCCTCAATGTATACCGTACACGCAGGTATATCTGTATTATGCCTGTCCTATATATACAGCGAACATTCTCTTTCACCCGTATAATAGCTATCACGGTACCAACTTGCGCGTTTCGAATTAGGTCGACGGTTGTTACAAGACATTTGTGACATTTGTGTAATTAAAAGTAAGAAAGAAAAAAAGAGAACGGATAATCGAGTGTATACGTGTATGTGTGATTCGGGATTTGTGTAAATCGAAGAAAAAAAGAAAATTCGACCGATGAATCATTTATTGAAACGACTCGCGTACATTTCACCTTTAGGCCGAGTAATCGCTATGTAACCTTGGCAGAGGTCGAGGCACTCTCCTCCCAGCGGGCGGGTTGTAAGAGCCGATTGACGAGGCTTTCGGAGTCGAGCCAGAAAGCCGTTAATTAACTAATTTCTCCTCCTCCTCGGCCTTCTTCTTTTCCTTCCTTTCAGCGTTGTTACGTTTTCTTTCTTATTTTATCGCTTGCCAAAGTTCGAAGCGACGAACGCGGAGCTTATCGTTTTGCCTATTACTCAACTGCACAATGCACACTCTCAGGGAGTTTGAAGGTAACCGCGATTTCATCGCAAAACTAGGGCAACTACTCCGTGTCGTCGGTCATACTTATCTATCGCATACAGGTACGTAGGTATAAACGTTATACATACGATACGATGCGATACTGTGTAAAAGGAAGAGGTGAATAGTTACGCCACTTCAAAGGCCTCCTCCTCCTCCTCTTGCTATAAGTCTGTATGAATAACCCGTGGAAATATGCAGTATTATTATATCGCGTCTACCTACAACCCGAGTCGTACACAACACACACACACACACACATACAGACGCATGCATATCTACACAAGTGCTTCAGCATATACGTTATACCTATATGTATATACACACGTATGTAAACCTATGTAACAAGTACTATTCTTAGGTCGCTATTTAAACGCGTGTTCGTCATACCGATGCGCACACGTGGCGCTACACTGTAGGTATTAAATCTGCAGCTGAACTTTCGCATTTGCAAAATTGCATACCTAGAATATACGTAGATAGTTGTGGATATTATATTGTACGGAGCGCGGATGTGTGCAGTTTGTAGAAAAACAAATATCGGATCATGTTCGTAAAATTATTTCTACAGCTCCGCTCGCTAAACCGATAAACTTTACCTCTCGCCATCTTTGTAATACCCGACCCGCTTGCCTGTATAATCTACTCAGGCACGATTTGTTTTGCTGTACGTACATGCGTACGTATATACATATATATTTGGGCCGATCCATTATATCAAGTATCGGGATAGCCATTGGACCGTGTGTGTAGAATTATACCGCGCATTGTTCAACCTGTTGTAAACCGGTTTTCACCGTCTAGTTAAACGAACGTTGATTTCTTTTTTTCTTTTATTTACTTATTTATTTATTTCAATATTTTTTTTTCGCTCTTACGCTTTTGCTGTTCGTTTGTTTACGTGTATCATTCTCATTTATCCCGGCTGAAACAATAGTACGATAGGATATATAGGCCTATTTTAACCCCGACCTTGAGCCGATAAGAAACCTTGCCTCGCCTCGGGGAAAGAAACGGCAGCAATTTTTACACGGAATAGCCGTTGCACAACCGCCTTGTGCCTTTGTTCCCGAATGGTTACATACCTATATACCTATAACGCGTTCATAGTCGGATGGATTGTTACACACCGCAAGATACGCGTACCACAGTGTGCGTGGTGTGTCACTGCTAAACGGTGACAGAACAATCACTTGTGTGTACATAGGTGGGCATCCTCCACCCGCGCAAGATGTTTGTTTACGATTCAACGTTTAGAAAAACGGTGAAACTTGAATAAGCATCGGGACGACGAGGAGGTTTGAGAAGGAGGAGGGGGGGGGGGGGGGGGGCGTTCGCACCAGCGTTCTTGCGTGCACAAGAAACTCTGGTACGTCTGTTGTGTAAAGTAATAATCTATAATGTGTACATGGTAGGTTTATACAGTATATCGTACATGTGTGTATACATGGTTGAATACGAGGGCATAATTCAAGAGCAGACAACGCAGCTGCGATAAGGCGTTAATCGTTCGTCGTCTGCGGTCACGCGTTGTAAGAAGTGCATGGTATACAGGTATGTATACACGTATTGATAATACGCATTACGCACCGCTTGCATCCACAGTATAAAATAACGTAAATTTACGATTCCTCGAATTCACATTTATCTATATACATATACCTATATGTAGTGTAATACAAATGTGTAACGTGTATATCCGGCCCGTATTACATTATCAGCATTGCACGATGACGTTATTCATACCTATTCACGTATAACGCACGCGTATAGCTCGTTCATCGGTTTGCAAGATATTCCGCAATAATTATTTGTCAGCTACGGGAACGTGCGTCGTCGGCGGTTTTTATTTTAATTGTTTCTTTTTTTTTGTTTTGTATTTCTACGTATTCGCTCTCTTTCTTTCTTTCGTTTATTCCTCTATTTCTCTTTCTCTCGCTCCACCCTCGCGGAGGTCGGCGGCCGTGCAGTTTGCGCACTGTAAGTATATACGTATATATGCGGCGCTGTACACACGATGGCACGGACAAATGTGCACACATATCCACGTATATATATATATATATATATATATATATATATATATATATGTGTGTGTATATATAGACGTACAATGTGTGGAATGGAGGATGAACCATAGCCATGGGTAGGTGCAGCCCAAGTTTAACATGCGGATCTGCATCACTGCACACACACACACACACACATCTAGCTGTAACAGCCGAGAGCGAGCGTAAACCGGCGGCGGCGGGGCAGATGGATCGTTATTCGCAAGATGGCCGCCATTGCCACGTGACCTCATGCTGCGAGTGTTACAACTCGCGGCTGAAGCGGTTATTATAACTGTGGCTCGACGGTGTGCGCGTACAAGGGTTTGCAGCTTTACGTGTTTGCGCGCGTGTGTGCGTGCGTGAGACGAGACTCTTTCGCTCTCTTCTCTTCTATTCTTCCGTCCTCGTCTCTCCGACGCCTCGTGTGAGTGCGCGCATACCTGTATGCGTGGAACGCACACGTGACGCGTATCCAAGAATGAAAGGAGGGGGAAGGAGGGACAAGGGTTTATACTTGGGGTACTCCGTGAGTCTCGCCCGAGCGGACCGAGGGAATCCGTTTTATTATTACTATTTGTTGCCTCGTACGTGTTTCCTGCCCTGCAGACGTCGCCCTTCCTCTTTCTCTCCCTCCTTCTCTATCTCATTCTACCGCTCCCTCCCGTTTGTCGCACGACTATCCTGTACCGTTGTGTACAGTATAACACTATGCGACCAACGTCTATATTTTATTTATTTTTTATTCCCGTGTATCATACGCGTTGTGCTTTTAATACATGCTGCACAACGTGTTACGAATATCTCTCGTCGCAATTCAGATTTGAGCTTATTTCCGACGGGTGTGACAACGGATTCTCGGCGTAGGTAGGTACAGATATCATACGAATTTTTATCGAGGGTCTAACTTTTCCTTGCCTAATAAGACTTTCAATTTCCCCTCTTATACCGTATAGGTATATTCTATTACTCAGCAGGTACGGTCGATTTTATATCTCGACCTTGAGGTTTGGAGCTCGTTACTTCGCCTCATCGTCGACGAAAGTCGTTCCACTGCGAAACGCGCGTTACACGCGCGTAGTTTCGTGTTACGGTTATATGCAACGTAACGACGACGAAAACGACGGCGACTCGAGTTCGGTTAATTGTAGTAAGTTTATCGTGACCCTGACGTGACCCCGACGTCTCATCCGCGCCGTAGAGCCAGAGGTCGTTTAATCCGCGCAACAACGGACCGTGTGCCAGCTCTCCGAACCGCCCACGCACACTCGCTCCGTCAACCCCCTGATTTCACCCGGTTTCAACCTTATTCGAACCTACACCAACGCGAAGGGCGCAACGACCCTCTTTAGGGCACGCTTACGCCGCCCTCGTGTACCTGTGTACGTGCCGTATAAAGGCGAGGACAAAGGAACGAAAGATTGAACCGCTGAGTTTCCACCTCCACCTCCTCCTCCTCCACCCCCTTTTCCTGCAGACGCAGACGAAACGGTCTTCCGGCGGGGGGTGGTATCGGGCACCCGGAAGGTGAGCGCGGCAAAACAATACCGACTGCAGCGGCAGGGCCAAAGAGGAGGGGGCTGGAGTAAAAATTCTCCCGGGCATGCGCTTCGACTCTTACACCATGCCCCTTGCCCTATACCCCTTTCGTCGGCAAGTTTCTCGACCGACCTCGACGCCTGCGAGGGCGTTCGGAGGGTTGCCCGCGATTCGTCGTGGACACGTTCCTTTGAGGATGCGATCCTCCTCGTCCCGGAGAAGATACACTTGTGTGTAAGATGTTTTGTGCGCGTGTACGTGTAGTACATGGCTATACGCGTGTGTGTCCATACGTATGTACGTATGTATGTGTGTATACACAGCCTAGCCGTATAAAACGGAGGGGCCATGTTGCCAGATATAATCAATACGGGGGTTGCGCAAACAAGTTTGTACATAGGATAGGTTATATACCTATAATATAACCTGCGGGGTTTAGGGCGCTCGCTCTTGTGTGCGGTCGGTTTCAACCCCTACACAAAGGCCAAACCACGCGCCGTAGTTTCTTTCCGGTGGGATGGGTTAATATTCTAGATTACCAGCCGTGTTCAAGGCCGACGCGCGGAAACTCTTTCCTTCCAGATTTTGCGAAATTTTATTGTACGTACATTCGGCACGTCTGTGCGCATGTGTGTGTGGGGTGTAGTATTTTCAACTCCCTGCAACACGTACATGTATAACGTATTTTTCATCATTTTATTTCTGGTTGCAAGGGAACGCACTGCGCATAGAATTTATCGAATTTTAATGAACTTGCTACATTAATAGCTCGCAGTGTTTCAAATGTAACGGTTCACGCTTCTAGCTCGTGGACGAGTTTGCAACGCGTTCGCAGTTCTCTCTCTCACTCTCTCTCTCGCTCACGCTTCTTTCGCGTTACAGAGAACTCGTCCGTTGCCAAATGCTATTAGGAGTGTAGCAGTCATCGTCTTTGTATATCCCCCTCGGGTATACAAGAAGCGATCGCGTAATCTGCGACAACGATTTATATAAATCCAACGTTATTATTAATACGTCGGATGTGGATGTGTGTAGATATAATTATAACGTATGTCGGAGAGGTGAAATTCGTGGAAAAATATTGTAACGATCGTTTTTCCTTCTTTGTTTGTTTTTTTTGTTTTTTTCTTTTCTTTTCATTTCTCATCGGGAAGAGAGTGCGACCCAGCGTTCTCAAGGTCAGGCGTATAAAATATCGTCGTCATTCATGCCAGAAACTAACAAGCCTATGTTCAAACATGTTTAATTTTTCTCGCATAACGTTATACATATCTCCGCAGTCTAAAGTTGTCCTTTAATTTTCGATCAAAGCTTACGCCGTACAACCCTTCTTGCATGTGGCCAAGCGAAATAAGAGAAGAAGAGACTGTAAAAGTTTTATCGACCATGAGAAAAAGAATCCTCGTCATTCAAAGCCCCCAAAATTAAGTTATAACATGAAACTAATCGATTTAATCGTAGCTCGGCAAAGATTCGAAGAACGTCGCGTTTACGCAACGCCAGTTTTGCACCCCCGTAAAATAACCGAGAAACGAAAGGGAACCGGGCCAGAACCCACCCCACCCCTCCCCCCTTACGGCATTCCATTCCCGGTTGTAAGTGTAGGTAAACACCGAACGCTTGCCCGCACGCACATGCCCACACAATGTACGTACGAACATACGTGTGTGTATATATATATATAAATATATGTATCCCGCACGAACATCCGGTGCCTGCGTGCAGTGTTTCTCGCCCCGTCTAAACTCACCCGACGCACACTCGCTTACTTACTTACTTACTAGCAGGCACAGTCGACGAAGCGAGAGAAACGGACAGACAGCAGCTCTGCAGCAATGAGAAAAAAAAAAAAACAGGGAACAAACGTTGTGTGCGCGCGCGACACGCACAAAACTGGTATGCGTTCACACACGCGTGCGCGTGAGACGTGCCTCTGCATAGGCAGGCGATGTGCATCCATCCCCTCGCCCTTCAGGCGCGTTGCGTCTCGGACCACTCACCTCCTCCTCTCCGCGTTCCCTTCTCCTCGCTTCTCTTTTACTCTCTTCTCAACTGTTTCCTCTCCTCACTGCTCGAACTCGCTCAAACGGGTCGGGCGGCGGCGGGGGTATGTATTATTTTTTGCCGCGTTGTGCTGCTTGAGTTGGTCGGACGGTTGTGTCGGTCGGCTTCGGTCACGGAGCTTCGCCGAATGGCGGGGAGGGTCGTTCGAGAGGGGCGGAGGGGCGGACCCGCGGAGGGGAAATCTACTCTCCCGGTTCCGCCGACGCGGCGATCGACGCTATACGAGGGGAGCGACGGAGATTCCCGAGCTTCGTTGGAGGCGGCTGAGCGGCGAGGTGGGAGCGGGGGGGGGGAGGAGACAAGGAAGGGCAAGAGGGGGGAGGCGGGGAGGGCCGAGAGCCCCGGTTCCCGCAGTAGTGTAGCGGCCTTTGACGCGGATTGGTGTGTCTCAGAGCGATAGCCGAGAGACGCCGTTAAACAAGAGCGAACGATTTTTATAATTGACCCATTTATTATATCGCGTTACGCGTGCTTCGTTTATATCGTGTGTGAGTGTGTATATATATATATATGTGTGTGTGTGTATATATTACATACATATATATCTAAATATATGACAGTGTATACCGATTCGTACATGTACACGTACGTACGTATATAGACGTGCCAAAGGATTTTTACTCTACAAAACCTGGATTACCGTTATCGACGTGTTATATTGTAATATACGCGGGTACTTCCCGTTGCGTCGCATCTTATATATCCTTGAGAAAGAAAACGAAAAAAATATATATATATATATATACATGTATATGTGTGTGTGTAGAAACATATGAATATATAAAGATAAATTGCTGTACCGTGCATTTTTACCGTGTATATATTATACTCGTGTGGATTTGTGATTTAATTCTTATGTGTAATTGTGGGTGATGACACATTCTGTGGGGATTAAAAAAAGAAGCGATTTATATTCGTTGCAAACGGCTAACCCCGCGTTTCCATCTACGTGATATTTAAAACGCAATCACGTATTAAACATACATTTAATATACACAGACACACGCGCGCGGCAAACACATCGAGGATTTCAGTGCTGCTGGATGCTCAAAGTGTTGTCGGCCCAGGCGACTCAAGGTCTCTTTGTTCGTTCGGTTGTGCGAGTTTTGCGCCGTCTTGACGCCGTTTTGCAGACCTTGTTCAGTTTTCCTTTATTTCTTTATTTGATTTTCTTTTCACCGTCTCCTCTCTCAGCACATAATCATGGAAAACTATTCTCACCCGATTATCTCGTCGTCGTCGTCGTTGTTCGACAATCCGCCGACTCGTTAGAAAATCTCGGTAATCGTTAGACGAGATAGTGATAGTAAACCTGCTTTTAGAATTGGACGCTAATTGTAAGTGAAACGGGAACAAAGGAACGTAAGTGAGAGGTGCGTGGTAGTGGTGGTGGTGAATGTGTCGTTTAAGTGCACCTCGAGGCGACGACGATATATGTTAATGAAAACGCACAACGGCGAGTGAAGAAATAAATACATGTGAAAATATTGATAATTATCTGGAAGAAGGAAGAAGGAACAAGGAAACATACACCGTGTATCGGGGGATATTTAGTGAAGTGAAGTGAAAGGGATAACCGAAGAAGATAGGCGGTACTCTTGAAAACAGTTTGGATTTCGATTCGTTTCGTTGTTAGTTAAACGGTCACTGATCGACCGGCGCGGTTCTTCATTGTTCTCGCAAGTACTCGAAAGCGTCTTTGACCCCCTCCCCCCATTCGTCGGGTGTCGTTTATCCGTCGTCATAAATCCTCCGGCTCGGACCGGGTGTGAGAGAGATAGGGAGGCAGAGATAATAGATCGAGACTGAGAAAAGGGAAGAAATGCAACAACGGTTGGCGAAAACCGTGGCGTGTGTATTAATAATGGTCGTTGCGTGCTGCTGCGAGTCCGGCGCCCCGGAAGTATGCCACCAGTGCTAGGAGGCGCGGCGATGGCGGTGCTGCCAGCTAGTCCGCAAACTGCCACCCAGGGAAGTCATCCGCAGGGACAAACCACCCAGCTGCTAGGTGCCAGCACCCAGTCATCTCATCAGCAACCACAGCTGCTTTATCAACCCTACAACTTGATGCCAGCCGGTGCCGTCGGTGGAGGCGGAGGCGGTGGAGGTGGACAAACTAACGCCGCCGCCGCTGCTGCCTACGCTGCGCACCATCTCGTCTCCGTACAACAGTCAAATTTTGTGCCGGACTCAACCAGCCCCGGCAACAACACCCTCGCCCTGTAAGTTTATTCTTTTCGATATTATATCGACGAGAGGATTGGCGAAATTAACGTGCGATATTGTAGAAATCGAGAAAGCTCGACGATGTTCCTATTTTCAGTCGTACGGCTGGATGTTAATCTTTTCCTACGGATCGTAAGAATTTCTCAACTAACGTCGACGGTGAAAGCCGAGTCGGGTTGTTTGTTTACTTCTCTTTCTCAAAGACGCGGGGTTTGTTTTTTCAATTTTAAATTTCTGGAGTTACAAACGGTTTTTTTCGATACGCGGTAAGGGCACGGCGGGCGGAGGAGTAAGCTCAAGGTCATCGCGTGTGTCGTCGACGAACAATGGTGGTGTTCGCGCAAAGCTTGGGACGATTATCGTAATTGGAAAACGAGCGGCGGCAGGTGAAGAAGGGAAACGAGGAGATAAGGACAGTGTCGAGGAAGAGAGAGAATGCGGAAGTTTGGTAATCGTGCGAGGAACTGGGAAAGAATTCCGAAGCACACGTATATATGTATGTTCACAGTAAATACCTGTAGCGGCTGACGAGATAAGGGGAGGAAGAATGGTTTCTATAGTTTTTCTTTTTCCAGTTCCATATTTTGTCGGTTGATAGTTTTATAGACCCATCGGGGGTCTCCTTTTCTCTGCCAGGCAGGTACGTTAATAGTATTACAGGTATTATAAAGGTGTGTGAAAAGACGGTAGTTTGGGTTTTCGTTAGTCGGTGGCGTCGTATTCTCTCTCTCTCTTTCTCTCTCTCTCACTCTCACTCTCACTCTCTTTCCATCCTTCTCTCGTTTCGGTCGCTACATTGTGTAAAGATGAGATTCCTCGTAGCAGACGTCGTTCCTCCTCCTCCTCCTCCTCGTCCTCCTCGTCCTCCTCGTCCTTCTTCTCTTCCAACTCATCCTCGTCATCATCATCATTCTCCTTATTCCCCGCTGCGCGTATCGTCGACAAAGGGCTCGGAGAGAGAAGGAGCGGACGAACCAACTCACGAGAGGCGATCACCAGACCGGGAGACGAAGAGGAGGAGGATGAGAAAGCCCCCCGGGACCCTCGCTCCCTTTGTTCGACTTCTGCGTGCCTGCCTTCCTCATACCTGCCTGCGATGCTTGCCTGAAAACCTCGCTCCTTACTCCTCGTGCACAATGTTCCATTCTGCTATGTAGTGACTGATTGTGAAAAAGGGAGAACGGAAAATAGAGAGAAACAGAGGGCGAGTGGAGTGGAGTGGAGTGGAATGGAATGGAATGAAATGGAGGGTTGGGTTGGCAGAGCAAATAGCCTCGGCACAAGTGTTGCCCCCCTCCTGTTCCTTCACCATTTCCTTATTCTTCTTCTTCTTTTTATTATTATTATTATTGTTATTGTTATTATTATTCTACTCCCTGCCGCCTCGCGTATAATCTAATCAGGGGTAGGGAGAAAACAGCGAAAGAGGGAAAGGAACGGAATTTTTATTACGTATACGCACATAAATATGTATATATGTATATACAGTACATATACGCGTGGTGTAAAATTCTCTACTACGTTTGACGGTGATTCCTCGTTGTACCCGATACAAGGTCATCCAAGGTCGTTACTCTTGGACGTGTGACTGACTGTGTGTGTATGTGATGATACAGAAGACCTGGTTAACGTATTATCGTTGTTGTCATCGTTATTATCATTATCATTATCATCAAGCGTTTCTGTTATTACTCTCCGTGTCTCTTCATACGTGCGTGTACGTTGCCGTATTGTTCAGTAATACGAATTACCAGATGGAAGAAAGAACTTCGAGAGTACCTAGTAAGTACCTGAACGGTAACTGTTTCCATTTAATAATTATGGGAATTTTGCCCATGGTTTTTCAATTAGTCTCTAACGTACCTTGGGTACGATACTTGGGCAATGTTGCATACAGTAAGTCTACGTAGTACAAATTATACTCTTGTATTAGGCACTAGATCGTCGCTGCCGATAATATTTGTACTCGCACAATTAACCCTCGAGATTATTACTGTTATTATTAATTATTATTACTAGCCATGTGGAGAGACTGGACAACCGAGTCGGCGATACTCGTGACATTAAACTACATCAGTTGAAACAATCGAATTCATTCTATTTCTTTCTTTACACAGCATATGTCAACGAAAAAAATTTCCTCGGACGAAGTATCATGTTTACATACTTACAAATCATGTTTACGAAATACCGGGTGGTATTCCCGATGACGATGAACAGGCTTATGTTGTATCGTTAAGCTGTTTTATACGTAAATCGCCCCCCCCCCCCCCCCCCCCCCCCCTCCTAAGAAAAAAAGGTTACGCTATCAGCAGCGATTGAGACTGCTGTAATCGGGCATTATTATCATAATTATTATTTTTATTATTATTTTTGTCCTTACTCATGCCTTTTCCACGATCTTGCGAACCAGTTTTTCTTGTTTGTCCTCCTCATTCTTAACGACCACACCTATATTATATATTTATTACGTTGCGGGTAATTGCAGTTGTATATATTCATTGCGCGCGATTCGACTTGCAAATTACAAATTATCGGCGTATTATTATATTTGCACAATGGTGTGTACAATAATTTACTTAGGCACACAATACACGAAGTCAGTGTCTTTGCACGCAGCAACGTTCGGGTTTCGTTTTGTTTTCTCTCCTCTCGCCTTAAAATAATGTGATGTTTCCCACACATGTTCAACGTTCGTCGTATCGAACATATACATATACCCGGGTGACTTTTATAGTTGTAACGTATGCCATGGTATCACACTTGCCGAGGATGACGGTTGTGCGACGCACGTCGTCGTTGAATCAGAACCGCAAATATCCTCTATTCGCGAAAAGACGTTATCCGCGCCGAGGAAAAATCCGTCTCTCGAAGTTGCGGATTGTCATTGCAACGGGATACGATTGTTCCTCATTCTCTCGTTGTTAATCTGAAAAAGTAACGGAAGGCCAACGGAGTGCAACAGAAGCGAAAGAATTTTTCCCGATGACGCTTCTCTTATCGTCGTCGTCGGTTTTATCCGCCATAATATTTTAACGCCACCGTCGCGGCGCCGCGCGCCCGGAATCTAGGTCAATCGTGTAAAATCAGCTGCGATGACGTAAAGATCGTGTATACGCGATACGTTCGTACACAATGCGCACACGTGTTTAATGTATTTACCTGTTACACAAACACACGCGCACACGGCTATACGTACAACGTGTCAGTCGTTAATCGCTCGAATAATTTATCTCTCAACATCTGACGATGACGACGACGATGATGATTATTATTTATAATGACTACGGCGACGACGTGCCGATGTGTGCGTGTTGCGTGGGCGCAGGTGTGCCGATCTTATCGTGTACGCCGTATATCTATACACCTCGACGGTGTTGTAACGCATGTATTTTCACATACGAACACCTAGCAGCTAGCTGACAATTCAGATGGCGATCGCGTTCTTGGTTCGCTGAACCCTGCGCGATGGCGGTTGGATCACGGGGAGGGGGGGAATTTAAGCGATTTGTGCTGAAATTTGCGCAAACGCGGCGTAAAATCCCAGATTTCGCAGTTCCTCCTTCTTTGGTTTTATTTGATTTTGGTTTTACTGATTTTTTTTTTTTTTTTTTTTCTTGTTTCTATTTTTTCACTCGCGAATACAAGACATTCCGCTCGTTGTCGAGAGTTTTCGTCGCTCGTCGGCGATCGGCGGATTAGTTTTTTATACGTCTTCCGCGAATTTTCTAACGTTCTCTATCTCACTTTTGTGTTAATTGTTTTTTTTTTTTTTTTTCTCTCTTTCTGTTTTGTTGTTTTTGTTTTCAAGTCTTCCGCCATGACGACGGTATGTAACAACGCTACTCGTATCCCTCTAGTTAACGACATAACCGACGACTGACGTTATCGCGCTCTCCGTTAACAAATACCTTTTATCATCTATAGGCAAATGGGCGATTGTTTGTGTACGCGCTTTGCACGACTGGACTCGAATCCCTCTATCTCTGTCTCTGTTTCTCTTATTTGCTCGTTAGCGAGTGAGAGAGAGAGACGGAGAGAAGACAAGTAGAAAATTTATCTCGCAGTGGTGGGTTGTTTTTTTTTTTTTTTTTTTTTGTTCTTCGTTTGTTTCGCTAGTTCTGTCACGCACGATCTTCCCTCGACTCATTGAATGTTGCGTGTGTGTATGTGTGTGTCATGTGTTTTCTTTTTCTCTTTCGTCAGACCGACGATGATGTTGGTGCGTATATTTTTAACCCACGTCAGTTTATTGCTGCTGCCGCTACTTAGCGAGGGGTTAACTTATTCATTTATCGGGTATACGTTTCAATCAATCGTCTTGCGTCTCTACCGTATACATATACACCTACGTACGCACATACATTACTCATATGCATTTATATTTGCAGTGTGTTAATAACATCTTGCCACATATGTGCACATATATATATATTTATGACATACGCATATTCTTATATACATATACGATGCACTTGTTGCGCAGGGCAATTACCGTTGCCGATAATGTGTAACAAATAATGTATAAATAAGAAATGGAGGAAGTGGAATGATTGTAATGCTGAACACGTGTTTCTCTTTTTCGGTCTCCTTTTTTTTCTTTCTTCCCCTCCTTTTTTTACGCTGTTTGTATTTGTTGTTATTATTATTGTTATTGTTATTATTGTCATCGGGAGTATACCGGGTGTGTGGGCAGCGATTATAACACCATTACGAAGTTCGGCGCCGGTCGGTCAGTACTGAGAAAATCGTTTGGATCAAAGTTCGAAATAAGTGTTGTTGGGCTGCGGTCTTAAATACTTGTACATATATATGTAATTGCACTCGTATACGCAAACGGTTGACCGTGTCCAAATAACAAAATAATTAGTAACATGATTTTTCCACGACGACGACAGCTAACGTTTGGTATCTATTAAACTTGTCGATCGGTCAAGGTTATTCTTCTGAAGAAGAGAACACTGTTCGTTGTTATACAAGTCTGATGATATTGAAACTGCGGTAGTCGTTATGTTGACGATGAAAAAAATTCGATCGAAGAATTCGAAGAGCGAGAGAGAGTGAGAGAGAGAATGAAGGAAAAAGTAAGCTAAATTCCGTTTCTCTGTAAAAGCGTTCAGTCGTCGTTTGAAAAACGGTATTATAAGAGATTAATGATAAACTCGGCGACGATTTACTGACTCCTCGTTTCGTCCACGCCTCTTCCTTCCTCCTTCTCTTCTCTTTTCTTTCACATTCCCGTAACACTCGCTACTCCTCGTCACTGCTCTCGATATACATATATTCGTGACATCCAATCCAATCCATACGCGAATTGCTTGCGTAACTCTCTCTCTATCTTTCTCTCTCCCTCTTTTATTTTTATTTATTTTTATTTTTTTAAACCTTCTACGTCGCTTGACACGCATGCTTTGCTTTTGAGTTTGTCGGTTGGTTAGTTATAGTTGGTTAGTCATATAGGTTCACTGTACGCCAACTGGCACACCGCTATGTATGATAGGTATAACTTACTTGTAGGCATTTGTCACACACGCCTGCTAAATTCGCCCGCATGTGTGATGTGTGATATAATATGCCGCTTGCTTATACGATCGTTCTCTGTTCTCATTCTTCTTCTTCTCCTTCCACAAGCTACGTACGTGGCAAATACTTCGTTATCATTTTACATATCTTCTTTTCTTCTTCGTCCCTCTTTTTATAATATAATTTATGATCGATATTATATTATTTGTACGTTTTGTTGGGTATTATAATATACTGCTACGTAATAATATGTGCAGAATTTTTACGATTTGTTAAACGTACGTATTCGGAACTACTAGAACCGTCCTCATAAATACTTGTCATAAAATGTTTTGGGTTTTTCCCCCTCCATTTCCATTCTTTCTCTCTCTCTCTTTCTCTCGCTGTAATTGCACAGTTTCCCTCGTTAAACACTATCAAGAAATTCCACTCGATTACTCAAAAGAAAATAATTACAGCGTATAACACACGGATAGATGAAATTGACTGGTGTTTGTTGCATAAATACACTTAAGTTACAGAGTTCACGTAGTTTTTCAGTGACTGATGTGTGTCTTTCTCTCTGTGCGTGTGATATCCTTCTCTCTGTCATATCGATGCTGCTTGCAAGAGGAAGGTCAAGGAACCTGCGTAATACGAATACTTTCTCTTTCCCTTTCCCTCTTTCTGCTTCCCGTATCTTGATGAAAAATATACTTCGAGAAAAATTCTGTGCACCTTCGTCTTACGCACTGCGGTGTGTACCTAAATGCAGATCGACGTGTGTACTTGAATGTTTGTTTTTTTTTTGGTTCTTCACTTTTCACTTACTCCGAATCCGGAAATTGCGGTAAAGAGAGAGAGAGGAAATTATGTGGTAAAAGAAGGATAATTGATAATACGTACAGTCGTATCGGATTCGTTGGAATTACTTTGATTAATTGACGTTAATTCGGTAAATATTCTTCAACTTGTCTGCATTTTATTGCTAGAGCGAGTTATTCACAATCGTTGATGAACCAGAAAGAGAAAAAGTGTTTGATAAAGAAAGATATTCGTTCTCTTTCGGTTACGAGCCTCTGAAATTTTATTTATGTCTTTATATCGTTGTAGGAAGTCATCGTTAATTATTTACGCAGGTCTGTTTACATTAGAATTGCTTGGTAAAATCATTAATGTTCAACTCTATGCAGAATCAGCAACTCCGAGAGTTCATTGCTGATTCTTCTATCTATTGCGATGGTGTTTGTTAATATAAAACGTAAAAAAATTCATTTGGATTTTTTACCGTTATCAATGTATGTGCGTTTTTTTTTTCTCCTCTCTTCACATTGCGTTAATATCATTTATCCGCCTCAGACACGCACACACGCTTCGTTTGTATCCGATGCGTTTATTATACACTTTCTTGAACTGTGAAGATAATATGATAATTTACATTTTATTGGATATTATTTCGATTTGTCTGGCATTGTCTTTTTTCGTTCTCTATTTTGATTTTTCAACGATCGTTATCAATAGAACTCTCTTATCTGTTCTTAATGCTCTTATGTTGTTTCTATGCTCGATACGCATCGTCAAAGGGGGGGAAAACAAATTATTGTTACGGATACTTGTTGTTAGCTGAATAGACAGGGCAAGCCTTAATGTTTCTCGTATAGTACGGCATGCACGTTCAATCATCCTTCAGCTGTGTCCTATATGCATGTAAGCATAGGTAGGTACTAACTGCATCGTGTAAACAAATTAAACCGCCTCTCTGCTATAATACATATACCCGACATAATCACCCGGATACGCTACGATCAAGCCGGATAATCATCGTAATTATTTGCTGTTATATCGTTATATACGGGTTTCTAACTTACACGCGTTACATTATATATGTATATATATATATGTATATGTATGTATGTATGAGCCATGGTACATATGCATCGCATCACATGTTCAACACGTGTTTAATACACATACCGCCGCTGCAGGCTTTTACGGCCGGAAGTAGAAGCTTGCCGGGACAAGCGGGTGTTCGTTGGTTAGCTTATTTATACATACTTTATGTATCTTTGTAGATATTATATGATTGTATAGTTATAATAATATATTTAATGCAACATGCTGCGATCAGCCCTCGTTACGGAATTGTTGAAACTATTGGCGGTGAAGATAATTTTTTTTTTCATAAATTTGTTCGGTACTTGACACGTTGATTTAATTTAATTCAACAAAGTATTGTGAGGGAGAGAAAAAAAAAACATACTCAAAATGAGAATGAAAATTCTACGTAACTGTCGTTTTATATTCTTTTGAATGAAAAGTGATTTTTTGAAATTTATAAAATTTATATATGGCGGTGTTTTTTTTACTTTTTCTTCTGATTGTTGAACTTGGGCGATTACACATGATAATGTAATGAATTATACAGTTATATAGCCGCTTATGTAATTTAATCCGGTGAATTATAAAAATATTTACTCGAATGAATAATAAACGGCTTTCTTTCTTTCTTTCTTTATTTTTTTTTTTATATCACACAGAATTAGTAAATACATGTGCAAATACATGATTAATATACGAAAAAAGAAGTCATAGGACAAACTGCGTTAGTTCTTTCTTTCTTTCTGTCTGTCCTTTTTTCTTATTCCCTTTCTTTTGTTTCAAATTTAATACGAATTCTTGCGCCCTAGTCGCAATTACACCGCCCCTTCGGCCTTCTATAATTCCGGGTATTTTGAGAGAAAACTGCGAAAAAGAAACGACAACAAAAAGACGTGGAATGAAAAAAGAGAAAGTGAATGAGAAAAAAAAAAAATGTTTTGTAAAGAAAGGAGAAATATGAAAAAAAGAGAAGAAGACCAAGGAGAAGAAACACAGTCTTCTTTGGCCGAAATGGCGAAAGCGAAAACCAGAGACGACAGATTAGGTTGGGTTAGGCGAAGGGTCGTTCCTGACTTACGGGTGATTACTTACGCCTTCTCTCTTCGCCCCTCGACCTTTATCGGGATGTGCGCTCCTGGAGAGAGAGAGAGACTGAGAGAGAGCGAGCCTCCCCAAAGGCTTACACCCCCCCCCCCCCCCCCCTTCTTCGCCCCTTATTCCCCCCTTCGCCAGCTCCCATTCACCGTTTGCAAAGCGACCGCCATAATCCACGCCATCAATCAATGATACGACCCGAGGATCGGACGAGGGATGCTGGGATGAGAGAATCGAACCGAACCGTTGGACCGTTCGCTTCTTTTATAACAGACGTCCCACGATTTATCGACTACGTCTCACGATCAGAGAGAGGGAAAAAGTATAACTTTTTCCAGGGTTTTCTTGCTTTCTTGGACGTAGCTTTTCTTCTTTACCGTTCACTCCCTCAATCTCTGACACTATTGCTCGGCTTGAGTAGTTACGACGATACCTTTGAACTTGTCCTAACAATTGGGATATTATTTACAAACTATTTCCTCGTTTTCGAGTAGATTATTCCAACTGTTTAGAGAATTCTGATGTTGTTTTGATTTTTGTTTTCTATTATATTGTTCCAAGTTTAAATCGCCAAAGTTTCTTTTATTCTATTTTTATTTTAAACCACCGACTGTAATTAGTTCGCATTTTCGAAATCCCGCAAATAACGAGCAGCGGTAACCACAACAATAATGACAATGATAATCAAATTAAACGGAAAAGTTGTAAAAATATTTTGCAGGTATTTTCGTAGGCGAACGTAACGTTATATTTACACGCAAAAAGCGACTCGTGTGTGGGAGGAGAAGAATTTAGGTCGAACCGTTGTGTATGTACATATTATAATGTATATTTAAAATCTTCGCAGGATCTAAATGCCGGTTGAAAAATAGTCGGTGTGAAAAAGTTTCTTTTATTATTACATATTTATACATACGTATGTATATGTAAACACGCTGGCGCTGTTATACCAAACACACGTACAGCACGTAATATATAAGAATTAACAAACACGCAACAGTCGTCAATGTTTGACGGTGATATTTGCAATCTCACTTCTCGGTCATGTTTTTTTTCTTTCTTTCTTTTTTTTTTTTTTCCTCCTTGTAACACGTATGCATATGTATCGAATCCGTGCAAATAATTTCTTTCAACGTAGACGAAGCTTCGCGGAATTTTCGTGTCCGTAAGTGCCGCATATATTTATAGCCAGGTAGTAGGAATTTTTTTTTTTTTATTAAAAAGCTTTTTTTAAAGTTTAATTTTATGTTAGGATAACTTGCAATCCTGTTTATACATATATATATATAATGTTGCGATAAAATCCAAATGTAGTAGATGTGTTACTTGTTTTATATACGCGTAGGTTGGTCAGGATGTCGTGAAACGAATAAAACTGATTCGATTATCGCTGGATTGTCTTACTCGACTCCTGATGCGGATAAAATAATATACGTCATATGGGCATGCACGGTGAAGAGATATACGAGATTATAGATCGTTGAATTGCGTAAAGCTGGATATTCTATTGCGTTATAAAAAACGAACGAGCAAGGAAGTTAGTTTATTAATTAATCGGTGAATATCCGTATGCATTCATTGATCGCATATCGCCTATCTACCCTACAATTTGTTTTTAAATCTTAGTTTCCTTCTTTTTGTCAAATTTTGACTGTCGTCGGATAGAGAGATTTTGGGATTTAGGATGTACGAAATAACCTTCGCTTCTTTTTCTCTGTCTTTTTCTCTATCGCGGCTTGCGACAAGCCGCGTGTCATAATCGCTGATTTTACCTAATCGTGTATACATTATAAATTCATGACTATGAAATGCACACTTGATATCGTTAATGTCTGTGCGTGTGTGTGCGCGTATCGGAGATAAGGAGACGACGTTATCTCCTCATTTTTCGTTAATCTCTCTCTCTCTCTCTTATAACAGCGGTGCAAGGTACATGCGCGAAGAAGAAGGAAAAAAAAAACATGAAAAGATCAAAAGTTATCTGGGTCACGGATTCCTGACAGTCATCGCAGCTATTTTCTTCTTCTTTTCGACAATTTCTGAGAATTAATTAGGCAGCTATTAGTGTATTTATTTACTTGTTTCTTTACTTATTTGCGCATATTCAACGTGCTTACAAGGGTAATATTTTATCGGGAATTTAAATTATCAATCGAAACAACGAGGATCGTTCAACTGTACACAACGGATGTATAATAAAAATTCATTCTTGCCAATGTTGTGTTGGTTGTATGATTAATTTGAAAATAATGCGCAGCAGCGTCGGTATTTAGAGTAACGAATTAAACGTGAATCGTGCGGTTATAAGAGGAAACGCGAGCTCATTGACACTGTCACTGTCACTCTACCGTTTATAGATTTAATTTATTATACATACTCCAAGATATTTCCCCTACATTCGATCTGCGCATTGATGCGTTTATATGGCAAAAACTCATACATGTGTGTATATATATATTTTATATATACTATGGCCCCTGTTTCGTTTGGCTTTAACTATAGACATACGTTGTCCTTATTAATAGGCACATGTATGGAGAGTCTGAGAGAAAAGAAAAAGAAAAGAAGAATTATCGTATTACCCGTTTGGTTAACATCACTTCGTATGTTTATTGAGCGTTTAATTTTTTTCGTTTATTTTCAATCGTCATATTTTTTCCTCTCATATTGGTAGCTTTTTCGATACCAACGAATTGTTACATCTCTGTATGTTCCCAAGAGCTCAGATTATATACCAACTTTTTGATGTAAACACGGAGGATTTAATCGAGTAACAATTAATTATAAACCGAGACTTGTCGGATCGTTTTGTAATTCCACATCTTCATGCGATGTTAATTTATTATTTATACGTACGTATATTTTATTTCGACGATTCTTCGTATGGTCGAAAATTCTTTTGAATCGATTATTTCTTGCAAGATTGCATGCGGTGTTTGTTTTGTCGGAAATTCGTTGAATTATATGCGACGCGAAATGAGAGAAAACAACAACATTTGTACGTGTATAAAAATAATGTAAAAAAGTCGGCAACGAATCCGACGAAAATAACTTAATTTTGCGGTAAATCTAGGCTGCTGTGAGCGGTCGCAAAAACAATTGTTCATCTTTTGAAACGTTTGTCGACGATTTGATTGCACGACAATTCGTTATCTGACTCAATTTTTCGCAGATTATCCAATGCGTTATATACTTGGCACGCTGTCTGTTTTTTTCGTATTTCAACACCATGTTTGACAAGATCGCAGAAAGTTACGGTTCAGATTATTTATATAAAACAGCCCGAATCAAGAAATTGACATCGTATCGAAATCCCAATTTTCTTGTACAGTTCGACGATACGAGAATAATCAATTGATTTATGAAGCAACTCGACCAATTGGTAGATTATTTTTGAAATAAAGAACGTGTCTTTTTATTTGTTTTCGTTTGAGTGCAGTCCAAGTTGACCCAGCGCAATTTTTCGCGATATAAGAACGAAGGAATCTCTTTGACGAAATAAATTAACAAAGATAAATGTAATTCTAATTGTAATTTTTCGAATTAAAGCAATATTATAACTGACGAACAAATTTTTTTATCTGTGATTACAGAGAACGACGGGAAGCTGAAGTTCGGGAGATCGAGAAACGTGAGAGGGAACGAGAGAGGGAAAGCAGAATGGAACGAGAGAGGTTAGAGAAACTGCAGAAACAGGCCGCCGAGCAGGCTGTTCATAAACATTTTGAGGAATCCCTGAGGCTGGCGCAACAAAAGGTGAGCCGATATTTCGTATTTGTCATTTTTTTTTTTCATACCTCTCTTATCTCTTTTCTAATTGAACACAATTTTGACCATCAATTAATTAACGAAACGAAGAGATTTCAAAATTTTTCTCAGGAAAAAGTCAGCGACCGATTTTATACGTGTGCTTGTCTTTTCGTCTTGATAATTTTTTTTTTCTTTTCTTTGCACATCACTTTTCACTCGCATGTCGTGTTGTTGGAAATAATTACATTGTATGACAGCCGGATGACATTTCGAACGACTCGTTAAACCGGTGTGTCAGGGCTTTCTCTCTCTCTCTCTCTCTCTCCTTCTATGTATATATGTATGCATTAGAGAGTTGAACAGGTGTAAAACGCGTGTCTCTCTTCACTTTTCCTCACTCACTCACTTTCGGCATCGAATTTCACACGAGAAGTCCGGCTGATAAAACCGGGCCAAACCGCGAGAAATTTTTACTACCTTCTTTTTGCTTATTTGCCTTCCAAAATTCAACTCGTTTTCCCCACTTCAATCAGCAGAAAAATAAATATATTGTTACATATTTGGAACGAACCAACACAAAAAAAAATCGTCATTTTTTTCGTTTTTTTTCTCGAAACTCGTATTGATTTTGTTCTTTAATCTCGCTGGTTAAAAAAAAAAAGAACAAGTCACCTTACTTCAAGGATACCTCTCAAGTGTTGCGTTGCGTTCGTATAAATCGTCGTTGATTCTCTCCTCGCGTCGACCCCTGTTCATTTGTGATTGCAAGCGAAGAATGTAAGGAGGAACATCGTCAACGATTCTTGTTCGTCGAAAAAAAATTCAATATCTCGTTCAAATTATGTTTAATATCTACGAATGGATATTAATTTTATTGTATACGGATAGGCGTATAATTTTTATTCATTAAAAACTCGAGGCGATCCAAGTTGATTAGTAATTTATGGATTATACCGATATGAGTTAGTTGTTGCGTATTAAATAAATAGTTATCTCATTAATGCACAGCGTGTGATATTAAATTAAAACCCGTTATAATTTTTCTCTGTCTCTCTCTCTCTCTTACACTCTTTATACGTTCCCATCTGTTTTTATCACGGGCGTGACAAGGCATCGGCTCTCCGCCGCTGTTGCCGTCAGGAACTTGTATATAATATAATGTGTAGCTAGATGTCCTCGAGGGATTTCGTCCGTGCACGGTTCGTGGTGTAGGTACATCAGAGTCGGTTGAGATCTAATTAAAAAGTTTTAATCGAATTTATAACAAGGTGGAAACTTTTTCTTTTTTTTTCTTTCTTTTTTTTTTTTCTTTGTTTACTCGTCTACTACTTTCTCCTTCGTTATTCTGCAATTATTATTTATTAATTTATTTATTTTATATATTTTGAAAAATCTTTCTTCAAATTCATTCGACGATCCTTCTATTTTCCGTCGGGTAACGTGCATATATTTTTGCAATATTCGTGTATCGAAATATTTCGGTCTGTTTTTAGGAAGTAATTGCTGTCATTGGATGATTAATTCTTTGCGGAGTTGGTTTATTGGTAACCTTGGGTAAATTGAAATCCAATTCCTGCTGACAGAAGTTTAATCAATCGAGCGTTTCGTTACGCTTGAATGTATACTTTATACGTGACTATGACTGTTTACACATATCTATTGTACGTGACTCGGTGTTATATATTGTACTAGATAATAAATACAGTTGTTCAAATATCTCGCGGCCCAGTTTCTTGTGTGTTTGATCAAGTGCATGACGCGACGATAACACAATATTATGAAAATTGAAATTTATTACCTTGCGTCGATACTGCCGGATAGTTGAATAATCCGTTTGGTTATGGACGATGATCATCGTCGGTGATCCGACGTTGCGTACAAAAATGCTTGGAAAAGATTTGCTTTTTTTTCTAATTTTTATCTTTCCTGTTTATTGTACGATCGGAATGACGATCGTCGTTATAATGACGATTACGACGATACGCTCTGGTAATGATATGTTTGTACAACTTTATGGAAGAACGTTGGCATTAATTATAACGATCCGAACGTCTTGACCGCGGGCTACGAAGTTAAAAAATATTTAGAACGACAGATGTGTTTTAAAGATTGTGGAATGAATTTATTACACTGTGACAAACGTAGGATCAGGTTTGAAATTGACTGAGACCAGTTGTTGCTTTTTCTTTTTCTCAATTTATGTTGCGTTTCATTTTATGATTATTATTTTTATGTTTCAACGTAAACTTGAACGGATTCGTGAAATAACCTGTCGAATTTTGTTGAAAAGATAAGACGGAATCGAAAATCGAAGCCAATACAGTCTACGATGAATTCTCATAATAAACTATCAAATAGCTAAATTGATTAAACTCGCTAATGCGAATGAATTTTTTTACTCAACTCGGTGAATCGAACATTAAATGGATAAATTCAAATCAGCATAGATATTAGGTAGTGAATATATAAATTCGTTTTAAACCAAGACTAACGTCAATTCTGTAAAGTTTCCCCCCCCCCCCTTTTTTTTTTTTTTTTTTATTACCTTATCAGATTTGTCCGTATGATTTTTGTAAATCCATGCCACTTCCGCACACGTATATTTATATACTCGTTAAATCTGACGCCGTACCGCGAAACTTTTTACACAGTTAATTTACTCGGCGATGTACCTCTGTGATTTCCTCATCCGAAAGCCCGATCTTCTCTGTAGGTTTTGTTATCGTCGTTCAATTATTAGAGGTCAAAGCTTTTCCCCCTGAGTCATTTAAACGCTGTGCCGTAGTCGTAGGTATAATAACGCTGTTCGATTGAATCCGAGAAATTTTCCCAACATTCATTTTACTGTATTGCGAGCTGTAATAGCGTTACACTTGACATCGAATCCGTATGTATATAAATCATGGACGAATATCAAACGCCACTATGTCTGGCTAAACGAGCAAGGGATGATAATAAATTTGTCGAAGTTGTGAAAGGGATGAGGGGACGAATCGAGAGTGGCAAACCGGACCGACGGTTCGATCGAACCTCACAATATTTGAGGGTGGGTGCTGCTGTGGAGAAGGGAAGGGAAGAGAAGAGAAGGGATGGGTTTAATTACGAACCGCCATTTGGGGGTGGGGAGTAACGGGGAGGTGAAGGGATGAATCAGATTACCCGATAACAACTGTCCTCTATGTGAGTTTGAGCGTCCTTTGGTCAACGGTATAGAATCGCGGGTCAGGGCCTTTGTTATACTTACGTAAGTTTCGAGATCGATAGATCGATCAAGCCTGCTTGGTCAAACATTCAAATCGTCACGAATTATTATATATCGGGTTTCTGGAATTAATTAAAGAATATATGTCATTCGTTGGCCGTTGTTCACCGTTTTTTTTTTTATGCTCGTCATGTTTGACTGCATAGAAATGTAATCGGAAGTCAAGAGACTAAACTAAATTGAAGATGGACGGTTGTATACAATTATTTACCAGAAATAAATGTCTCACGTATCGACGCTTGTAACCACAGTGAATTGTTGATACTTTTAGCCTATTTTCTTGTAATTGCAACAGAAACGTTTAAACGTCATCGTATTTACTTTGTAATTAATAATTCATTCCTGTAGATCGTAGTAATTACTGCGGTGTAACGAAAAGAAATTTCTCACAGTTTGTAAACTATGATTGAACGGTAACGTATCTCGTATAAAACGTTTATTTAACGGTGCAGTATACGGTATAACTCAAGCGATTACGTATACTCGTATATATAAATTTTTTATATAAAAAGCTGTAAAAGACGTGCGATATGTGAAATACTGCAGCTTTCTAATCTCGCGTTGCTTCTACACTTTGGTATTACAAATTATGGAAACAGAAGAAAAATATCGAGGCTCTGTCTTATGCTCTATACGTACAGTGCATGCGAGCTTGAGAAAAAGTTTCCAGAAAAATAAGTAAAGAGATGGCGAGAGAACGAGAGTGAGAAAAAGAGAAAGAGAAAGAGAAAGATAATGATGGAAGATCAGCCTGAAAGTGGTAGCGATTAATTTTAATTTCTCGCTTCGTCATCACCATCATCATCATCATTATCATCGTCATGTATCCAACTTGATCGTATAACGGTAGTTATATCAACGAAACGATTCAGATGTTACGAATTTGTTGCGACTCATTATTATTGATCATTGGTATTACCGACAGTCGATCGTTGCACCGATCATATCGCTTCGTATTCCCATGTACTACCCACTGTGCTCGTCCACTCGATGGCGTGAAGAAAATAAATAAAGAAAAGACAGATGGAAAGAAAGAGGAACAAACACTTTCACCGATTTAACGAATGTAACAAGCGTCGTCTTCGTTACTGCGCTCACTGACTGGAGTGTAGTAAATAACGACAAACGCGAATGAATTAACGTGAAAAAGAGAGAGAGAGAGAGGAGAGATGGAGGAAGAAGAGATTCGACGACGGTGACATATCGTAAAGACAAAAATACCGCATTGCTCCACATAGAAAGTAACAGGAAAATCGAGTGTCGTTGCATCAAGTGGGATCGTGCATGTAATACTTGCGACATAAACGATAGAAATTAGAAACGACATGCGTAAAGTTTTCAAATAGCTTGGGCGTGTGGTGAGAAAAATACGGGAGAATTGAAATTTAAATGAGGACGCATATTTCGTGTTTAACAAGAAGGTAAGAGAAAGAAGAAAATTATACACCGCAGACCGTGTCTCACTCTCTCTTAAATTCATGATTCATTCTTACTTGTAGTCGGTTCTTCTGTTCCACCACCACGTTCACATCTCTAGTCTCTCATCTTTCTCTCTTCGTTATGTTTTTTTAATATAATCCTTGGTTTTTTTTCTCTTCTCACCCGAAACGCATGTCGAGCTCTGTCCGTTTTAACGGGGCACTATGGATGCTTTCTTGGCATCAGACTACAACTGTCTTCTTATTATTCTTGTTCTTGTTTCTTTTATTGCATTTGTCAGTTTCGTTTTATTCTTGTCCATCTTGGTAGGAGTTCGAGTCCACGAGTATTTCCTTTTTTTTTTTTTTTTTAACATACATCTTCTAAACGGGGAAGATTTCTACCCGCATACGAATTACGTGCAATTCCGATGTACACATATGTATGTACATCTTTTTAAACATTTTTTTGTTCTCCACATTATGCAGTATCCGATATAATGCAGTTTAAACTATTTTTTTCGAAAAACTGTATCAATACGTGTTTCTCGTTGATTCGTCAACTTTGAGGTGTTAATTTTTGTATATAAATTTAATTACGCTTACTTACGATCCAGGATTTATACCGCGTCGTTTTGCATTACTGTAATCTGTATGTGCACGTTTGTGTATAAAACATAACGGTGATGAAGATTACACGCGACATCGTGAAAGTTTTCTTTTGCAAAAATTACGGAAATGAGAACAAAGGAAACTTACCGTAAATAGACTCAATTATATTGCTGCGTATATACTTGCATGTATTACGCAGCGGCGGGAATAGCGGGATTTTTCATTTGGTTCTATGACACTGCAGATCACAAGTTGAATTTCACTTTATACATTGCAAATGTGTGAAAAACAAAAAAAAAAAAAAATAAATAATTGAAAACAATAATGGAAAAATTCAAATCGACTCGAAAACACGTCGTAACTAATGATTTTTGTATTATTTCTGGCGAGGAAAACACGTTTTGTCATTCTCTCGATTTTTTTCGTCGATAATTATGAATGCCTGCGGCGCAAGAACGATCAATCTTTCATCTATGTCTAGATATTCTAAAATTGCATACTCGTACCGATTGATCAATGTCCTGGATGTGTTAAATTTTATTCTTTCTAAGATTTATTTATCGTACCATGCATAATAAATTTATATATCGATGAATTCAGCGATAATCCGTTTATCTATCTATCACTAACGATAAGTTCTAATTTTTTCGTTCTCCATTCTATTCGGACTTACTACGCGTCGCATTACACTAAAAACTAAAAATCGTTAAAAAAAAAAAAAAAAATAGAAAAATTAATACGACTTTTACGATCATACAATTACCCGATATACTTGTGCACCCGGGTTTATAAGTGAGACGCGTAATATCAGACGACAGGTGATTCAAGGTACTTTCCTTGCTGGTTTATATATGTACGTATATATAAATCACTGTATACATTATACACACACATTTATATACGGATAGTATGTACACAGGGATAACGACCCGATAAAATTTATGCTATCGTTAAGTAGAGAATCCTTGTTTCGTGCTTTTGTGGCCACATTTTTTCTTTTTACTGCATTATTATACGTGTGCGGTTCATTATAGCGTGCGGGCAGGTAGATTCATCGGATGGTTGGTTGGTTGGTTGGTTGGTTTGTTGGTTGCTACGGCCCTTTCGCAGAGTGAGTCACCCTCCTCCTCCTCCGCCTCCTCATCGCCCCTACATTGCAGGTTCAACTAAATTCCTCGTGATTCAGCTGCCCGAGAATTTCGTCACGCTTTGGAGTTCTCGGTTATACACGTACATATGTAAAACTAGCTATGTATAGCGGTAGCTGTATCTTTTACATACGTTAATACTGTTGCTAGACACGATCGTGACTTCCTGTTTCACCCCCCTTCCTTACTCTTACTGCACAGAAACGATGTAATCGTGGTTGAGGATCTGCCTTTCGACGACGACCATGACGATGTACAGTCTGTTCGAAAGACAGATTATTGTTAGTATGGTATATTGATGGAATAATGTGTCGTCGAGGGGAGAAAAGATTTTAAAGAGAAATTCACGATTTGAGTTTCTAAATAAGATGATAACAAATACTAGAGAAGCAGCGTCCTGTTATAAAAATCTTGTCTGAAAAAAATTAGACTGTTGTGATTGGAAAAAAAGTTTCCATCGTATAACACATTTTTAATAAAGTATTCGGAGATTTGTTACGCGTGATGTAATTTTTGACGGAAGGATTTGAAAACCGAGCGATAAGAAAATTAGAGAAAGTATTCGCACCCTGTCTTAATATCTTCTATCTTCTTTTATCTTATTTGTTTTTTTCGTCGAATAGTGGGGTGAAAATAAATTCGCAGAATGGGTGTGCGGCAGAAAAGGGGGCGGTGACGGGGATAAGAGAGAGAGGGGGAGAGAGAGAAACCTGACCGCGTCGTTTCTGCGCTGTGTTATTATTACAGGGCGCGGTTTTCTGGGGGTTGAACGGCATCGATCTAAGGTTACCAACCCCTTTGTTATTTCGTTTCCGTCAGTTAGCAGCCAAACGTGTTGAACTTTTTTGGAAATAAAAAAATGGAGTTCAGTCTTATCCTCGTAATTTCGTGAAAGTATCGGGGGTATTAAGTTCGAGGTATTTCACAAAATTTTGATTTTCGGACTTCGGTATCTTATTCGAAGGAACATCAGAACGTTTTGCTGCTAATTTTGGTTCGATTTCTTATCCCTCTTCCTCTATTCGTCTTCCCACTTTTCCTTCCTCTCTCGCTTTTGCGATGGTTGTCCATGATCGTCTCATTTTCGACTTCGATCTTCGTACCCCCCCACCGCCTTCTATTTCGCAAGAATTTATGTACAATTTAATTGCATCGTTGCCCGATAACGTATCGTAATTATAAATATACAGTTTAATCGAATCGAGCAACAGCTTGTTTTTTCGTGGTTTTTAAAATCGTAAAGTAGCGTGCTTATTCATTTATTTATTTTTTGCCTCGCATAACGACGTCGATAATCGAGCGAGTCGTGATGCGAACGTAGACGCGCATGCAAATGATTATTAATGTACGGTGATATACGGTGCGTAAAATGGCATGTACGCCGACGATAACCGTGCAATTTAGTTCTGTGTGTTGGCTATTTAAATACGCTTGTGTAATCATATGTAGAAAATGCTCGACCTCACCGCGCGCAACTCTAACACACTCGGCTGTACGTGTGTAACGCATGATGTAACGATACGCACGTTTATACCTATTACATTTATACCTACATACCTATATACCATACCCGCATACCGCATACCGTATTTATATTACCTTACCCACCTATCTTGTAAGCATATATTACATGTACAGATTGTCATTCACGTTTCACCGCTCAATTAGCATAGTAATCTTTCCTGTTATAATTAGACGCTCAACGCTAATGGCAATTTAACGCGTCTAAGGAGCAACAACTCGTCAACTCGGCTCGCGCAATACACACGCAAACACGTTTTATACCAGTAATAAGAACGTTGACATTGAGTAACCAATTCCGTTTTATTTTTATTATATATATATATTTTTTTTTTCACCTCTTTTTCTTCGTGTGTGATTCGATCCTTAGGTGGATATACAGTTTTTTCTTTCACGACCTCGTTCTTTTTGTTTACTTTTTTTTTTTTGTTTTTTTGTAATCTTTTTATTATTAATATCATTACTACATATACATGTTGTGTACCTATTAACGGCCGACAATGTGTCATCGATCATTGAGTGGATAATTTTTTTTCCCATCCATTGTACGGTACGAGTTTGAGACTGATTGTGTACATTACGCTTAGATTTTTTTTTTCATCTTTTTATCTATTGCAATATAACGTACTTGATATTCGATGTCGAGGTTATAGTCTCCTTTTTTTTCAAGCCTGCCTAAACCGCTTGCACTAAATATCAGAGTTCAAGCATTATCGTGTGTTAATTGTGTACGGGAAATTGTATTAACTGACGCGATTTGCGAAAAAAAAAAACAACAAAAAAACAGTTTTGAGAATTTTAAGCACTAAAAATCCGTAAACTGCTTGATTTATTGGTTATTTGCGAGGGTAAATTCAATTTGTTTCTCGTGCGATTTGCACATAAATGATCCATAGATCCAGAGTTCACTTCGTATACCCATATTATTATACCCACGCGTAACGCGTCTGTAAAACCGTAAAAATTCTACGTTACGACGAGGTGACGGGAACTCGTTGATGCATTATGCATCTAGGCACACGTACTCCGCCTGCATAGGTTCTGCAATATGTATGTCAGTGTACGTTTAGACTGATCGATTCTATGTAGAGTACGATATTGAGAATATGATATGGCGCTATATCAATTCAAACGGTCGGAAGAACCTCGTATTATGTGTAATACATGAGTTACCTCCGTACTCGGGTCCCATACTGTACGTGACCGTTATCGAAAGAAATCCGCGGAAACGTTAAATACGTAGACGCAATATGGCTCGGTCAGAGAGGAACGAGCATTGGGCAACCACATAAATGTGCCTGTATATGAAAGTTGTCAGACGGAGCATCTGTCAAGCCGTGTGTGTATATATATATATCCCTTACTCACTCACTCACTCGTTTGCTTTTTCGTATCGCAGACTCGGGCAACTATTATACCTTTGTCGAACATTGTTCGCGTGCTTATATTGCGCATGAATATTTTAACCTACCTGTGTGCGTTTTACAATCAACTCGAGCAACTCGCTCGCCTTCGAATACCGGTGAAAATGACTCACCGTGAGTAACGTGTTATTACTACGTAGATATAATATAATCGCATACCATTGACATCCGACCTCTTTCTTTCACCCAGTTATAGTACTTCAGGGCATTTTGGCGTTCGGTTTTATTCGTTGGTTCTTTTTTTAGTCGGATATTTGACTTACGCCGAATCAATACGGTATCGTATTAATTCATCGTCGTCGGCATTTTAGTCGTAAAATAATGTCGGAAATATGGAAGATGTTTCTTGCCAGACACTTTTGGTATATATAATTTGTCTTTATGGAAGATAAACTGCGTAGAGCGGTAGAGACATCGAGTTTATTGATCTATCTCTTACGCTGTTTCGAACAATTTTCTTGTAAAATAATGCAAACCGCTTTCAACGATTCCGTACATGATTTACAAATACATAGATTATTATCGTATCCATATATATATATATATATATATATATATATATATATATATATATATATATAAACTTGGCAACCCATTAATGATGAATGTAAAGAAGGGCAGTATTGATTGAAGTAGGCTTATGGTTCGCAGAAAAATATTCAGCTGTCGAACGCTGCGTGGGATTTGGTAACCCTTCCACCTCCTGGCAGCAGGTCGCACGGTGTTCATCCCGCCCTACCGACCCATGGGGGTCATCATCATCCCGGAGCTCCAGGAGCTCCCCATCATCCCGTTACCGTTGCTCAACAGCAGCAGCAGCAGCAGCAGCAGCGGCAACAGCAGCAACAGCAACACCAGCATCAGCATCAGCATCAGCATCAACAGCAGCAGCAACACCAACACCAACACCAACACCAACACCATCAGCATCAGCAGCAGCAACACCATCAACAGCAACAACAGCAGTTGAGGGAAAGGGACGAACGCGAAGCACGCGATCAGAGGGAACGCGAACATATCGCTGCTGCTGAACGTCATCAGAGACAGGCTGAGGCTAGGGACCAGGTTTCCGCTCATCAGAGGGCTTATGCCTACGTCACTGCCGTTTCTGCGTCGCCCTCGGTTCAACAGGTGTTTTAAAAATTAAAAAGTATTATTAAAATATCGTTCAGAATGTTGGAAAAGAAAAAAAAGTTGTTCTTGTTATTTGTAATCTTTTTTTTTACTAATTTTTTTTTTTTTTTTTTATGGAAAGTATATAGAAATTTCTTCCAACGGAGACACACGTTTGATATTTGCACTATAGAATTTGTTGATTTTTGGTGTAATTGTGAGAGTTAGTGACTCGATTAACCAGTTTCTTTTTTTTTTCTCCTTCGAACGCTTGCCTCAGGTATCGTCTCGGCCGTCCAGTGTACCTGTAAAAGTGGAATATCCACCGCCCCCCGCTCATTCCAGGCAGGCGAAATCGTCGCTGTCGGTGTCCAGTCACCACGATAAACCACCGCCAGGTGTGGGACCGCCCCATCCCGCTCTTCCCAAGGTTGAACCAAACGTCGGTTTATTCAGTTACACGACGTATCAACCGCAGCCGTCTTACATGCACGAGATAAAAGTAAAGGCGGCCGATCATCAGCAGCACAAGCAGCAGCAGATGTCCGGCGGTGTTAAGAGTATGCAGCAGGCGGCACTCGAGAGAGATCCTCACGTTAGAGAAATGCTACCAAATCCCCCGCCCCTTCTGCCCGATCCAAAGAGCTCAGTTATCGTAAAAAACGAGGGTAGGGAACTGCCCAAGGCTCCGCCATCCCATTCCCCGAGTCCCAAGATGATGCCCGGTCATTATCACAGCGCCGTTGCACCGCAACACAAACCCCCGACACCGTACGATTACCAGAGAACCTCGACGCAGAGTCCCCACCATCTTCACCACCTCGACAGTCTTCAAGCAGCCAAGAGCATTCCTCCCCAAGGTCATCCCAGGGTGAACGCTAATCAGCTACCCAGTCCTCACGGTCATCCCACCCATCCTCACAACAGGCAGTCGCCTCACGCCCCTCACCCTCATCAGACCTCTCACCCCTCGCCTCCCGAACCCAGGTACGCGAGCAGGCTTGAGCCTGGGATACCGTACGGGACTCCGAAGTCAACCTATCCGTATCCTCACCAGCCATCCTCGTCGCCAACGTCGCATTACGCGGCGTCGCCTGGGTCCAAGCCGAAGGTCAGCAGTCCGGCACCTCAGCATATATACGGGAAACCGAACTCCGGCATCATGACCGGTACGCCGGTCTGCAGGGCATCGGAAAACACGGCTCCAAGCCCGATGCCGCTCACATCGAAGACCAACAGCTCACCGCTCGCTTACCAGCAAGTGCCTCATCACCACGGGGCTCCACCGGCACCGTTACCACCCCCGGCTCATAGCAGCAGGTCAGTTTATGACAGCCGGGGTTACGTCAGCTCTATACCCGCCTGTAAACTATCTCCGCCGCCCCTCCATCACGGATCGCCGACGACTGCCGCCTCCGCGCCTATGACCAGGCCTAACTCCGTTCACCCGGGACATCGGACCAGTCCTCATCCCAATCAGCAAATACACCCGCAGGCATTGGCGCCAGCGATACAGACTCAACCCCTCGATCTCGGTGTCGAAAGATCCGGATCGCCAAAGAGGAAAGCACCCACGCCTATCGAGGTGTGCGGCGGACAACCGGTCTCTCTCGAGCTGGCGTATAAGAAAAGAAGGACGCAGGACAGTATCATCTCTCAACCTATGTCCCTACAGTGCGTTGGACCCCCGGTATTGTCAAGGGTCAGCGAACCCAGTCCCCTCATTGCTTCGGCCGCTACTTCAATCACCACTGTCGTTAATACCGCGCTACTACCGCAACCATCCGGCCAAATACCCAATGTTCAGGAACGCGGAGTCGTTTCCGTCAGCCCTCTACCCAGGACGGCAAGCGGCGACGGATCCGTCAGACCCGCGAGCACGGGTAGCGTAAGCTCTCTCAACAACCCGGGCGTAAGTGCCGCACCGAGTCCTGCACCGACACAGAGTCCTGCACCCTCGGCTGCTCCTAGTCCCGCACCCAGCGCACCTGGGACACCGGCAAAGGCCACGCCCAGCGCTGCGGACAGCGAAAAGTCGAACAGTCCCGCCCCGAGGCCGCCTAGTAGCACTAGGAATCCCGTCCACAAGCTGAAGAAGGCTTGGCTCCAGAGGCATTCGGGCGAGGATGGGACTGAGGATACAACTGGACTCGTTGGTAGCGGGTCTTGCGTTACGCTTCCCTTGACTATTGCTCAGGCACCTTCGCAACCTTTGGCCAAGGAGCGAGATGGAGGAGGAGGAGGAGGAGGAGCAGGAGCAGGAACAGCAGCAGGAGTTGGTGGTGGAAGTGGAGGTAGTGGTACTGGAGCAGGAGCAGGAGGAACTGGAAGCGGAGGAGGTGCAGGATCTGGCGCTACGACGACAAGTTTGCCGAGCGCTGTTAATTCGATACATAATATAGGCAGCATGGCTGTTAATAGTATAAATAAAAGTAAAGTAACTGGAAAAACTGGTGGGAGAAAAGCAAACAGCAAGGAATCACTCAATGGACATGCTGCTGCTGTGGACGTTAAAAGTATACGGGAAGATTCGTCCAGCAGCGATCCGGAGAGGAAGTCTCCCCCTAAAAGGAAACCACCCAAGGTATCTATTTACACGACTCGAGAGTAGCGATTATGATGGTGGTATGTTTTTGTATCTTGTATCTACACGAAACAAAGCCTAGTTTTTAGTTGGTTGCAAATTATTAGTTTCTCTATTTTTCGCACATTCTAGGTAAGATTTTCATATTTTTTGATTTAGTTACCGAAGGTATCTCTTATTTTTATTTTTTATTTCTGTAGATGTATATTAAAACGTGTACGAACATGGTTTCGATATTATCGTATTAGTTCAGTGGAAAACTAACGCTCGCATCCAAACTAGCTGGGTAGATAATAATTTGGTGTATTTCCCCTTGAAAACTCCAATATAAAGTACTTTTTCACGTAGCGATATTCCTTACCAGAAAATACACGAGTAATGAATGGCGATTTACAACTCTCGATTGGTAATTTGGTCTGTTGACAATGCATAATGATGTGTTATGCAAATTGTCTGTGGCGTCAACGCGTAATTACTACACGTTGTAGGCAACGATAGTAAACATACCCGCGTTGTGATATTCGAATAGCGCGCCTAACACCGGGTCAGGTATTTCCGATTGGTCGAGAGCTGTTCGTGCGTGGTCGACAGCGTGACACGTTTCCGCGCAGCGCTCTAGTCTGTCTCACTCTCGCGAGCCAGCTTGTTCGGAGGGTTCGTACGTGCCGTTGAGTAAACCGAAATGGCGTCAAACCGGGCAGAGACGACGCACCGTTTGGTTAACGTTTGTCGGCTTGATTTTTACACCCCGCGTTCGATCTGTATTTTCAATTATACCACCGTTTAGCGGCATCCGAAGTGCGTCGGCAGCTCTGTCGTACCACACCGTTGAGCCACATATGCAGAATATTGAAATGGTAAAGTACAAAGGAAGCTCTTTGTCTCCCCTCTCAATGACCATTGCGAACCGTGGACATAACCTCACTTTATTTATCGTCGCGGTCACCGCAAGTTTAGACTCCCGGTACTTCGTCGCGTTTTTATTTCTCTCTAGTTTTCCTATGCACCAGTTATTTGAACGTGACTCGTGCATAAATTATCTGGTGATTAGGTTTTAGCTTTCGATACATGCAGACACACTTGCAGCTGTTTCGACCTCATGTTATTCTTAGTATGGAAATGATATTAACCTGGGTAGATCATCGTTATCTAATTGGAATCTACGCCAATCCAAATCTAAAAAAATTTTGCAGTCGTTAATTAAGAGCAGTCTTTGTTCGATGGATTGAAAATTGAACGCATTTTGATAGGAAATGTAGATTAGCTTTGACAGGCTGATAATTGTTCGACAAGCATGTGTCAGTAATTTTTCATCGTGTATTTAGGAGCTTAGTTTTTGGATCGATTGAAAATTTGTATGCAAATAAGAAATGATTTTATTTTAATTACTGCATGTTAATGATTTTAATGCGTGCGCTTTAGTCAGTAGATAGGACCACGGGCATGAACTTCCTGACTACTTAATAATATGTACCCTGTGGTAGGTAAAACGAAAGAAGGGAGCCGCACGGAGGCAGCAGGCAGTCACGGAAGAGCACAGGAGGAGGAAAGAAGATAAGAGTGGAGGTGCCGGTGCGGGAAGTGAGTCCAGCAACGAAAGCGAAGCTGGCTCTGCCAGTGACGCTAGCGAACAGTTAAGTTCTAGCCAGCCAACTTCTAGGGCTAGACAAGCCACCGGTAACTCCAATTCATCTGGAAATGGTTAGTCTTTAATCAATTTATATTTCCTTCGTACTTTGGTTAACGGTATAGCCAAAAATTTATTGAATCACCAAACCGATGAAATGATTGATTGTGAGAAAGGGTGATTGATCACAGTGCAATTGCATTTTTATAGATATACTGTTTGAATGAAATTTTTTTTTTAACCATTTTTAATGCAATACCCTTTAGTTATACCATTTTGCCGATTCAGCAAATTTTGGCTACAACTGTTTGCCTTATATCTTTTGAAATGTAATTATGCAAATCAAAGAAACAACACAGACTGCAAAATGATGTAAAATTATTATTGAATAACCGTGATATCGAATCATGAGCTTTTTAACACTGATTGCTGTTATTATTCGTTTTTTCAAAATATGTCTGGAAAGTGTTTCCTGTTCGAGGAATGGGAAAACTATTATTAAAACTTTTCTTCGTGTCTTACAGGTAACAATGTTAATAAGGAGCCAAGGAAACGTGGTAGAAGACCAAAGACGTCAACCAAAGGCAGCGAATTAGGTGGCGAAGATCCGCAACCAAGGCCTAAGAAAGAACGAAGAGAAGAAAGTGCAAGTGGAGGAGGGAGTGGACCAGGAGGTGGTGGTCGAAGTGATCCATTTCGAAAGCCGCCGATAGCGCAATTGAAAAAAACTGGGGAAAGTTGGCTGCAGGATGGAGCATGCTTTGAGGTTGCTCCGAAGTTGGCTAAGTGTCGTGAATGCAGATGGACGCCCCATCAACGTTCAAAAAACGTAACGCAGAATATATTCTGTAGGTTTTATGCATTTCGCCGACTGAGGTACACGAAAAACGGGCAGCTGGCTATAGCGGGGTTCAGCGATCCGCACAAGGATGCCTCCGAGGTGAGTAGAAGATCTTGCGTCTCGGCAATGTTTGTGCGCAGATTATTCTTGATTACTATTGTCGTCGCGTGGGCGAAATGAGGCAGCATAGCGTTGTGTTGTTGCAGGAAGACCTGCGACTCTGGTTACCTGTTAAGGACAGTCAGGAAGCGGCAGGTTTGAAAGATGAGAAACTGGATAAAAATGACAAGGATAAATCGGAAAGGTCGGACCGAGGGGACAGAGAAGATCTGGATTTAGAGATGGCTCATCGATTACTACGTCAGGTCGGAGATCAGTTTTGCGATCTACTTCATCAGGAAAAGGATGCTCTTCAGGAACACGTGGCTGAAGGTATTGTATAAAAAGTATTCCATAATATTCTCTATGGTACTCACAAGAAGCAAGTGAAATTTATCAAAAGCCACTTATTTTCTTGTCTCCCTATTTCTGTTGCAAGTCACAGTTGTGACAATATTGTCGTGTGAACGTAATTTTATAACCGATGATAATAAAGTAATTTCACTTCATGAAGGTATTAAAATTTTCCGCAAAATAATCGTGAAAAGCTGAATTATTTGTTTTAATCCAGCAGTTTGGTATAAATTTTACACGTGACTTTAAAGTGAAATTGATTTGTTGATGAATTGATACTTCTGAAACTGCACCCATTTGTTTTGTAAATGTATACCTATTCAATACGAAGCTAATTGCATGGACTATTTATGTGGCAAACGGATGATAATAGTTTATTTCATTGGTTTCTTAATTAAATTGGTCCTATGTATATCCTTATTGGGTTCGTTAATCATGACTGCAACAGTATTCAGATGTCCCCTGTACAGCACGATGGGTTACTTCTATCTAACATTAATCTATATAATACTAAGCTTGGTCTTTAAGTGTTTGGGAAATATAATTTCAAGTTCTGAAATGACTCTTGAAAGGCCAATTTCTTTATGCTACTTTTGTTACTAATATTTTATCGTCAATTGGTGTAGGCCTCATTTATTCCGCACCATCATGTAATCATTTTTTACGCCATCTCCGACTGTTACTTGACATTGTAACATTTTCATTTTTTTTTCCTTCTATTTTTTGTTATTAAATATCCAAGTGAATCAACTATTTTCCAAAGTTGGCTACCATTATTATTTTCGCTCGCATGATATGCTAACGCTTGCTCTTCTTGCACCCTGAACATTGGCATTATGCCCTCTACAGCGAGTTCGGGGATTACAGACGGAACAGTAGCTTGGAAACGTGTCGTCCAAGGTGTACGGGAGATGTGCGACGTCTGTGAAACTACCCTATTCAACTTTCACTGGGCATGCGCCAAGTGCGGCTTCGTCGTATGCATCGACTGCTACAAGGTTAGTCACTGCGTCACCCAAGCTGCTTTGCAAAACGTGTTAATTATTTCAAATACACCGGTCGAATAGATTAATTATTAACGCGAAGCTAAAGTGATGTAAATAAAAATGAAACATCAACCATTTTTTATAATGTATTGCACAAAAATAGTGAGAGGAAGCAGTCACGCGACGAAAGGAAACTATAAACTTAAGCTCTGACACACTAACGTATAATTACTGTTGTTTACAGGGACGCAAGAATGGAACGATAAAAATCTGGGGTGAGAGCGGAAAGGACAGGGACGACTTCTCGTGGCTTCTATGTACAAACAGGCAGGTGCACGAACCAGAAAGATTGATGCTAACGCAGATAATAGCCGGTGATAGTTTGTCGCGTCTTGGATCGCGGCTTCACGAGAGCCGTTGCGAGTGGGGAATACCTCAGCATTGCTCGTGCAGTTTGGCGACATCGTCGCCGGTTAATGAGACACTAAGAAATCTGATAAAAGGTGAATCGATGGGCGTTTTAAACGGTAGCATAAAACAGGAGTCGAAGGTAGATAGGAAAGAAAACGAGTCTAACGGAGCTACGGACAAAAAGACAAACGGTGAGGATAAAAACTCGTCACTCAGTTGGCTGGCGAATGTTGCTCTCCATAATCAGGAAAAAAACGACTCCGGGTCCAGTTCGGACTCGGATGAGGATAGGGACGGAAACTACTCGACGTTGAGAGAACTACTTATCAGGCCGTCGCATAAACCAAACGGCAGCGGTTCCCGGTCGAATTCGCCGACCAACAACTCCGGGAATTCCAACGTGACAAACAGCACAACGCTAAACAATGTCGTCGCCAAGACCGGAAAAAAGTCGAAGATGGACACCCTGGACGAGGTCATATCTAGCGTTATAGAGCACAGCGCTAAAAAGGAAAGAGACAGCGGACTCGTCGACGAAAAAGCTTCCCGTGAACTTAAGCACTTTGTTCGTAGGTATAAATGGACACAGAGGGGAAGAGAACCTTTGCCAATTAGAATAATGACTCTTACCGAAAGCAAGAGCCTTTACCCCGATGTACCTCATTCTTGGCTGTGCGACGGCAAGCTGTTGAGACTAAACGAGCCAAATAACCCTAACAATTATCAGTTATTCCAAGATCAGTGGAAACGGGGACAGCCAGTTATCGTTTCTGAGGTCTCGAAGTCGCTGGATATGAATCTTTGGCACCCTGACTCGTTTGCGCGTGACTTTGGGGATGTGAAAAATGACCTCGTGAATTGTATGACTGGTAACTTGGTGCCTAATCAACCGATGCGCAAGTTTTGGGAAGGTTTCGAACACTTCTCTAAGAGGTTAAAAGACGATAGTGGAAACGCGATGCTTTTGAAACTGAAGGACTGGCCTCCGGGGGAAGATTTTGCCGAATTACTACCATCCAGGTTCACCGATTTAATGAAAGTATTGCCACTCTCAGAGTACACGCATCGAAACGGGAGATTGAATTTAGCGAGTCGATTACCTGACTGTTTTGTCAGGCCAGACTTGGGACCTAAAATGTACAACGCTTATGGATCCGCGTTGTATCCTAACAAGGGAACCACTAACCTTCACCTCGACATATCTGATGCCGTCAATGTCATGGTCTATGTTGGTATTCCCAAGGACGGTGATAGCGACGAACACATTAAAGGTACGTTCACTTTTGTGGGAATTCATTCACCTTTGTCGAGCGGCAAGAAAATAACGCAGCGTATGATGTAAAAAAATCTCAATCGAGAATACAACCGTGTTCGAGAATAAATTTATAACGAGCTTTTTAACACTGACGTGAGATAAATTCGAAATTGCTTAACGTTGATTATTCTTACGAGCAACCCATCAAAATAATTGTATTTTAACCATCTTGCAGAGGCTCTCAGGGCAATCGACGAGGCCGGCTGTGATATATTGACCCGTCGAAGGGTTAGAGATCGCGGCGAGGCACCCGGAGCTCTTTGGCACATCTACGCGGCTAGAGATGCGGACAAAATTCGTGACCTTTTAAACGCGGTCGCAGTTGAACGAGGTGTGCGTCTCGAACCGCACCACGATCCGATTCACGATCAAAGTTGTTATCTCGACGGTCCTTTGCGAGAACGACTGTACCGTGAATACGGGGTTGAAGGGTAGGCACGAGTGGAGTTATTATTATTGAGAAAGCAAGTTCGTACGCTGTTCGTAATTTGCCATTGGTTCAAACATTATTTTATCACGATCTTTCAGGTACGCCATAGTGCAGTGCCTCGGTGATGCCGTCTTTGTGCCCGCTGGTGCACCTCACCAGGTTCGAAATCTTCACAATTGCATTAAGGTCGCCGAGGATTTTGTCTCGCCTGAAAATGTCTCCCACTGTTTTCACTTGACCCAGGAGTTCCGTGCTTTATCCGACACGCATACGAACCACGAGGACAAGCTGCAAATAAAAAATATTATTTACCACGCGGTTAAAGACTCTCTAACTGTACTTGAGAATGTGAAAGAGGAAGTTGTCGTGAAGATTAAACCGAAGAATGAAATTAAGATGAAGGAGGAGACGTAGCGGTAAAAGTCGAGCCGCCATGATCTGAGGGATTGCTTGATTTACGACTAAATCTCGCTAATGATTCGAAAGCGGGTGCGAGGTCCTCTTTTACTTTTATTTCGATTCTTGGCGGCTTCTGAGTCGTTGGTGATAAGTAAAATAGCTAAGAACAAACAAATCGATGGGGAAAGAACGGGAGGGTGTGTGCGATACCTTGGTCCGAAGGTTGGGAGGGAAAAAGGAAGTGAGGGCGACGTTTTATCTCAGGTTTTTGGTTAATAACGTCGCGGAAGTTTGTTGTGATATTTGATGAGTAGCTCGAAACGTTTCATTTTTTGAATTGGCTGAGCCAATTTTCTGGTTGGTTGTTCGTTGTATAATTTCAGTTTGAATACAAATCACTATCCTATATTAATGATAATGATGATAATAATGATAAAACAGTACATACTTTGTGTTCGGATATGAAGTCCGTGAGATTTATTTACTTCGATTGTTCGTTTTCTTTTGTAATATTGTTCTTCGTTTAAACGTGGATCGTGACTGCTCGACTGCGCGTATCCGTGACCGAATTTAAAAAATATAAAAAATAAAATAAAAAGAGAAGAAAAAATTTGCGAATTTGTGATACCAGAGGAACTTCGGATCATAATTGTTTGTAATTAATTATCGTGCCTGTATCCAATACACACTTGTCTATACTATATAAATGTAGATAAATTTACTATGTAACAAATTCCTAAGAAAAAGAAAAAAAAAAATTTGAAAAAACAGTTTACACGTATACAAACACTCTTATACATATAGATTAAATTTAGTGAATGTAAAAACATATATCGGTAAGGAAGAGAATGAAAGAAGAGGGGAAAAAATGTGTGCAATTAGACGTTGTAATTATTGGCCAAACATACCTTTGTATTATCGATTTGTCGCTTGCAGTCAATGAATTGAACTGTTTTACATAAATAACAAATCGATTGTACCGATTTTACTAATTAGATTAAACCGACCGTCTTGAACCATTTTGTGGATTAAAAGCTTATTTTTTCGTCGTCGTATGGAAGGGAACACTGTGTAAAAGTGGTAAGAATCAATTATTTTTGTCAAATCAACATATGAAAATCGTCTGTTCTGGAAATAAAAATGACTTTATTTTATCAATTACAGCCATATTATATTCCATCAAATGATCCGACGATGGTAAAAAATATTTAGTTGAAGAAACGACAGTAATGTCTAGTCGTGTATTGCAGTCATTTTCAAAGTGCCAATGTTGTTCGATGTTTGTGGGATTGGTATGTTTGAATGCTCAACTGATTTGACATATGCGAGTTATCTTCCTCATTCTCAAACAGCATTGTGGCAAACAGCAGGTCGAGTTTCTAAATAAACATTGAACCGAATAATCCGCAATTTGACGATTATTCGTGCTCTTATAAACTTTAATTTGTTGTAGTTTTTTTTTTTTCGCGAGTTGACTCTGCCTTAGCTGGATATTATTTCGTGGCATAAACAATTATATTCAAATAAGAACAGACGTATGGATGGATGGTTTTTATTTCTGTTAGTTTTATGAGATTTCAATTTGCATTTAGCTTGAAGTGATCCGGTTGATTTTACATTTGGCTAATTAAAACATGTTCTTTTTGCACATCATCTTTGGCGTGAATTAGCGTGATAGAATTTACGTGGAAGTATGAAGAGCAGATGACGAAGGAAGATAGTAAGACGGAAGTGGAACGGGTAAAAAAAAATAATAAAACAACAACGGTAATGGCAAAGCGCATAAGAAAAATTCTGGAATTTGCAATTTCTTTGATCTCAATATTCGTCTAGCATACAACGACTTGAGTAATTAATATTTAAATACGATTAACGTTAATTAATTAAAGAGAATTAAAAAAGAATATCTTAGTGTTAATAATATATGCATTAATTATTAAAGCAATTTATGCATACAAACATACAAAACTGAAAAAAAGTAAAAACAAACAAAATCGTAACAATAAATAAAAATAAATAACCTAACGTAAATTAAAACGATGAAAGAAGAACATCTCTGAAATACCTATTTCCTACGATGGGCGCTGTATAAAGTTCTAGAAACGTACTCTGTGTATTATTACTATTGAATACAAAAAAAACCGTTCTTCTCTATATTATATATACATGTATATACATATATAAATAACAATAATAACGTACGCTTTCGCGTATACACCCATGCATACATGTGCATCTATATACATGTGTGTATATACATCTACGCATCCTGCGTTGCGCGCGGTATACACGGTGGTATACACGCACATTTAATTGAAAAAGAAAATTATAATAATAAAAATAATGATAATAATAATAACAACAATATTAATAATAATAATTTTAATAACGAACAAACAATACTTATATAATTCGTTACGTATATATGTGTATATATATTATATGTAGGTATATAATAATATCGAACACACTTGATTGCATCAACACTAGATTCGTAGTCAGGTAGTATATACATTATTATTGTTATAATATTCTCACCATCATCATCATCATCATCATCATTATTATCATGATTATAATTAAACATTACTATAATTAATTATTGGTTATTAATAATAATTACTTTATTATTATTATTATTATTATTATTATTGCTATTATTATTATAAGAAGAAATATGATATTTAAATGTTGCTGAGTATAAATGACTAAAGCGAAAAACGACAAAAAAACAAACGCAAGAGAAACAAAAAAAAGGGAATTTTAAAATTTTTAAACCGAACAGAGCGATAGAAATATTTAGAGTGCAAAAGAGATTCCGTATGAAAAGAACGGGAAATATTGGAAGAAAGAAATTGGCAAAAAAAAAAAAAGAAATTAAAATAACTGGCGAATGAATGAGAGAATGAAAGAGAAGAGCCGTGTGCTGGGGGCGGAATGGAATGGTCGCTAATGTACAGCCCTTAAAGTCCTCAACCTCCCTATATACACCCTCGATGTTCCCTCACCCTCCCCGCCGCCGGCCGCCCTCAGTCATAGCAGTTATGAAACCGCGAGACAGCGGTTTCGAGTATAATTTTTTGTACTGTGTAAATGTAAGAAACCATACGTTTGAATAAGAAAAATGTTTATATTATGAGAAAATTGTCATTTCTTTCGTTTACACAACCTCTGTCGTGTACGCGTACACTGTACATATAACATGTAGATACATAGTATTAAGGCTGCGTAAGTAATAACTGAAAGGTTGAGTACAGTTACAATTTGGAAGATTACTTTTCACATTGCTTATTCATCGCCAAACTGTATAGTTTTGCGAAATCTTGTTTGTAGTAATTTGCGACTTCTTTTTCTTTTTAATTTAATGCTGATTAAACAACAGTCAGTATGATTTTTTTTTTTATTTTCAAAGTAATTGAAACTATTCAATTCCCCGTCACGGTAATTCCTTTAAAACTTTGAATGCCTGTGAGAGTTAATTTTTCTTTCGATGCAGTAAAACACATCCTGAAGTTAGTTTAATAAAGTCGAAAATAAAAGAATACCAGAAGAATCGCACGAACCGAAGTCGGGGAGCGTCGTCGGCTTCGGGGACGCGATGAGTGGAGTTTGTAACATTTTTTCAATGATATAATATAAATATAATTGAGTCTAACATGTGCTTGGTAAAATGTCTGAGTGAATAGCGAGAAAACTTTTAATAGCGAAAGAGGTGAAGAAAAAAAGTGATGAGAAAATGTATTTTTCAATGGATTCGCATGGTCTGAGGTTATCCATTACAGAGATAAATCAACCGTGAATGTATGAATCTGTTACGAAACTTATCAGTCGTTAAAGACACCGATAGAAGAGGCGTCAGGTCTCGCCGAAGTCGAAGCGCGTATAGAATGTCCTGCAGCGGTGGAAGCCCTGCAGGACAACGATCACCAGGGACTGGATGTTGTGGTCAGTTTAACGTTACAAGAAGTACCAAACTTTCACGAGTATTATTTATTTTACTTAATTTCTATTTCCATCAAACCCTTGGCCAATTTCGAGACTGTCAATGCCAATAGCAAATTATCCAAATATTGCGATATAAGAATTTTCCCTAACATTTAATTACTTACTAATTTAAATCGGGTATCAGACTTCTACGAGGTAAATGATTATGATCAAAATGGGTTAATTATTAAGAAAGCAGCAAGGGCGAATTTGTACGTTTTTATGTTCATCTCTATTTAATGACTGTGTATGCATAATTTTAAGTTTCCATATATTTCATACCGCTGAAGTCTAATGACCACACAATTTATAGATTATACGGTTAAAGATATATTCTAATGAGAAAATCGGTTTAGATGTCAATCTATTCCGTAGAAGTTGAAATATCTGTTGCAAACTATGTTCAACGGGAAATTTTGGGGCAGGAACAAGTTGCGCGAGTTCGAGAACCGGATGCGCCGCATCGGAGCCCCGAATTCGGACGTGCCTTTGCCAGAAGAACGTGGGCTGCCTGGACCGTCAGGATTGCGGAGGATTCAGGCCCAGAGGCACAGCAGAGACCGGAGCCTGTCCAGGGCCGTGTCAATGTGAAGTCGAGGACTCGTGGAATCGAAACGTGCCGCCGAAGCCGAATTGCGAATGGGTGTCAAACTTCACGGAGCTCCGTCGTCAGTGGAGCGATCACGGGCGACGGGAGTCCTGCAAATGCTGCAACTGCCGCCCCAGGTAAACCCGAAATTCTCCGGATTCATCGAGCTCCGTAAACTCTCTAACTTTCGCCCCCTTCAGCCGGCCCAGCACCCCCTGCCGCCCTTGCATTCCCTGCCCGCCTGCGACCCCCTGCTGTTCGTCGACCTCGGTATCTTGCCAGAAACGTGATCCTTGCCAAGCCCCGTCAGATCCTTGCGCCCGGACCTGCTGCGAGGGTTCGCGACTCGGTGGCGGCGGGTGCTGCTCTTCTCCAGGGAAATCGAGCTGCTGCCCCTCGGAGTCCAGCTCTGACGCTTGTCCGCCTCCGAGCTGTTGCGGTCAGGCTAATCCCTCTTGTCAGCCTTGCTCGCCGCAGCCCCGACCGATCCTGAAGAAACGGAGCTGCTGCATATGCGCTCCGGGTGGCTGCATGTGCCAGCCGATGCCGAGAAACTGCAACTGCCCGCCACCCGTACAGATTGACGCGAGAGCCGACGAGGACTGCTCGTGCGACTGTCCTTCCGCACCCGAGTGTGCTTGTCCACCGAGCGAACGCCGGTTCTCCAGGACCAAGGTGAAGTGTCCCAACGCCAGGATCTGCTGCCCCGTTCCTCGCCAGCCCCCAGGAACACCTTGCTGCTGCATCGAGTGCCGACCCTGCCTCCCGCCGCCCTGCGACCCCTGCTCGTCGACCAGATGCCGCCCATCGACGCCTCGGATCAAGCCCTGCAGGCCGGCCTCACCTTGTCCCCCTAGCTCGCCCTGTCGCCCAAAGCGAAGCTCTCCTTGTCAAAAACCGGCACCACCCTCGCCCTCTCGATCCTCCGCTCGCTCCTCGTCCCGGGGATCAAGTTGTTACTCACCGTGCAGAGCGCCAGGTCAGTCGTCTTCAACCTGCGATGATAACGGCGAGGTGGTCGAGGTCACGCGGGCACGCGGAGATGACGGAGAGCGATACTGCGCCGGCGATGCCGATCGGCGTTCAAGGTGTCGCTGCGCTCACGACGGGAAGGGTTGCGTCGATGATTGCCGCTGGCGCTGCTCAAGGAACTGCGCCGGCGAACCCTTGACAGGGAGCTGCGAACGGCCGGAAGAACCGGGGAACAACGAGGGCCGGGCCCCGAACGTATCGCAGGTTGCCACCGGCGTCGATAAATCTCTTTCGATCGATCACCGTCAGGTGGATCATTCGGTGACGAAAATTGAGGCTGCTCCTGAGCTGCGTGCCGCAACTTATCCTGGCAACGCTGCTGCGGTCGGAGCGCCTGGTGCTCGCGGTACTCGCGGTACTTCCGGTTGGAAGGTCTTCCCTCGCAAGGTTTCGCGCAGTGCGGTTTCACCTGTTGGTGGAACAGGCAATTCCCTTTCCCACGTGATCGCCGCACGGAAATCGGCTGCCACCCCCGGTGTCAACCGCACCCCGATCGGCACAAACGCGTTGCACGCTCGTCTCGTCGCAAAGAGGATGGCTCCTGGGCGATCGGGGCTCGGTGTTCGGACCCATCCGGCTTCTCGCGATTCGTCCAAAGGCTAAGAAGAATTATTAAATTGGGGCGATGTGGGCTCCGACGAGAAACCGGGAGTCGGAGGGTAGATTGGTTCAAATTTACCGCGATATCGGTTTCACTCACGCGTGCGCGTAGAAAAATGACTGTCAGAAATCGTTGATACGATTACGATGACGATAGTGATTATGACGATTAACTATGTGAATGTCGATTTAACGTAAATACTGATGGCTGTATGTACCCCCTTGTTATGACTAAAGGTGTGTGACGGTGTGGTGCCTCCAGTAGGTGGCGGCGACGCGGAAATTCCCTCGTGCCCTTGCGTGTCCGAACGGGAGTGCTGCGCAGGGGGTGGCGGCGAGTTAATCTCGTACCTCGGCGACATTGGCCACTCCATTCTCGTACCCGGTCCTCTCACCCTCATTTCCTTCGCCCTGCTGATAGTCGTTGCCGTTACCTGGGCCTTTGGCCTCGCCTTCTACCACCGATGTTTGTGTGTCAAGAAAGTATGTCTGAGGTACTCTGGTCGGTGATGCATTTATGGAAAACAGATCGATGTATACGATAAATACGAAAAACAAAAAATGCGACATGAAAAATATCATGGGTCTTTTTATTTATTCAACGAATTATTATTGCGAGTTACGAGGATCTGAATTACACCGTTTTCGTCATGTGTGCTTCGAAATATACGATAGTGACCGGAGACGCGGGAGCTTTTTGCGACTCGTATTTGATCACAGTGAAAGTCACAGAAATTGGCAGAACTTAGCTCCGTTCGGATTTTCGTAGAAATTTATTATTCCAATCAATCGTAATACGTCCGACACTTTTTCGCTAACAAGCAACGTTTGATCGTCGTATAATTTTTCATCAATATACCGTATGCCTTTCTCAGCTTTAGTCATTCGTCCGAATAATTCACGATAATTCTTTTTTTGACGAAGAATTGATGTGATTTCGGAGCACGTAAGATGAAAGGTCGCTTTCACTAGGTTCTACTATAAATGACAAATATTTTCTCCAATTTTCAGCTCAGGCTCCGAATCAATCGGCGAAGTTGAAGATACCGCTCGTTTTCAACCCTGCCGACAAGATCTCGTCACGTGACGGTAGGAAACTATTTCGCAACAACCGAATTCCAACGCGCCGAGTTCAGTTCTAATTTCGGAAATATCCTTTCTAAACGCGAGACAAGTTTCGAGTTTCGCATTGAAATCAGAATTAAAACGAGTACAGCAAATTAACCAATCGACGGTAGGTCTAATTATGCTAAAAACTAATCCACCAGTACGCATCGACGTTTCAGCCAATTGCAAGACGTCGCAGCGTCGTTGTGGTACATCCGATCGCGACAAGTCTAAGTTCCTCCGCGGTTTCCGAAATCCAGTCCGGCACGCAACAGACGACAAACACTTGATGCGAAACGTCAGTACTCATAGGTAAACTCATCAGTCCCCATCCGTTCGCGATATAAATTTCTTTATAGAATTTAATCTGTTTGCAGTACACCGCAAAGTATCGGTAACGTCACCTGGCACGAATTAAAACGCGCGTTTTGTCTCCAGCCAGCTAACTCGCCAGGCCGAAAACGTCACAGATCTCCGGCCGAGCTTGCGCTCGCCTTTTTTTCAAAAATCGACAAGTCGCGATCCCGCCAATCAGCCAGCCGATGCATCGTGCACTGGTGTCAACCTCCTCTCCGCTTTACGTCGTCCCGAAAAAGCTCACCGGCATCCTCCTGCACCGAGGCGTTTTCCCAAACATCAACCGGCAGTGGGAAGTCCTGTCAGTCCGAGCCTCCGATGCCTTTATCAAGATCCCGTTACTCCTTGGCAGGATTAAAAACACCGCCGCGGCAGTGCTGCTGTGGAAGTCAGGATAAAGGATGCGCCGAGGACTGCAATTTCTGTTGTTCCCTAAACTGCGGGACGACTGGAACGCCGGATGGTATTAGAGCGGGACACTCTGTTCAGCAGCGAGTAAGGGATCAAGTGGTTTTTGCAAGCAGTCACGGACTCCGAAGGCCGAGCTTTCACGATAAATCCTGCGCACGTTCGTTGGAGGATATAGCCGTCCGGATTACGAAAAGCACCGGAATTTGCACCGAGTCGGAATCGAAGCATAGCTTGTTATCGAGCGTAGAGATGTCGATACAACAGGATCGCGAGATTCCTTTGACGAATCATGACGGGAATAACAGCGAGGAAAATCACAAGCTCCGTGGGAAAGAAAATGCGGTGGACGAGGTCGGGCATAATGAGTATGAAGAAAAGAAATTTCCGAAGGAAAGTTGCGCGGAGAAAATCACGCAGAATTTAGGAGGTGACGCTCCTCACAGGCAGGATCTCAGCAGTACCGACAGGACTCGCGAGCACGAAGTTCACGATGCTGCGACGGATATCGTAAGACATTCTGCGCAGACAATTTATCACGACAAGGCGGTGGGTGACGAGAAAGGTATTCGCAGGCATCATCGCCATGCTCACGAGAGAACAAGGGACCACCGTCGAGGCCTCGTAGAAAACGCTTCTCGACACAATTTCCATCTTGACAAATCAGTGGGCCACGAAGGGGAGAATCCTGGGCTTATTTGCCGCGAGAAAGAAACGAACGAATTCCGGGAACATCGTGCCGAAAGGAGAGGACTCGAAGCCACTTCCTTCCAGGAGCATCCCGAAAATGGAGGAATGTCAGACGCGGAAAAAGAGAGGATCAGCGAAAGGGACTGTGATGGATCCATCGACCTATCCAGGAGTAAAATAATTCCGGAAATCATTACGAAAAGTGAAGTTGAGGATTGCACTTGCTCCGAATCGGTCACTTCTGAGATTCTGTTGGTAGGGAGCAGGGCGAAAAATTCTTTATCGAAGATCAGTGATTCTAGCAAAATGTCTTTCGTTCTTGGCGACGAACGGCAGTATTATCCTTTCGGTATTTCCGACCGCTCAATAGCGACAAACACCTCAGATTCGTACGTCACTCGCCGATCGCAACGGCGACACGAACGCGCGTCCCGTAAAAAATAGCCGATTTTTTTAGTTGGTTAATATTTGTCGTCGTTTATTTTGTCCTCTTTTATAATGTCTGTAATAAATTGATCCTATCGTACATACAAGTATACCCACTGAAATTCGAAAGGAGTTATTACTCAACGACGGCTTTCACTGGAGTAATGCGCTTCATTCCTAGAAGGTGATTGAATTTTTTCGTCACTACTTTCGCAACTACAAGAAAAATTACAAGGCTTTGTAGTGCAGCAATGCATGTCATAGTGTATACTGAAAATTTAACTGTCAACGTATAACAGAGTGCCCAATTATCGTTAGAGACTATAATTGTTGTCCGGACGACAGAGTGTCGTCGACGCAGACCTGGGGGTATATCATTTATGTGCACGGGCGTGTGAGCGACAAATTGCAACTTACGCGTGTGTACGTGTGTAAGCACATTATCGATGTGCATGTCAGTGACCTGATGTTCATTCGTTCAGGTTTCACTTCGTTCCGTTAAATTCTTCGGTGCGTATAACGACGATAAATTTTCGCCTAGCCGACACCGAACGCGATGAAACAATGAAACGATGACAAGACGAGACAATGGGTTGATTAATGCATTGATACGCGTCGAATCCGCGCAGATTGCACTTTCAGTTTCGGCTCAGAATTTCCCGTTTAACCAAAAAAAATTTACGTATACTGTACCGGAATGACAATTTTTGAATAGATAAATTGATGGCAATGGAAAAAATTACCATCTATCTTTCACTTCGTCTCTAACAATTTCATTACGTTGCCGTGAATTTCCTGATCTGATTTCCCAACGAACTAGCTGACTCGTTCACGTGATTCCTTCTCTGCAGAACGAACTGCGTCAAGGATTCGCCTGCAATCCTAATCTATTAGCCAATCTGTAACAAACTCTGTAGATCCCCGCTGGAATGCTTTATGACCTGATCGTTCGATGCATTCGTCTTATCCGGAATACAAAATTAATCCGGACTTCAAAGCATCGTTTTGGGAATATGCTCGTAACGCTCACCTCAAAGTTGTTGATTGGCACCTGGATGAATTAGTTCATGCATGTTCCAATCCCAGATGAGCGATCGGCAACCGCTTCGCGGCATATTTGATCCCCCATGTGTTAATTCGGTAAAACTTTAACTAGTACCTACGATGAACAGACTCCCATCATCAGGAATACGGAATGGTGACGGGGATGAGAAAGGGAATGAGAAAGTGAGCCCTTGCAATTATTTGATTTTGCACATTGTGAATTAACGTCTATTTCTGAGTTTATCATGGGTGATTCAATCTACGAGCATTAGTGTCGAACTGCTTATAAAAGTAGGGTTGAACAAACGAATTCGGGGTGATAAAAATTCGAGGGGCGCAAAAGGATTGGCATCAAATTTTATTAAAGGTGTTAGTTTCGTCATAAAACCATATGTATTCAGTGTATATAACTATATTTATTCTAGATGTCTGCTACGCAAGACTGGTTATCGAGGAGAAATTTTCCCGTATAATATATGCTCCACCATGATCACCAGCCGTCAGAGGGTGGTGTCCTGAAAAGAATATTTCATGTTAAGGCTTGTCGTTCGTATAATTAGTTTTGAAAGTTTTCTTTTTAAACCGCAGAAACGGTTAGTCAACGACAAGCGCAGGGTATTGTGTAAAGAAAGAGAGGGAAAGAAAAAAAAGGGGGAGAAAAAAATTGAAAAAGTGGGGGTGGCAGTAATAGTCTCAGATTGAATAACGTTTCCCACTGGGTATCAATCATCTCCTTCTGACGGGCTATAAATCGAACGTTATACACACACAGGGGGGTGGGGGATGAGGGGTAAGGCTATCAATTAGCGTCAGGACGTTTGACGTAAGGCAAAGATCGGACGTAGTCGAGGCATTACGTCGTGAAGAATATATTCGGCCGCTTAACCTCCGCGAACATATTAAACATAATCGAAGACTAGCTTCGATATGAACTATATGTGTACACTCACTCCGGAGTGCGCCAAGTTTCCCGATCCATAGTTATGGTGTCTGGACTCTCCCTGCAGAGCGTGGAAAAAACAGTGTTCATTTAAAGACGACCACACTAGAACTGCCTTACAAAAGTACCAACGAGTCATACTCACATCCTGGAGGGAAGCAGTACCGTCTCCTTCTTCATGTCTTCCGGTTTGTGCACAGATGCGAGTAGATGGGCAAGAGGAGTGCTCGCCATTAGCACCAGGGCGCAAAGTACAGTGGCAAACCAAAATCCATTCTGCAAAAAGATGAGTGAAAATTGATATTCAAGTCAACATCTAGAATACACTTTGACGAAAGATCGGGTACTGCAGAAATTAATTCATTCCATGTTACTTTTTTTCAAGGACGTCTCACCAGAGGACCCAGCACGTGATGACACAGGAGAAGGCGCACTCCGTCGATGACGTCCCAGAGTGGACGACATCGAGCAACTCCTGTTCCCATCTCCGCCAGGACGTGAACTCTCCACTGGTCTAGGTAACTGCCGATCCTGTCGACGTACGCCTTGGTCTTCTGCGCTAGGCACGATTGAGCAGAGAGAAATAGTGAGAAAAGTTCACCTCTCGAGTCAAATACGGTACGTTTGAACTGACCATCTGCGCGATTTTTTCACCCTGGTTATCGATGTAGAACTGGATCGTTTTAAGGTGCGATATCGACTGATTGACTTGCCGCTGAAGCGGCTGGAGCTGCAACTCCAGACTGGTCAGCTGGTACACCAGATCCTCGTGCATTTTCATCAAGGGTCTCACTTTGCGGTCCAGCAGGCTCCGAGCCGTTGCTGCTATAGCGTCCAGGTTTCGAGCTGTACTATGGTCTCGGATTTGCCGCGCCACGTTGTCCAGCTGCTCGGACAACGCGCTGAGATCCTTGTTCAGGACTGGTCCTTGGATCTGGGAGTGAGCAAGTGGATTTGAATTTCGGGATCACGAAGAGGTAAATATTCCAAACTCACTCTTGTTCTATGTTCCGTCAGATTCGACCCCGAGGCATACAGGAGATTCTGCAGTCTGACCTGCAGGTTTGGCGTTAGTATTCTGAGTCCTTTCAGATCGACCTTGAGCTTGTGCATTGCTTTGGCTAGTCCAGGCCAAGTCCAATGAGCAGTGAGGTGTTCCAAGGTCGTCGAACCGCCGAGATGATAGACGGGATAGGCGGCCTGGTTTTGTTCGCATCTGCTATTGAAAGACAGAGAAAGAGGAGAACTGGGACATCTTTCAATGGGTAAGAATCAGTTGGGCGTCGGCTGCTTCGCACAGTCGAGCCTTGGTGCCTAATTAGCGAGCCAAGGATGTCTGGTTCTTAGATTTTAACGGGGTTCAAAGTGGGCGTTAATGGTGGTCAGAAGTGGACCCCTTTTACCTTAGTAATTCTTTGAGAGGGACGCCTAAGGGTTTTTCTAAGAAACCCCGAGTTTCTAGGAGCGCTTCGACCGTCCGGTACTCCGGATCGTGGAGTGGCCGGCAGAGCAGCATCTCCGTATGAGTTGTAAGTGTGAGGTCCGCCAGGATGACCGCCCACAAACCGACGGAGACGATGCAGCTCAGGATAACAGCACTGCAATCGAATTCAGATCTTCGGATAAAAACTTTCGCGATTATTGTACAGTTCAGGAGTAAAGACAGAAAAGTGAATAGGGATAATAAGGTACGTTCCAAGCCGAAAAACGTTCTGTTTTGCATTTTAAAAAAAGTTAAAGAAATTTTGAGCAACGTCGATGGCTCGTTGAGTTGAGCTGGAGATCTCGGTACAATTGGTTATACGTATATGTACACTTGTTGAATTTAGCTCAGAAGCGAGCAGCAAGAGAGTAAAATAATATTCGAAACAGAGCGAGAGAGGGAGAGAAGGTAGGGAAGGAAGGCAACGAGACCCTCAAGTGCGGCGTTATTACTCTGGGTACAGTGAAAGTACCGAGATGTGTGTAATCTTCCGAGAGATTTGCAGCTCTCGTAAAACGATGCCTCGAAACTACGACCGGGATACGTGACTGTGGCGAGTTGACCAGAGTTTAAAGAGACTGGTGTGATTCGAGTTGGACCAGATGAAAGGACGGATGCATCTTCGCTAGTTCAACAACTGCTTTCCCGTCATACCTATAATAACAACTTTGTAACACGACGTAGTTTGCAAATTCCAGACAATTACCAAACACTGGTTCTCTCAATGACAAAGGCTGGATGGACTGGACTTCCGCTAACTTCTCACACCTACCTCAGTAACGTAGGTCGCACCTTGTCCTCCGTGGCTCCACATCGACAACACAGAGCGGAGAGAAGCAGCATCCAAACGATGAAGACAGCCAGAACGGTACCTGAACATTTTGAGATTTGGGTAAGTGTCGCCAAAAATTGTTTCCCTATTCATCCTGACCCTGAGCAACCTTTTTTCGTCGAAGCAAAAATTAAACGGAGAGTCACTCGGGTTGAATTATTCTTCAAACTTAAATTCGGTGGGAAAGTCGAACTCTGATAGCGTCTCCGAGGCGTGCTGTCTATTATAAATGGTGTAAGCGTATATACGTAACTAGTTGACACGAGGCGCGAACTTAGGGAGACGGAAAATAATTAAATCCGAGCCACCTCGAGTTGGGGGAGCGGATTCAACACCGAAATTTGATTCAGTGCCCCGCGTGTATAAACCTAGATTCGAAAATTGAAAAACTTTTCCCCCCGCCTTGATCCTCTGTCTTTTACACTTTGATAGAAATGGTCTTGGTATGAAGATTGATTTACGGTTCGGAATAATAATACCGCGAATAAATGGTGATAAATTGCCCGTCTTATAATTCGAAATTGAGCTGGATTGCACCGAGTTTGCGTTGACCTTACTGAATTCACCCTGAAAACTTACCGATGCCGATCAGCCAACGGGTTTGCTCGAAGGTGGCCAGGTGAGGAACCACTTCGTTGATCACTCTTCTCGCCGTTTCCAAGTGTTTCGAAAGCTCGGTGCTGCTGGTGTCCAAACCGCGAGCTTCCTCGGTCACTCTGTTTCGGGCGTTGCTTATTTCGCGTCGAATCTCTGCAATGCCGATAAGTTATTATTCTTATTTTCTCTTCGTAGGAACGAATTACGTAGGGGGGCATTTTATTTATCGTGTATTGTTTTTCCTTTCTTTTCTGACTTAGACCGTATACATCTTTTATATCGTGAAATATCCATCAACGTATAAGGTCCGCCCGGCTGACCTCTCTCAATTTGCTCGGTTTACCTTTGCACGAGCGTAGACGTCGTTGGTCAGTTTGAGGGAGAAGCAGAAGAAAACAAATGTGAAAAACGACTATTTCTCTTTACCCCGAGGTTATTTTTTGAGTTGTTTTTTCTCGATACAATGGAAGAGTTATACTGATGGATAGAAATATGTACAAGATGTAAAGATTTCTGTTTACGATCAGTGGATACAAAGTAGCGAGTCAGACGAAAAGGAACCTGATCAAGTCGAGTGCAAAAATGCGTGGGTCAGGTTCACCGGTTTGAAACTGTAAACAAGCGGCGCTCCCTGGAATAATAGTTACAACGAAATCGCTAGAGCTTAAGCAGAAATATATTGTAAAACACCAGAGGGGGAAAGGTAGATGAACAGGTGAAAACTTTCGGGGAGTAGCGGAAGATGAGGATCCTGGCGAAACAGCTACTTGTATAACAAAAGATGTTAGAGCAGACAGGACACGTTGTCAACACGGGATTTTCGTAGCATCAATCACCCTCGTCCGTAGCTCGACCCCGTCCACTCCGATCCTCCCCTTCATCACGGCTCGACTCACCCTCGGGGGAAACGTCGCAGAACGCATTGTTCGGTTCACATGTTCGATAATTAAAAGCCCAACTCCGGTAAGCCGAAGCTTTTGAACTAAATTAGCGAAGGCCGTAGAGGACCCCGGTTAAACACGAGCTCATCGTCGAATGCTCCATTGGTGTGAAATTAGCCTTATAGGTGTGGAGGTTCTCACGGAAAAAAAAACCCTCAGCTTGGGTGTAAATTCGTACCCTCAACGTTTTTCTTCTGGAAATTTAGCATCGTCTATGAGTCGGGGGTACGAATTTACATTCAAGTTGAGGGATTTTTTCCCTAGGGGGTAGAATTTCAATTCCAGCTTTCTTTTTTATCATAAGATCGGTATTCCACACTCGGTTAGTCGCGGTGTAGAATCTTGCTAATCTTGCAGATCGCTGGCCAAAAATCGCTTGACCGTGCCAACTCTAAAGCCATTTAGATTCTCGAAGGTATATCTAGTGTGCAGTTTGACACGGTTGGCCAGCGTGCGTGTGGTATTGAAAAGTCAAGCTCGCCGACTACGGAGTCGGCTAGACTAGCAAAAAATCACAAAGATTATCGGCTCTGAGTATAGGAGAAACTTAGGGGCGGGTAGTGCGTGGATGAACGGATGAGCCGTCGGATGGATGGATAGAGTTTGAAAGTATTTGTGAACGGGAGGGCGAGCGAACCGGGGCCATGCAATTGTCAGAAAATTAATATCGACTCATTGAACCTGAAAGCAATGAAAATGCTTCGTCATCCCCGCGTTCTCGTACACCGTCAAAATTCTCGGAGGGGTATAAAGCGAAAAATTTAATGTATCACTGTACGCAGACTCCTGACCCACTTTCGGTATAATCACGATCTTATATCATGCATGTATGTACAACGCTCGCGTACCTTTTATATACATCGTAATTCGTGGAAGGGACGTAGGTGGGAGGCTACTGATTGAGCCATTAAGTTCACTTTTCAAGCAACGCATATATCTTGATTACGTGTTCTTTGCCGTTGGTTTGGCTAATCAACCCGAGTGCGCGTTACGACCCGAAAAATCGCCGGACGCAATTTTCGAAGACTAATGAAACTCGAGCGAAAATTGATTTCCATCGGGTTTCATGGCTTCTCCGGATCTAACCGTGAACCTGCAATTTTAATATTCGATTCGAAATCAGCAACGCTAAAACTTTAGCTTATACGTCCAAAGTGTTTACATTCAGAATTTCTGCTCATTTATAGGCTTGAAACAATCCCAAAGCTTCGGTGCTACATGAATATCGTATCGTCATCGTATCGACAAATTTGATTCCGTTTCGCTCCGTCGTCATTTTCGTCGCGAGATGTTATTTGGCGGGGAAACGATTCGATGGATGAGAAACAGGGTAACTCCGAGTCGCAGGTGGGATTTGGTGGTGGGCCTGGTAGCGATAGGGATAATTTCTTAGCCGATCGGAGTTGGCTGGCGGTAGCATATCAGCCGCACGCGCGTGTCAAGCGGCGTTTGAAACACGTGTGATAGTACGAAACGGCGAGGGATAATTTCTCATCGCATCTGTGTCGCACCAGATGTTACCCGGCTACCTAACCATGCCACCGCGGAACTCGCACCTTCGCCAAACACTACGAAAATATGTCGCTGATTTATCGCTCAACCATACGATCGGCTCTTCCCTCCAGCTACTGAGAGACTTGTGGAATAAAAAAAAAAAAAAAAAAAAGAAACAATGAAAAGTACACAGAGCGAGCAGAGGACTTCCGGACTTGGAAACGCCGCCTACTCACCGTTACGAGCGTCCAAGGTTGTTCGAGCCACGTGATGAGGCACGTAGAGGTATTCGCCTCGAGCCTGACGCCCGGATTCCGTCAAATTTTCTCTTCCGGTTCCCCGGAGTCGGAGGAGCCGCTCGTCCTTCAGAAGCTGAAAAGTCAAACGAGCTTTATCAGAGCCCGTTTCGTAACTGCGGATGAAACTCGGTCACGCACTGCAGGGACGCGATATGTCACCGCGACTCGAATTTCACGTGCGGTTTCCCCGCTAACCACTTTCCTGAAGGGCGGAAGGCAGTTATAGGGGCGGTGGAGAGTCGGGGAAGAGGGAAATTCGTCTTTTGCGGTGCGCATCCATCGACGAACGGCGAATACCTGCAGACGGATATTGGCTAACAGATGTTCAATTTCACCTAACTTTATTTCCTACACTCGGAGTCCGCTTGCTCGCGTCTCGTTTCACTCGTTCGATTGTGGTAACGTTGCGCGGCTTGCCTCACAAAATTTTCTTGGCTCGGTCGCAAAGGGGATTCGCGAATGTCTTATACCATCTCAAACCGTGAATATACGTCTAATTTATGCGCTTGCAGACGGATATTTGTTCATCAGGGTTGTAATCTAGCGATGCTTGGGTATATGTACAAGATCTTGAGACGCCTCCTTTCCGCCACTTTACGCGATTAGCTATACGCAATCCTCCCGGGAACTAGAAATCAGAATATCAGATTATTGATCGTCACAATCAGCCTTTAGAACCGCAAATATTTACCCAGGCCGGAATCAGGAGCCTAACAATTATGTCTACTAAGCTAAAAGCAGCGTGGAATGGAATGGAATGGAATGGAACGGAATGAATAGGAAGGGATAGAATTTCATGGTCTGGGATAGCAGCGTCTCATATACGTATACGGCGTCCTTTTACGCGCGTTTTATCCTGTTTTTAACCCCCAAAAACCATTTCAAGACACAAGTTGCGTGTGTCTTCTACTTGTGACTTTTCAGTTTTACGGGATCGAAACTTTGCGGATCTTGATACAATAAATAACCGCACTAGTTATTTTTGGACCGTGAAGGGTCTTTGGCTAGCTATTCGGTGAAATAAGAGGGTAGGTTTTTTACCATCCTGTTCTTTGATCAAAGAGAAAATTGTTCCGGGAAAAGCAGCGAGACAGAACGTATTCCCAGTACAGTTTGAACCATGTTTTTTTTTTTTTTATTCTCACATGCTGAGCGGTGATATTTACTCAGGTCAACCTGCTGAAAACTCGTCAGCGTTTAGAAAGAAAAATTGTTACTCGACCATGACGGGCATTGCGGAAAGAGAGACAAAGCGGTGAGACCACCGGGTTAGATGTGCTGGTCTGTGATGCGTGAGTACAGTTTTGTTTGTCTTATTCTACACTCCTGAAACTTTCAACCCGAGTTTAACTTTACACAGCTATGAGACTCCGTCGTCGTACAGGTCTTTTGTCAAAATATTTGCCTAGGGTTTTGCTCACGCACCTCAAACTGGCAAACATAACATGCTCCAGAGCAATTAATAACGTTTAGAGTAATCGTTAAGTTGGGCCCGGTAGGGAGCCGCCTAATTACGTGGAATTGTAGGTGAATCCTCGAGGAGTATGAATTGTGAAGCAAGTGGAATGGGACCGCTAGATTTTTTGCGCACGTTGCTACCAGCGTGACCGAAAATTCAGGCATTGGTTGAAGACCGTTTCAATCCTGACCAAGCAGCGTCTTGAGCCCATTTTCAAATCTTATGATCTGCTGCAAATTCAACTGATGAAACGAATTTCGCACAACGACCTGCAGGCGCGGTCTTATAATTGGAAGTTATACTTTTTGGCCCGATTCCCACTGCTCGTACTCGCCCGCTGTCCGATTCTCGGTTTTCCTCCCTTATTCACTCGTTCCATCGCATGTGATTGCGCAGGTCGCAGCGGTGGCCGTAAAAGATATTATAAAAATCTTGGATAAAGATTGCACAGCAAAACCAGCCCCACCGTTCCCTCTCTCAGCTCCGATCACACACGCTTACTCAGCTCGAGCTAGCCGGTTCGGCTCAGCTTAAATTTCTCACCATTTCATTCGGCGGCTCTGAATTGTCATCGATTTTTCAACCCGCCCGAAATCCCGCTCCCATGACATTAACCGGGTCACCGTCTCATTTGCGTTCTCACCGCGGGAAAAGAATTTCGAGTATAACGTCGAAGAAGAAAAAATTGCACCTCATTCGCGATGAATTTTCGCCGTAGTTTAGAGATAATAACTTCCAGACGTCACAATATGTTAAACTTTACTTGCCCAAAGAGGTATTTCGTCTATAAGCTGGCAATTAAGTAATTAATTACCAGACGAACTCATCCAATTGTCGAACGGTTTTATGGACATGCTTTTTACAAGTCCAATACGCATTTTGCAAACCCCTTCTATTACAATTATTATCGTACTCGCGGATTACACCACCGGCTGCTAAAATTGGAATAAGAAAATAGCAAATTCATGTAACGCGGAGGGTTTGAAAATGGCTGCAAAATTTCTCCTTCTATTTTCAGGGTGCAATTTTTCCGTCCAATTGAGGCAACGCGCAGTGTAGGGTGTCGGGTGAAATTTACTAGGTCCGCAGAATTTAAACCCGCGAAGGTGCAGCACGCCTCGCTAGCGGCGACAATTGGACGCTCTCCTTTGCAAGAAGATTTATCGCCTCGGTGTGGGTATAGATCCGACCGCGAAGAACAAAAGACTCGAAAATTTCAGGGCTCGTGACGGCGTTTCTAAATCGGCCGGATTTTCGCGGTGTCGAGGAAGAAGAACCGCGACGCCGAAACGTCTTTCCGTCTTAATTAGGGGGTGCAAAAGGGTCGGATTCAGCCTTAGCCTGGTCTCCTCACTCGGTCCAGTCTGATAGCCAGGTGTAGTCCTGAGGGGTCGAGGGTGGCGCAGAGGGCTCGGTCGGGAGGCGGACATCCCCTCGCGGCCGTTTCCAGTTGTCGACGAAGTTCCCCAGCTTCTCGACCCACTTCTTCTCCAGACGTTCGCGCCTTCTCCGTGGTTTTGAAGAGGGTCTCGGCACGGGACGAAAGTTCCGTCGTGGCTGTACAGAGGCAGATGTAAAATCAGACAGTGACGGGAAATTGCACACGTGACGGTCGCAGATAGGAGAGAAAACTCGAGCCGTCTGTCTTGAAAACGTGCATCGCACAATGGAAGGCAGTTTCATTTTGAGAACACGGAAAGATAAGCGTACCTGAGGGCTTGAAAACTTGTGACTGGATATTTGTTTTCCAATTTTAGTGTATTGGAAGAGTTCGACCTTTTCTGGAAATCGTACCTACGACAAAACTATTTCGAAGCGTTGTTTTCATTTCGTTAAAATATCATTTTGGAACGAAATTTGTTTTGTAATTGAAAGTCAAACTAAAAACCCGGTGGGCATCTAATCGAATAAAAGAAAAAGAGAAGAAAGAAAAAGAACCACTCAGGACGAAGATACGAAGTTTCGCGAAGTTTCACGTTGATGGATTTTTCGCTTCATCTCAAACTTCGCCTTGAGGATTGGCTTATCGCAGATTCGTCCAGGTTCCAGGCTCAAGTGAAGCCTCGGTCTGCTCGCGTCGCGCAAAGGCAAACTTGGTCGCCAAGTGAGCCCGTAACATGGTAACACTTAGTAAAGGGGAGAGGACGTTGAAGTTCTTAACTGAAAACTAACTAAATTAGTGTAGACATTGCTTGGAGTCCTCTCTTCTCCCCTCTCCTCGCCTCTCCTTTCCACTCTGCGGTTGCTCCTGGCCTACCGATATCGATGGTAGACACCTCTTTGAGCTTTGGAACCACTCGGTGATGCCTCAATTACCGAAGCAGCTAATGGCTTCCACGGTCACCCCATAACGCGTCTTGTAAACTCTTTGATCTCGTCGTGTTTCACAGAAAATCATAAACCCGAAGGACCCGAAGGGATAGTCGTCGTGTTTTTTACAACGGAAATCCAAAGTCTCACCTCGAAACTTTTTACACAGCATCCGGGTGAAGTTTTACCCGCTTCGTATAACAGTTCCTCAATTTTTATGCAGCTTCCTTCTTAGTTGTCCGACACTTTGTTTCCTTTTTTCAAACACTGCTCCAGCACTTGGGGATCGGTGGGTGTCGTTAAAGTGCCTCCGTTCGAAATCCCCGGTACTCGAACTCACTTCCCCAACTTTGTATACGAGGTAGGAGAAGAAAAAAAATTCTCGCACTCACCGTTTCCTACGTCCAGAAGAGCGTCCAAGGCAACGTCGAGGCCCGTCTGTGCCGAGAGTTCTTCTTGGACCGGCTTCCCAAGAAGTTCTTCGACGTCTGCGAACCAACGAAAAAGCAACAGCTCGTTCAGAAAACTACCAGCATGAAAGTTAGGAGCACGTTTCACATCCGATCCAATTAAACTTTTGCAAGCTGTGTGATCGTCCGGCACTAATCGCAGGGTGACGATCATCAAATTTTTTTTTATACAATTCTCCAAGGTGAAGAATGACGGTGCAGCCGAGGAGAGACCACCCGTCTCGATTAAACATAAAAAATTTTATTCCACTCATAAATAGAATCCGGTGGGTCCAGCCTTTGTATCGAATATACGAGGGATGTCCTTGAACTCCCGAAAGCCTTGAGCTTACCTCTCGTATTCGTCGCACGCGCGGGGCTCGGCGATGACATAATAGAATGGTAAACAGGTCCAGAGTCAGCAGGGTCCTTTTCGAAAATTGTATCGAGGCAGGGACACACACGGATGAGGGGGAAGTTAAAACCCAGGGTTCTTAAAAAGCTGAATTTTTGTTAGTCGTTCGTATTTTTTTTCCATCCCTCCGAAATGCGTGCCGAGCGAAGTTAAACTCGTAATCGCGGTTCCCATTCCCTCTCTTACGCCGTGCGCCGTACGAAATACAAATGACCAAAATGATCGACGAAACGTTTTCAGCCCTATCACTCGTATCGAATCCCATTTCCTCCTGTCGACTCTCATTCCACAAGCTTCCAAGCTGTCCTCTTCTCCCTGTTCACTTGTTCAAATTGGTACAATCCAACAATCTACCGAACCCCTTCATGACTATCTGTTTCGCGTCTCAAGGTATGAAATCCGCGCACCCCTGATCAGGAAAACGATCTGCACACCTTGGAAAGAATAACCAAAGGTGTTTTGAAATTTTTTTTGCTTGAAGAAAACAACCAACTTACCCCGAGATTCAGCATCTCAAAGAATTTACATTTTATGGCCAGACAGAGGGAGCTAAAATAGAATTGAAAAATTTCTAAACTCACTGTCCAAGTCGGCGAGGACTGCCTCACTCGCGACGTCGAGACTCCTGGTTAGAGTCAACCTAAGCTGGGTGGTTGTGCCGGTGTGATAATGGCCGAGGTCTTCGAGAGCGGTTTGCATGGTGGCGGGTATCTTCTCAACGGCAGCGCCGGCGGTCTCGTTGCAAGCCATCATCGTGAGCATCCCAGATCTGCACCAAGAGCAATTCGGAGGGTAATATATGTACGTACATTTGGTACCGTGCAAGAGGGGTTTGCCAGAGAGTTGAAAGTTTTCGGAAGCTTTGGCGGTTGTCTAACTTCGGTAACTTAACGCAAACCGAGCTGCACGTCGGGGACGACGACGAGGACTTTTCGCTTGTATTCAGATGCGGAATCGCTTCAGCCGTTTCCAGGCTTCGCTCTCTTCGTCTGTTGGGGCGCAACACCGAGTGTCGTTTTAATTTCCGTTACACGGAGACAAAGTGACACCAGCCACATTCTCCGTGAAGCGGGAAATCGACTATAAATTATGGGGCAAGGGACTACACGGTACACTTTTCTTTGACTTTGAACAACGACTCAAAATTAAACTCGATGGATCAGTCCCGAAGCTACGTTGGATAGGTGTTATTTATCGATAAGCTAGCTACCCAAGGACGGAAACACAGACACCGAGTAGAAAGGACAGGATTCCTGGATGCTGCGAGGGCTCGGAGTCCAGGTGAGACGGTCTGCAGGTCAGCCATATCTCAGTGGCTGGAATCACGGTGGCTAGAAGACAGCAGATGCCAACCAGTGCCAGGAATCCAACCTCAACGTTGGCCGACTGGAAGACGAAATGCAGACCGAGTTTGTATTGCACTTAGGAATAGCCAAGGGGGCTGGACTCACCTGAGAAACGAGCTTGGACACGGTTAGTCCGTCGCTGAAAACATCTCTGAGTAGACCTGGAATTGAGGTATCTGCAATTATGACTGTACAAAATTTGGAGGCGTTTAAGATGCGTTTGGATTACCGATCGGCACATCGTTCGGCTGAACCATCGAGAGAAAGCCTCTCAAGAAATCGAAAACAAATAACCCTTGGTCGAGGTGAAGGGACACCATTTTGTAACGGTCATCCTGAAGCGTCTTCGGGAATTTGAGTTTAGGTATCCGTTCCCAGTCTTTCGGCAGATCCAAAGTCTTCAAGTGGGACACGTTTGTGTTGTCCCTCGTATCGTCGGACAGAGTTTCGTCCGGAATCGAATCCTCGCTTTCCTCGTTCTCCTGAAGGTCCAATTCGGTCGTCAGATTGCGCGGTACGTCGAAATTGTCAATGATCGAACAATTATTGGAAGTTATTAAATCGAGCTCGTTTGTATCTTGCGATGCGGAAGACTTTAACGACCCGATAATTACGATGATCACTGAAAAATTTATAAACGTCAAAAGATAAGGTATATATATGTTGTAGGTTCGGAACTGCTTGTAATGGTGAAGTAATAAACCGGTCTTCCGTGTAACCTTCGCTTGAATTACGTATATAATGGTTATCGGAGAATTCCTCCTCCCCAAATAGAAAAAGTAACGAACTAAATGAAAAATCTGACAATTTTACACCCGAGAAACGTTGCAACCGGTTCAATCGTTTCGTCCGGTTTACTCGCGGTAGAAGAAGAGGTACAAAAAAAGAGAATTCAGTACCAGCGTGTACGTATAATAAGTCACCAGTAAAGTGCACCGCGAATCAGAAATTTATCAATCCAGTCACTCCCTCTTTTCCCGTAAACTTTCCCCGAACGTGCAGGGAAGGAGGAATAGAATGGGAAGAGAGGGGGAAGAACTTGTTGCCGGAAGTGACTTTATTTATCTCGTTCGTAATAAGCCCGACCCTTTTCGCCCGGCGGGTGAGTTTGAAACGAGATCATTCACACGACATTGAATCGAGGGCGCGGCGGAATATCAATGCTCGACTCTCGGGGTGACCGTTATACTATGAAACGAGTGTCTTTTAGCGTATAATTGATGGGATTATCCAGTGCCTTGGAAGAGCAGCATCCCGTCCGGCGGTTTCGGTCCGAAGCGAACTTGTCCGCGAGCGGAAATCCGGCATTAGTTGTAAAACGAACGACGATGAAGAAACGTAACGCGGGTTCCGTTCCATCCGACGATGGGCAGCGACTGTCTCGCGCCCAGCGTTTCCGCAATGGCTTCGTCGAAGCCGTAGAACTCGCGGGTGTTGTCGAACCCTAACCCGGGGTTTGGCTGGGTCGACTATGCCTGCGACAAACGGGAGTAAATAGGTTACGTGTCTTATGTATAAGGAACACTCTCGAGCGAGGAACGGAGGGCCGAAGTAAATTGAAGCCCCGAGCCTCGTTCATTCATATCGAACTTATTGACCGCGGTTAATCCGTCGTATTGCTAACCTATCGAAATCTCTCCAACCCACCGTAATTGTCTTATAGGCCTAATGAGCAGCTCCGCAGTTCTATTTGCACAAATTATACCGAACGTATAAATGTGAATCAGTTACAAGAGAAAATTAGTGTACGTGCGTTGGAAATCAGTGATACATCAGTGACAATTAGTCACTGAATCGTCGGTGTATGTATACGCGCTGGCTTTTCACAGTGGTATACTTATAACTGGAAATCAGTGAATTTTCACCGATCCAAATTTACAGAGCAGTGTTTTTTGGAATTCAGTCATTCCTTTCACCAAATTCAATGGAATGGACGGATATTTATACATAATTTCACGGATATAATGGAGGATCTTGTTCTCTTGAAACCGCGGAGCGAACAGTCGAGTGTTTAAAAGTTTATGTTTCTCTACATTGGCACAATGGAAGCACGCGTTACACATATACTTATCCAAGAAGAGCATCGAGGACACACCGAGACATGGAATGGGCTGTTGAAGAGGAGCGAGAGAAATGTATGGTAGGATGAGAATATCGCGCCAAGTTTAGACGGTGAGTGTAAGAAAGAGACGGAGAGACAAAGAGAGAGAGAGAGAGAGAGAGAAATAAAGAGCCTCAACTACAGGGTAGAAGCGTGGAACCAAGAAATCATGCTTGCCTGCAAATGGAAATCTTCCTGCGATTTTCTCTCTCTCCCTTTCTCGCTTTCTTGAGAACGGTTATGGTCCCGACAAATAAATCGCACGCTCATTCGCTGTTTTATAATGTTCATTTCATTGCTTACATCGCGTGCATTTTTCCTGTTCTTTTCTTGCATGTCCATTGTTGGGTAAGGGAACGATACAATCTTCAACGTGTGCACAAACGTGAAATGAAAACAGCGTTACTTCCCGCAGTAACAATGTTGGAGCGTGGGGGTTGCGGTGAAGAGAAAGTGTCGAGTTTTGCGAGTATTTTTTCCTCCACCTGCAGTAAATTCTCCAACTTTTTATCGAAGCAAAACATAACTACAGTCATTCTTCCGTTTAAAGTTTGGTAGGGAAATTTTTTACATCATGGTAGTTTCACTCTATTCGTTGTAACTATCAATTCTACGGCACTTGGTGCAGGAATCTATTCCGTAAGTCGGAAGAGAGAGAGAAAGGGAGAGGGGGAGGGAGGGAACAGACAGAGAGTGAAAGGGTGGTTAACGGGTGCTGCGGTGAGCCACTTTGCCAGAGCAAAGGAACGGGCCGAAGGCGGCAGCCAGCTCTTTCTCTCTCTCTCTCTCTCTCTCTCTCTCTCTTTGGGATTCAAGAGGAGAAATAATTTCCAGAGTCTGGAGCGTAGGCATCCCTAGCTTGTATCTGGAGCCCGGATAATGTATCGTATCTCTATAAACCAGGGAGTGACTTATCGTTGGCACTATTCTCGACCATACTCGATACGTATACATACGTGATATATACATACGTATAAGTTGGAATGCGTCGAAACTCGGTGTTCGAAAACTCTCTTAAGAAGGATATCCCCTTATACGACTTGTGATATTTCTCAGGCATGACTCTTCCCATCGAACGATCAACTCCGCGTATAAATGTATATCCATATGGATGATACACCAACGTGTATTATTGCACGTGTACCTTGCCATTACCATGAGATGGCCGCGGTTTTATTGGCAATAGTCGATATTCGTAGCGGAAGTATCCAGCAGCGATATTTTCTAGCGTAGAAACGCCTCCGATCGGGTTATGAAATTTACAATTTTTCTTTATATAAAAAAATATTTCACCGTCAACATTTTTTCCCCTTGCATAAAGTTTTTCGAAAGTGTGTAATTGAGTGTAAAGTATACGATAGAATTAATAAGCATGAATTATATAAAGAAGCTTTCAAAATGTTTCGACAATGGCTAAAACACTTTTTTCATTTTCATACGGCACAAAGTAGTCGAAAATATGAGTGTAAATTACCCAGACTACGTTAATTATCACATTAATCTGAGCAAAGGAAGACCGGCGTTTTTTTTTCTATCTCACTCACGCCTGGGAAGGTATAATAACAATAATTGTAAAGGGAATTTTAACATTGAGCTAATTTGCAAGGAAGTTAGGTATCTGGCTAATTGCTCTGTAGGTGAAGGGAGTTTAACATTCTTTAGTTAATTGTAATACTTTGACGTAGCGGAGCAGTAAAAAGCTTGATGTTCTTCAAGACTCTCTCTATCTCTCTCTCTCTCTATCTCTCACTTTATCACTCTTCCTTTCTTTCTGCTAAACGAGAATCCGGTGCTATTATTCGGCTTCCAAGTTTCTTCCGGGTTGCGGAATTCCTTCCGGAGGCAAAATGCCCGTGTCTCTGTACACAATATTCTTTGGCCAACAGCAGGCAGACCGGCTTATGCAGAGTGACATTTCGGCTACCCTCCGTCTTCACGGTCTAAGTATACCTTGTAATTTGCCACAATTTGGGCTGCAGGCACTTCTTTAATCCCGGCTGGCAGTCCGCAATTTTCGAAATTTTCCGGGATGAAAGAGCAAGACTAATACCTGCTTTTGTTTTGAGAAATTGTACGATTCAACAGCTCGCAGCCCGAAATTACGGTTGAGTTTGCGGTTTATTTTTTACTCCACGCGTATAACCTGCAAACAAAAAAAAAAAAACGAAAAGCTCGACTTTGCGCACTCGGGATTCCTCAGATCGTGGGAAAAGAATTCACGAAGCTTGACATTTGTCGCGATGTTACGTACATGCAGCAGCAACGCAACAAGGGTTGTGAAAAATCACCCGGGAAATTCTTCCAACAGGTGAATTATCGGCTGCCTTGTGATTCAGGCTCGACTACGCGTCACAGGGAATAAAATTGTCCCGATCTGGAAGTACATACCGTGAATATATTTTATCCCGAGATTTTTCATGAAAATATTCAATTTTCGTCGCAGAAGTTTGACGGGAGGAAAGAGAGGAAAACCAACGTCTTTAAAATGGCGATATACTTATTCCGGCTACGCCTTTCGATCCCTGCACAGAGTCAATTTGTTCCCGCAGGATTCGAGCTCCGCAGGAGAGCCTTGATCCGCGATCCTTGAGCCCCGAGAGCCACGTGCACATCGATTTGCGAAACGCCCGAAGGTGTCAAGAAGACAGAGCCCCGGGTATTGTACCTGTAAGCTTGTCAGCAGGCTCTGCCTTATCGGAAAGGAGATTATCCGCGATCCGTGCATCATCAGCCAGCAGCGGTCTGAAAAGCGCGTTTCTCAGTATCCAGCTCGGTTATTCATTCGACGAGTGAGATTATAACTAGAGTTTTTTTCGCGGCGAAGAACTCGTGTTTTTTTTTTTTTTTTTTTGTTTTCTTTTTGTACTCTTCTTTTCTCGAAAAGGCAATTATTACCTCCAGGTTGAATCTTATATACGCAGGTACCTAGGTATTTCTTCAACTTCCTAAAAGCATCCTCGAAAATCTTTTTCACCTCCAGACAGGTAAACAAAGGAGATCTGGTACCAATGCTCGTTCTTTTCACGTCGATACGCGAGAGGCGTTGTATTATTATATTATTATACGTAATAAAATGAGACCGTCTGATATATACCCATTCATAGAATCTCTTCGGGGTGAAATGAAAATCCTGACGTTAAATTCAGGGCGGAGTGAGAAGAGCCGTCTGGCTCGTGAGGCCTTCGAGAGATCTGCTCCGCCACTTCAGACCTGAATTCAGGATCACGTACGTACCGAACAACGCTCAATTCACCGCCAAAAAAGGTTACTCGAAATTTTCACCGCACTCCGGCTGCAGAATCAGATTTGACGTTCAGCGCGTGTTGTCGAATTTAAAAAGAATTAATTTCTTTCACTCGAATTTAAGTCGCAATGTCAAATTCTGCTCCCTGGATCCACCGAACGATCAAGAGCGGTGAATGGCTAACATTGATAATGAATCGACTATATCCTTACCAATTTCGAAGTAATCTAAATTGAAGCTTAGTAATTCGAACGTTTTTTAAAATACAATTTCAATGTTTTCTATCTTACGAAATAAATACTCTATGCGCGACTATCTCGTAATGAAATTGGCAAAAAGTGTGAGTTTTTCGCCAAACAACTTTCCTAATTCCGGAGCGGCGAGCGACAGAGGAATACGAGTACTCGGCTCGTTCGGCAGCGATGGATGGCGTTGATCGAGTCGTTGGACTTTATCAGAAGATTCTGATCTTCGGCTGTCGGCGGCTAATCGTTCGATCATACGTCCGGGTGAAATTCCGTGGTCGAATAATGCGCCACCGCCATAAACTCGAGGAATCAGATGAATCGTGATAATCCCCGATGTAATAATATGCCGGAGATTCAGTGAAATTATGCTTTTCCCGTTTCCTTTTTTCGAAAATCGTGCGTTTCGCTGTACACCTCGAAACGCAGTTCTCCGGATTCGCATCCCAATCCCTCCCCCCGAAGTTGTTTCGAAAGCTGCAGCAAGTTTTATAATCCCAGAAGCCTGGTTTACACGCGCTGCGGTAGCGGAAGCGAGACCGAAACGGTGATAATGTTAATTAAATTAGTTAATGCGGGTAGCCGGAGAGTTTCGAACGGATATAATTAATTCCAAGCCAAGTACCAAATTACGAGAGCTGATATACACTCGCCCCTGTCTCCGGCACCCGGTCAAGGTCGCCAGGGGTCATCCCCTTCGGCAAAACCTCCGACCGACGAGCACTTTCGACCAATTTTCCCCGCTTTGACGGGGTGAAATTTTCGCTCGTCTCAGTCGCGTGTCTGACCTTGAATAATTCAGGAAAATACATTAATTAGTCCCGTAATTTTTTGTCAATTTTTATGCAGTCTGGGTCTTTTTTTTTTTTTTTTGAGATCAGCGTCGCAACGGGAATAATTCCTCGTATCCAAAAACTCCCCCCCATCAAGCGGCGAGATTCGGTTTAGACGTGTTTCTATTTTCCTCACGCTTGGCCACACGTGCAATTTTCCCGGCTTAACAGCTCACCAACTATCGACAAAATAATCCCTTGCTCTGCGGAGATGTATGTATACAGTTTTGCTAGGATGATGGATTCAATTTCCGGTGGAACCGCGTCTGTCTAAGTTCCGAGTCTTGCCCAACTTCCCAGCTATAACGGGATCGCCCGATAATTCTTTTATTACGTGTTTTTGTTATTATATTTTTTTTGTTTTTTTTTTTTTGTTGATTAAAATAGAAAAATTGAGACTACGGGACAATGTGTTAATCACATTGAAACTGCGATTGAACTGGTTTGTTCGAAATTGATTGGTTGACATGAATTCGGTAAGAGTAGAACGACTAACTTTGATCGATGGGTTGAAAAGTTTGATGGAACTTTTTTAAGATCATTCAAGTTTAGTTACAGAATGATGTTGAAATACATTTATGTGTGACAGACATTTTGAAATTTTATCGGATTTCTATTTTTATTTTTTAATAGTTTTTGTCTTCGATGAGACAGAGATTCTGGTCATCGAGACGGTATCAATGATCGAATCGAAATTACGAGTAGATTTTGTGAAAAACAGTCCCCATTACATCGTTTTTAAACAAGTATCGTAAATTCCTGACAAATGATAGGAGATAAAATACAGTTTCATAAATCTGAAGTTTTTTTTTCGCATCGTGTGACGTCAGAAATTTGTTTCGCGGGTCTGAAAAATGTGACTTTTTTAAATATGAAATAAGGACAACGCGACCGAGCTTATATTTGTCCCATTTTTCAAATCCAACTCATAACGTACACGTGCTTCATGGGAGAATGAAATTTTCTTTTCAGTAACGTATACGCGTGTATACGTATGTATATAAGAAGATTGAACGATACGTTTTTTTCTCCTCAAGACTCCCGATATCGAGGCCGCGTGACACACGACTTCGAATAAATAAATATAACAAAATATACCTAGAAGGTATGTATCATGTATCCTGTATATACACCGCCATACATATAAGCCAGAATTCAGGTCCCATTGTGTCCCTTCCAATCACTTGGAATATCGACAGAATCGTCGCGAAGGTCTCGAAGGTGCAGAATGAACGAGAAGCGGCAGCAGCAGCAGCAGAAAGAAGGTGAAAGAAAAGGGAGAGCGAAGAAAACCGAGGAGTCCTCATCTCGGATGGTCTTGGAGAAAAATTTGACGAGTTTACATCGAGATGTGCAGGCGGACCGAGACCGTGCAGCGTTTCCTGTAATTATAAACTCGGGCGAATCGAACCTCCGACCCCGTAAACACTTAATGGGATTCCAAAAGCCATTCGGGAATCGGGGGCTCATCCGTATTCGGAGGATTCTGGCCGCGGACGATATCGAGTCGATTCGACGGAACAATCGGGATCTAACACCCCTATTAATCGACCACCGGTTTTCCGACGTGTCCTAAGGCCCAAAACGACACCCTTCCAGGGCGAGAGCCGCGGGCAGCGAGGAGTCGATCAGCGGTATACGGGAATATTCGTGCCTGACCGCGCTTCGAAACGCCGCTAGCAGTTGAGTCAGTGCGCTTTCAGCCTTCGCACCGTCGCGACGCTCGCTCCTCATTCGGCAGCGACGCCTCGCAACGCGACGCGACGCAAAGCGCCGGATGAATTTCGGGCGGCCGATCGGCGCTCCGCGGATCCTGTAACTCTTTGTTCGCGAGTTCGGTGATCGAGTGCGCGAGATCTTTTTTTCCTTTACTCTCTTCCTCCGATTTATCAATTTCTGTAAATCTATGTGTACGCAATTAAGTACTCGGCGTTTGTGACTTGGGGAAGTTATAGTGAAGATCGAAATTTTGTTAAACAAAAAAGAGAGGAAAAGAAAACATCGAGCTTGTTTCTTGAAACTGCTGAGTTCGATCAAGTTTACCACACGCGCAAAGTGCTTCTTGTTTGTTTTTGGTTTTGTTTTCTTTTTTATTCTTCGGCTCGAAGGACCAGCAACCAGACGATCCTCGCGTGTTAGGAGGTTTCAACGGATCTCTCGTCGGCCACGTCCCTAACCCAGTTTTGGTGTTTGAACACAGGTTAGTACCTACACGTGTTATTTGTCGAGTGTTTATTTACTGGATTGTACCTGTTAATTCACCCCTCAATACCTACTTTGATTCTTGTTACAAACAATCTCGACTCCGAGCTCAATTATCAATGGTGTAGAATTACCCGTCGATATTGAACTCCAAATTTTTATCCCCGTTTCGGGTTCGATGAAATTAAAGGGCGAGTCGAGGGACGGAAAAATACCGCAAACGGAATTTTAATGCTTTGATAGGGGAATTTGACGGATGTTAATCGTACGTTGATAACAATTGGTTGGTGGAGGTGTTACGGATGTTCTTTTCATCTCGCTAAACGACTACCCTTCTCTGTGTGTGTGTGTGTGTGTGTGTGTGTGGGTTACATACTTGCGCCTCAGCGTATTTCACGTTGAAAAATTATGCGTATATATAAGGACAAACTTAAGTTTTCACACGTCACTCTAATTAGTCACCAATACGATACGTGGATTATACCTATTCTCACAACTTGGATTTCGTCTCGTGCTTTAATTTGCGTCGAAATCATTTACGGATTCTCAATAATCAATCACCAGGTATTATATCAATTTTATATACTCGCCGACTTAATTGATCGGATTGAAACGTAAGGTTGAAATTTACGAATTGATACGTTTCTGATACTGAGAAATTTCAGAAAACTGTTTTAAAGGAAAAAATACTGATATTTTTCAAACTCGACACTTCAAAGTCTGCGTGTCGATGTTCCAACACACTGATTAACTTTCAGTGCTTTTTTATCACGTTGACATTACTTACATCAACCGTGTTTTTATACAACCTCGTATTGTGCAACGCAACGCGAAGTCGGAGGGAAGATTAAAAAGAAAGAAGAATGGGTAAAAAGGGGAAAAAAACTTAGTCTGGGAGAAAAAATCGCTTCCAAATGGGGTCGCGTCACCTTCTTCTTATTCTTTATATTCCTATTCTTACACTTCTTTTTCTTCATTTTCTCATTCTCATTCTCTTGTCTCCATTTTATCGCTGCAGCGTTACATAAATACTGAAGATTTCTTATCCCATTTTCACTCGTGTATTATCGAGAATGAAATATTTGTTTGCACTTAAGGGTGACTTTCACACAGACAGCTGTACGTAGGCGACCACTCACGTTGCTTTCGTTTCGGTTTCTGTTTACATTTTGATTTGAGGTATTCCCGGCATCAATCAATATAAATCAAGTCGACAAATGGATGTACGTATGTACGTATAATACGTACGATTTGCGCACCGGTCCGTAGAAGCGTAACGGAATAACACGAGATTGATAAATCCTCGGAGGAATCCTCCTTATAAAATTTTACCAATTCAAGTAGAAAAGTTTCTCCCTACTGCAGATATAATAGCTTTGTATAATAACCAGACAAGGAGTTAAGAACTAGGGAAAATACGCGAGAACTATTTTCATTCTCCATGGATTATCTATCCGCGATTAAATCATCGTATTTTATTAACCCCGTCTCTGAGTTATTAGATCTTCTTCTTCTTCTTATCATCCTTGGCTCTCTGTCACTTTTCGCGTGATGGATGAACGTGCGGAAAAGCTTTTCCTCTCTCCTACTCTATATGTACATATAATGGCTGGCACGTATAATATATGTATATATATACCTCGGAAGAAATTTGACGCAAAGACATCTCGAAGAAATTTGAATTTCCAGATTACACCGTACGTTTCCACCTTTCATCACTATTCATTCATAATTCCGTCCATGCGTATAAGAGATGCGATCTCCCGTGTATAAACGTACACCTATAACGGGCTTTGAATTTCACGCTAACGGCGCAGATTATACGAGGTTTTATTTTTCTCTCTTTTTCTATATCTCTTTTTTTCTTTTTTTTTTTTTACAATTTTAAATCCTTGTGTAGAGTACATTAAAAGGGTTTTTCGCCCTCTTGTAATATGTATGTAAAATGTACATGTAGGAAAATTTGATTTACGAACACTATATTACAACCGAGGAGAGTATGCGGAGCGTATGTAGATATTAAATTATGATGAGATTCATCTCACGGTCTTAACTTAACGCCCCGTTTGTTTTACGACTCGTTCGTTTTTCCCCACGCGCACAGAAATCTCGAAAATGTTATTCGATAATCAGATATTATTCGGCTGGTAATTCTCCCCGGAGGATAATCCCGCAACACGTTTATAGGTATAAATGTATGTTCAATATTGTAATTTCTCCTTCACCGTGAAGGAAAAGGAAAAGGAAAAATGGAATTAAATTCAAGCGAATACCGTTTTTATTGAAAAATTTCATCGCGTGCTCGGTGTCTGATTATCTCGGAACGTTACTACTCCGCGTCGGACCAAACGGCGAACAAACTACTGCGGCTGTCTGACCGGGACAGGATTCCTCCACTTCACTTCTGACGCTCGTCTAGGAAACTGCACTCTTCAATTCACCGCCAAGCAATGTTGGCTAGTAGTTTCTTTCACTTTGTTTTCATCCGATTCTCCGTGATTTTTCCTCCGTAATTCGACATGTCGTATACATCAAATATTTCATCGTGTTATTGTACGATCCTACGCATAATGACGAAATTTATACACAACCCTTGTACGCAAATCCGTTGGAAACGTTATTTAGGATACCGAATTACGAGAGGTGTGTTATTCTTGCATTCACCTGCGAAGGCGACGTGGCCGACGTTTATCCCTCAAAGAGAAAATGACCCGGGCCTGGCGGCTGGGGCCGGTAACGAAAATAGGCTCTGTATTTTCACTCTACTCGATCGGACGGTTACTGAAAATGATCAAAGATCGACCCGAGTTCCTTCGACGTTGCTTTGATGTCGTTTTATACCGTTAAATTACGAACGAGGTGCAAAGTTTTTGGTGGTCCGTTGATCCGCTCTTTGAAAAAGTTTTGCCACGCGGTGGAAGTAATAATAAAAATGAGAAAAAAAGGCGTCGTCAAACTTATTTTAATTTTTTAATTTTTTCCTTTATCTCTCTTCTTTGCATTTCGGAAGGATGTGTCATACGGGGATATGGGTCAGGATTTCATTATCTATTTTCTCTGTACTTTTTGGTAGAGTCGGATTGCGTGAGGAGAAGAAGAAGAAGAAAAAGAGAGATGACAAATGTTGAGCGGGAAAGAGAAGAAGAAAGAGAGAGATAGAGAGAAGGACGTAATACTCGTGGCAGACGGGAAAGTAGAAAACGGGATGGGATGATTTTTACGAGCGTACGAAACAAATTAATGACTGAGACAATTGTCGGCCTGGCTTACGCCGGCTCTATGTCACTTCCTCTGCTCCAATCCCCGCCCAGCAAAGCTCTCGAAGGACCGACTCGAATTCTCTCCCCTTCGCGGATCGAAAATCAGGCCGCTCAAATCAACCCTCTGAAATTTACGTCTCTTTGATTTCACTCTCGTATCCCGTTGTAGTAGCTGAATTTTTTCTCCGCGTTGAAAAACAATTTTATACGAGTCAAAATAAAGGGAAGCGCTATGAAAATCCTCTGTACTTTAAACAATCGTCGTCGATGTCAGATTTTTGATCTATAGTCACAAGGGCTGGAGGAAAATTGAGCGATGTTACAACTGACAGGCAATTATCGTTTTTTAAATTATCACACTCTGTTTGGTTCGTGCTTTTCGAAACGGTTTTTAAGCTTCTACCGACCCAGTATCGCAACACGCTGATTCGGAAAAACTCGCTCGAGGCTGATCAGCCCTTGAACGATATAAGATGCCCTCATTTAAAGCGCATAGACTGAGGCCCTTTGGGGAAAATAGGGAGCCAGGCTACTATGTATAGTATAAACTTTTACAATCGTCCATACACGCAGAGACTTTTCATACCCATGTTTATACAGGTGGTGCAGGTTTGCAAATTACTGTAATATTCGGTTACAATTTCTTCTACGAATCAGGGACTCAGGGACTAAAATTTGGCATGCGTACTGCAAGAAAACACAGCTTCTTTACTTTCAAAGTTATTTTTGGACAACTTATCATTTATCCCTATCACCTTTTCACACTCTCAATTGTCCAACAGTAAATGCTAATGTTTTTAAACGTACAATACTAACTCTTGTTCGTCAGGATTATAATTTTTCATATAAAAATATGTACTATCATCTCCTATTATCGTAGGAATGACTATTACAGTACCTTGATTATCTCTAAATTCGTACATTTTTTCGTAGTTATGGATAAACAATAAAGCAAACATCATGCCCTGTACTGTCTGATTTTTGCATAGTCAATCTTACAATTGGTGCTAGCCCAACACTCTCAAGCAATTTAAATTGTAGTTCAAGGTTGTGCTGACCGAGCAAAACCGCCGCAACAATATTCACCTTGACACAGCTGCATTGCTTGTCGATATTCCTCTTGACTCGCGCACAAAGCCAAGCTTTTGTTCCTACTCGCGAATTTGGTACGCGAGGTCGGCGGTAAATCAAACTTAAAGAACGACGATCGTTAATTGGAGGCTTATAGTTTGAGCACCATCGCGTGAAAATTCCCAAAAATTTCAATGCTCTTTTCCAGGGAACACGAAACACAATTTGCTCCAATCATTGAGGTTAAAATTCGCATCGCTAACGTAACGATGCATTTTTGCAAGAAAACTCGTTGTTCGCAAACTCTGAGCTTGTCTGAAATTGCATAAACCGTAATCCACCATTTAGAAATTTACATTTCACTAATTCACTACCCACCTTAGGAATTATTTTGAAGTTTCAAAATAAGTGATTATCCGTCCTGTTGAATTTTGAAATGTAGAAAGTAAAAATATGGAAAATTGGAAATTTTTAAAAGTGTCAGAATTTTGCTGATACAATATTTCCGCATGGCGTATTCTAAGTCATTTTGACGTTTCTACGCTCGGACTTTCTACGTATTAAAATTCTGTTAAATATCGTAAAACTTCGCGTCTTCGAAATTTGATATTGCGACCCAAATACTACTCTCTGATATTTCTACCTTTTCACCTCCATCAACTTTTCTTTCAACATTTCGTGACGTTATAATGACAAAAACTTCAATCTGCTCCAATCATCCCCCAAAATTTGACTAAGAAGAGAAATCAGCCCGACTCTCAGCCTGATCTCAGACTTCCTCCCACCAAATCACGCGTCAGTTGTCTTGTTAGATGTCAGCGAGCTTACAAGAACGTTTCAAACCCAGGAGCCCAAGAATTTCACGTTCTTGATACAGGAATTTCGGGTTTGGTTTAATCCGGCGGGTTGGGACGGCTTGGCAAAGCGTGTAACAATGCAGATGGGCGTACACGCGTCTATAATAGTCGGGCGAGTTTATCTCCGGGTCCCACCGAGGGTACGTGCAGATGTAATCGCATCGGTTCAACACGCCGCACCCGGTCTGCAGAGTTATCACTGTGGCAGACAGGATTCTCACATAGCGGTGGAAACGTTTCAAGATGCCGCAGAGCACGCGTCCTTACCTTTCCCGCATTTTGATGAAAAACAACGCTCATTATACCGTGCGGGGATTTGTTTTCCCAACTCATTGTAAGCGCGTAAAATTTCACATTTCCGCGCTAGTGCAGAAATGAAATAAAAATATTCAGTTACGATACAAGAAAAGTTATCTCGATGCAATTCCCGCACTAGTGTGAGAATGTATTATTTTGCGCACTCAGTTAGGAAAAATAGTTGTGCGCAACACTTGCGCATTGGCGTCTCCCTCGCTCACCCCTATTGCGCACTATTTGCGCAATCTAATATACCGCCATTTTCTCCACTCCACCAGCAAAAGCTCGAGTTGTTGAAAATATCACACGTGACGTGTGGAAAATAAAATCCTGCAGATAGCTGGTTTCCCGGTTTACATTATACCTACGTGCCGTCATGGCAAAAGCTCAAAGGCGAGTCACGTCGAAGGTGAATTGCATTCGTCGCGTCGTACTGTCGCTTCCTATTTTCTTATTGCATTCGTGCTTTATCCCTTCAGCTCTGCAGCTGCACCCGCAGTGTCTCAGTCTATTTTAAACTCTACACTCCTCACAATCAGCAGGTCGAATAATTGTCTGCACGTAACACCTTCAGACTTATGAAACAATTGGTTGTGAAAATCCTTCAGATCTCCATTCAACGTTTTCAACATGTGGAACGTTTTGAAACGATATTGTCGAAAATACGGTGTGGAAACTTGAGTAACCGTCGTTCTGAAATTCACTTCTTTTCCCTGTTTTTCAATTTTTCTTCGTTTCTATAAGAAATCGCTTTATTCCACCTCTTCCACAGGGACAGCTATACGTATTGTGCGTGTGTGTGTGTGTGTGGACTTTCAATATGGTGAGCGTGAATATTTGTTGATCCGTGCGGTCTTCGCGGAATCGCGGAGGAGCGGAAGGGAGAATTTCCCCATTTGCCCATTTCCCTATTTGAATTTCATCGATTCCCTTTTGCAAGGAAACTCTCTCGCTCTTATACCCTACAGATATATAGACACGTATAATGTATAACCGCGAATCGCGATGATGCCGCACGTTAGTTTCCCGATCGTGCCGTGCAGTCTCTCGCGGGTCCCTCGCTCGTAAATCGATGAACAATTTATTCAGAGCCTTGCGATAACCGTCGCAACTATCTGTTTTCGATTAAGGGCTGGTAGGTATACCTCATACCTACTCCGGTCCTGGGAACGCCTACGAAATGGCTCGACAAAAGGGCTAACATGCGAAGAAAAAAAACTTGCATCTGATCCCGATAATGTCCCGGCAACGTGACGTAGGTACGTAACTGCGCCAGCTGAAGCAAAATTTTGACATTTTTCTTCATCACCTCGCTGATTTATCGTAATAATGTTTTATCAACTCTCAGTTACTCCTTCATCGCCGAAATCGCACGAAGAAGCGAGAAAAGGGTACAAGTTCGCGTTTCGTACTGTTATTTCAGCCGTAAGATGTAGCTGCTTGAAAACCGCATATTGTGTACCTTGATGAAGTCCTTCTTCCAACATCTTTCCAAAAGTTAGGTAATCCAAGTTCCAAGTTCCAAGTTTTCACCGTCTGCATTTTGTAGCCCCTGCAGCTGACTAATTTCTGCTACCCAGACACACGATTGTCTACTACGGGTGCTGAGAAAACCGTCTCTCTGCAAATTCTCGCAAAACTTTTGGCAAGACTCGTATATATACAAGCTGCAAGTTTAGTCGACATTTTCTGATTTTATACGCAGTCCGTTGTTTCTAAATTTCATTCTATTCCCCGGGAAAATTTACCCAACTTTTTCCTACACGTCACACTTCACTTTCTTCTTTCTCTTTGTTCTCGTAACAAATCCTCTCGCCGACTGATACATGCCGCGGGAATTTTTTTCAGCCACTCGTGCAGGTGATTCGGCAGTCCGCGGTGTTATATCATCGGGTCTCGGGACGCAGAAGGGATCGCGTAATGTTACGGTTCTCTCGGAAAGGGCGGAATACTTTGAGAAAACGAACGGGAATAACGAGGAGCTGCGGAAAGAGAATCGTGCGTGTCTGGCCTCTCTTCTTCTTCTTCTCCTTCTTATTCCCTTCTTCTCTCCTGCGAACCTTTTCGTTGACATTGCGGAGCTTTTCACAGCTGAGAGAAAACCTGCCGTCTTTGCGCTTTTCTCATACCTATTATCCTCTTTTTCTATTCTCATTGTCTTTCTCGTCGTTTAGCCGGAAAATAAGGAATTTCTAAATCGAAACAATTAGTCCGACATATTTTCGTTACTTTTCGAATCCTTTCGCGTCTCGATACCAATTTTTTATCTCCATTCTTATACGGCATAATTCATGATAAATTATAGCCCGTAGGCAGGATTCAATGTAAGATTTTATTAATTGTCAGAATTTATTTTCCCGAACTGTCTGTGTGTATTTATCTCTGTTCCTGTTCTTTTATACATAATCTCGTTTTTCTCTTAAACTTATTTGCGAGTTGTTCTCTTTTTCCACCCCACCTCGCCCCGTTCGATTGTTTCTTGTAATTAGTTGAAGGCAGGGGAGTAAAATGCTTAGCTGTTCGTACCGGCCTGAACCGCGCAGGTAAATTAAATTGGCAAAAGTTCACGGAATATACACGAGATGAAGAAGTAAATTGTTGCCGGTGCTGTTCCGTAGCCATGTATTCGCGTATAGACGAGTCTATCCGGATCTTGGTACACACACACATAGCTACTTAGGTACCTACATAATAGACTTCTTGATGCCCCCGAGTCTATCCCAAGACTCGCCTCCTCTACTGCACAACCATCAAAGCTCGTAAAAAAAAGTTGGGGAGAATTGCAAGTTTGGCCGTGGCTATTACCGCTGCCTCCTTCTTATATTCTACATACTTATATAGGTATGTATATGTACGATGTATATATGTATATACAATATCGTATAAATTACCTATGCTCGAGTTGAAAGTCGGTTGAAAATACTTATTACCGACAGTGTTTCTTTTCGCCCCCCATTTTACGCTTCCGACGTGCAGCCTGAGTAAAGCGAAAAGCTTTGAATATAATGTGACGTGACATCTGCATCGGGAATGCACAGAGGCACGAACACGTTGACACGTTTCGTGGAGTAAATCCCAATCCATGGATTTCAGCATCACATTCGTGATCCAGATTTATAAATTTCGTTTATTTGGCTCTCTTTTCGACTTCATCTAAACTCCTCCTTCCTCAGTTCCAAGCGGCACGTAGTTTTCGATACGTCGACCATCCGACGACGTCCGGCAATATGGGAGAGTACCTGGGTAGACATACCACCAGTCCTGTAGACGAATAAGCTCGAATAACATGCGGCATCGGAATCCACGTGTACGTATCGAGGGGATATATTGGACGGCCGAGGTACCTTGCGAGTCTTTTTCACTTTCGGCCAATTTCATTCTATGGGGGATCTACGATGCAACCCGTACCAACCATTCGAGCTTTCTTCGTTTTCCCGCCTTATTCTCGCCCTTTCGCAATAGACTCGGATCTGGAGTCAAGAGCCCGTCGCGTCGTCGAATAATGACGTCTTTTTGTTCTACGTATATATATATATTTATATATGTATCCATATCTATGGTATATTCGCGAGTATAAATTAGTAGTCGGCTACCTACCCTTGCACGGACCCGGCTTTGAATAAAAACCGTCTAATGTACCACTCGGCGACGCCTGCGGACCAGACGAGACGAACAGACGCATTTTGGACTCGTGAAATTTTCAAAACGTGCAAGAAGAGGCTCTCGGGTTTGTTTTTTATTCCGTCCCCTTTATTTTTTTACTCACCTATTTCCCCATCCAGACGAAATAAAAAACCCCGTTTATATATGTAACTAGGCGAAAAACACTACAAGAGCCCGAGAGGACGTGTAATTTCTGCTCAACGTGCTCCGCTATCTCGGTTCCTCTTTTTTTCGTTACTCTGTTATAGTTTTTTTCCATTCTCCTCCGTCTCTTCGCTTCTTAAAAAGCTATTCTTTCTCCACGTAGTCTCTTCGCCTTTCTCTCTTTCTCTCTCTCTCTCTCTCTCTTCCTCTCTGTCTTATCGTGTCGCTGCTCTATGCTCGCGATCAAGTTCCAAGTTCCCTTTATGACTTCGCAGGGTCCTGCCCTCGGCTACAGATCTTGCGGCTTGCGGCTTTAACCTCCCCGTCTAAGATTTCGAGTGGTAACTAATTCTTCGCCCTAGCCGCGGGTGTTTCGCGCCCTGAAATGTGAGCCGCATTTTGCTGCATGACTCTGCTCGTTTTCTGCTGCACGAATTATTGCGCAACCGAGCAAAGTTTTTTGGACGTTGTAATAACACACGCAATGCACGTATCGAATGTACGATTATATGTACACGAAGTTTTCCGTGAAACTAACCGTTCAACGTACCTACACGCTGCTATGCGCATTGAAAATGTAGTTTCAACGAAAACTTCTGCAAGCATTATACTTTTTATATTTCACTATTGCACGTATACGGACACGTCTTTCACTATAAAATAATTACACAACGTAAGCGCGATTCGTCTGGCGAAAAGAAGACTCGAGAGGAGAAGTAAGATTCGAAAATGGCGGCGTCAATCCCGGGAGAAACGGGCGACTTTGCTCAGGGTGAAATGAATGAAGGAGAGGATTTACCGGGAAGTTGAAGTTGACGGTTTCCTTTACGCGGGTCTTAGTTCCTTCCTTAACACATATCCGCGCTGGTCGAGAACGAACGAGGTCTGGAGGAATACCGGTTTGCCAAATGGTTCTATCTTTAAAGCAGCGATGCGTTTCCCGGCCCGTGGAGCTTTTATGCTTCCTTTGGGCGGTAGTCGCGGTCGGATCCGATGGCGGGATACTAAAACCACCTCGTACCTATCCGCACACCACACACACGCACACATACCTTGTAAGGTCGAGGCCGGCCGTTTGAACGAACCTCCGCAAGCTCCGGGTGTCGAATTCGAATAACGAATAGAAGACGCGTAGATAAAGCCAATGATCTTCACGCCTTACGGCGCACTTTTCCCGCATCAACGGTATTTTATTCATCCGGGGAAACACTTCACTTCCTTCTAAATATCGCACGAGCTTTTGCTTATTCGCAACGGTTGCTTTCTTACTTCATGTGGGGGAAAAAAAAAAACAATCCTCTTGGTTACCGGATATCCCGTTACTTACACGGTATTTGATTCGAAATCTGAAAGCTCGCGAAATGATTTACGGACACTCGGATTAAACCAGAAGCCTCCAACTTTCTCGGACTTGTTCGAAACTCGCGGAGCGCCGCAATTTAACAGCGGATTATCACAGGTCACCTCCAAGCACCGTGATGTAAAAGCATGAATTCGACCCCACTTGACACTCGAAAATTTTGTCAACAAGGATTTTCTCAGGGATCTCGATGAATTGTAAACAGGCCGTGGCTTAAGACAATAGGCAACGAAATATATCAACGACTATAAATTTTCGCACCTCTGTATAATTTCTCGCAATCGTCGAAATATTTTTTGACTAATACTCAACGGCAGACGGCATCTAGAAATTGTCAAGCTTTTCTGTACCCACGTGTAATGTTAGAGGAAAAGTTTCAATCGAAACAAAATTTTACTCTAAACAGTAATTTCGTTTCGTTGCCAGATTCCTCGACCGCTGAGCTTGCGTGCACGTATTTTGTCACACGTAATTCGTTCGTTCCCTGCACTCCGCTGCGCGGCTTTGCTAGTCGTTGGAAAAAATTCTAATTTCATCATCTAAATGCAACGGGTATAACGCTCGGTGTCCAAGAGAATGGCGCATACCTACATGTGGGGTAGTCGGTGCTGAGCCGCCCCCAAGTTTTTGACATAATAAACCCGTTTGCGCTTAATCCTCGGAATTTCACCGCCGGCTCTAACTTCTTCATCCTGGGTGGCTTCCGCGGCATTCACGCCGCTCAGTCAGCCCAGCCAACTGAGCGGGATTACCGCTAGATGTACAAAACCGATTCGACTCTCTTCTTATCCCGGCGAAAGGACGCTTTTATCCGGCCAGTCTTCCCGATTCAGAGAACGAGTTAATATTCCCTCGAATTTGGTATCGAATACTTCGTAGTCATAACTCTCGGACAGTCACGCGATTTACGTTTCAATTTCGGAGAGTCAGAGCAGCTATCAACCGGCGGAACGAATCGTCTGAGCTTTTACTCAACAAACCCGAGAAACAATTTGACAATTTGCGCTCGTATAGCCGGACAAACACGGCGATAAGAAATCCGATCAAGTATTTCGGCCTTGGTGTCCGTCCATTTTTCAACTAATTAAAAACTTGCAGACCTGCGGATTCGGCTTAAAAGTGCAACCGGACTCGCGACGGCCAATCGGAGAGGAGAATTAAAAAACGGCTGTACGTGCTATTTTTTTTTTTTTTTTTTTCTACTTGCTTTTTCGATATCCCCTCTTCAATTTCTCTCCGTTGTCCGTCGGTCCTGCGGGATTCTGGGCTAAGATCCCGGGCTTTTCACCTCGACGTTTTGGGACTGCCGTGTAGGATACTTCCGACACCCCTCGACGAATTGAGATTAACGTACCGGAGGGCGATATATGTCGACCTCGAATTTCACGCCACGTAAGGTGCGTCTGTTGTAATTTACATTTTACCATGATGAGGTGTTTTACGCCGCTCCCGGAACGATATTACCTTTTATGTACTAAGCCTACCTGCTCTGAAGAAGCGTGCCGAAGGAAAAAGTACTCCGCCTTATAACGCGGATTCACGTGTAGTTCGTAAATTTTATGTAACGCAAACAGGACATTTACGTCGGGGGCTATTTTTTCTCACTTTCTTTCTGCGAAACGCAATTTTCCTTTGAAATATCATTTGATCATAAAATCACAATATTAACAGCAAATTTAAGTCATATTTCTTCGTGTTCTCTGTGAAAAACTTGCAAGAAATTTGAAGGAATTTCGCATACGTAATCTCCAATTTTCTCTCGCCAATTCAAGCCCGTTAAGCGTTTGCATAAAATTTGCATCAGCCGGTGGGATATTTATGCAAATTTTTCTTGTTTCGGGGTACATGAAATTTTCGCGAACTTTTGTACAAAGGACTCGAGACCTTTATACACTGTATACACTTGAGAAGTTTCGAAAATTAGCCGAGTATTGTGATCAATAAACTAAGAATGAAACGAGCCTCGGGATAATTTTTATTAAAATAAAATTAAAAAAAAAAAAAAAACACCACCTTTTCGAACCCATAATCTTCCCCGTTTGTCAAGTATGCCAATCTCTTTTAATTAAAACATGTGCGAAGCGGATACATATACACTTGAAAAAATCTGATTAGCCTGGGGGAATCCGATTTTTGCGCTCAGTTGTACACAGACTCGCGATTGCGTATAATTTTTTCATTCCTGGACGCTGGATTGGGAATATACTCCCTGGAATAACAATTTTTGTTTCTTTTTTCTTACACTCCGTCATTTTTTCCCTTCATCGCGAAACGAAAAAAGGCTAATTCCCGTCAGTTAGCCCGACGCGGCTTGGCGTAAAATGAAATTCTCTCTCTTTCTTCTCCGTCTATCACTATCTCTATCTCACTCTTCTCGCACAAAAAGCGTCGCGGGGATTAAAAAGTTATCAAAGGCTGCTCTTTTTCGTTTTTTCTCTTGTGTGTTTTTTTGTTTTTTGTTCTTTTTCACTCTCTCTCTTTTGGCGCTTTCTTTCGTCCTTTCTCCATTTTATAACCGCAATCGCCGGCGAAACTCGGCCGGGGGCAGGAATAAACTGTCAAAAAATTATGTACGACCTACGGAGCATGGCGCAAGGGCTCCTCATACAAAGTTACGGCTAACGGTTGCTAATGGCTCGAGTAATTAACTCGTCATTGTACGCTTTCATTATTCATTCAATCTGCGCCATCGCCTCCGTCAGATTCAACTCTCTGCTCTTCGAAAACCGCCCTTGCTTCTATGCATCCCCTCCCCCTCTCTTCCTTATCGCAGATTAGTCTTTTCATTGTCACCGGAATTAACTCTGACAACAATGCAACGCTTTCGTATGAAAATGAATCTCATACCAGATATCTGTATACGTACAATAATAATACGATTTATTTCAATAAAATAACGACTTACAATTCTTTATAAAGTATAATTACCGCGATATTATATACTCGCAGGGCTAATTTCGCAGCGAGTTGAGATCATCGTTCATCAGCTTAATTTTTCGCTAGTTCCATCGGCGAAACAGCCGCTGAGAGTGAAGTGCGATTTGTATTCAGAGGCTGGAAGGGAGGGCGGTGATGGACTGTGTGAAAATTCTTGGGGGGCGGGGGGTGGGTGGTTGAACGAAGACGGGTAAGAAGCGGTTGGATCAAGAAAAGTAATAGGCAGGCCTTGAATAATCGCGGCTTGGTGAAAATGATAAAATAAATGTATGCGGAATCGCTGCCGCTGGCGGCCATGTTTTAATTACGCTGAAACGCCGCGATGAGAAACTCAGCTCTCGCCGAACCCGCGTGGCTCGTTAACTTCCTCTCATTATCTCAATCTTACATATACTCTTATGTACTCACAATCGCCTCTGGAGGTAGTTGAGCCCTCCCATTGAGCTTTGGATTTTCCAATTAATCAGGTCGTTATTTCGAGTCCGTAAAACTAGACGCCGTGGCTCGAATCGACTGAAAATCATTTTTATTTTATTTTTTTCATCAATGCCCATCTTTCCCGGAGCGGTAGAAAAATTTTGCCGTTAAATGTATTTGAGCTTTTTTACTTCGACAACGTAAGTAATTACCACAATAATGCGTTCACGTCGGGGTAAAACGAACTTTGATGTATAATTAGCTGTTTTTGCTATAAATTTTATACGTTCCTATCGTATTTGCCTCGTATTTTTACAACAACCTCAATTAGCTTTCATTTAACAAATTTACCGGATAAATTCCGGACGGGGAAATTGAGGGTGAATGTGAATTGTGTTTGCGAGCGTGCTAATTGTAAAAATTAGCTTTTTCCCCGCTAGCGGGATGAACGAATTAAACGTAGGTATTGTTCGAATTCTTTATCGATAAAAATTACTTGACGATTCGTGAAAACATTTTACATTTTACGAGGTATATTCTTAATTTAAAGCCGAAAAGCAGCTCTTACAACGGTCTTTTCGCAATCAGAGTTCAAGGCGAGAATCACGGGCGAGTATATATTTCGGAAAGAGATCTTATCGGCTTCGGGATAGCGTGGAAAAGAAGCGGCGTATATCTGCCCGCATCAGCGGGTACTTTATTCTAGTCGCCGTTATATTCATCGTCGGTTGAGAATCGCGTCGTCGTCGGTCCGGGCGGGATGAAATTAATTGCACCAAACGTGAAGATGAATTGAACGCTCCGCGGTGTAGGAGATAAATCGTATGAAAAAACGACTTCGCAGCCCCCATGCAAATGGCTGCGGAAGCTTGTTTCCTTTCTCTCTCTCTCGCTTTCTCTCCGCCTAATTGCCAAGGGAGGAAATTTGAAAAATTACCGCTTAATGATAACGCGTCGTAGTATATGTGAAAAAAGTCCGCGTCGTGATTTTTGGTAGAAAAATTTTTCTCTTTCTTCTTTTTTCTCTCCTTCTCGCAGACAAGGCGAAGGCGTCTCGGTTAGTAAGTAAATTCCGAAAACAGGATGAAAAAGAAGTCGAAACAAAAAACGGTGCCAAGTTTCTTTCCCGCGTGCCGTTTCGCCGGGAGCTTTTATGCAAATTCAAACAATTTCCCAGGACATACCGACGATGTTTCAGGTATACGGTTATACACACCGGGGTTTAAGTATTGAGAAAAAAAAAATAAAGAAAAAAAGCCCTAATTAATTATTCATCGGGGTTATAACGCACGATGTACCCATCGCGATGTACAAAGTTATCGCAGACCGAGGGGTAAAAAGCTCTATTTCGCAGGCGCGAATATTTATTACGATAAATTCAACCCCGCGTCGTTGACGCTGCAGCATTATGTTACACTCTAACTCTCGTAGAAGTTCGAACAAAAGCTGCCCCCGGCAAAAGAGCAACTAAACACAACCCCCGCCATTAATCATAAAACCCTCACGGCAAGGCCGCGTGCTGTGCACAACAGGACGCGTCAAAACTCGGTGTAACCGAAATTCTGAAATTCAGGGGGTCTGGTAAAGGGCCCAAAATTCCGGGGAAACTCTCATCGATGACTGGTCATTACACTCTCCGTATTGTTTCTGCGGCGCCGCTATGCGGAAGCCGTTTTGAACAATGCGGGACATTTTCAAGCCCCCCGATTATAACGTACGTCAGAAAGGACGCGCTTACGAGGAGACTCGATTTTTTGTTTTCCAGGATGGGAAGCGAGGCCGGATCAACGGAACTCTGGAGCTGCCTGAGCTGCCGGAGCTGAACTACTTATCGGCAGCGATGCAAAGTCTTAAGGATTTCCTCGAGGCCTCGTTGCTGCGGAGGCCAACTCACGGCCGACGCTCCTCTTAGCGATAATAATCTGACAATCTGCCGGCCCGAGGAGCTCCGCCTAACCATGCTCGAGCACAAGCAGACTATCCTCATGCCCCCTGCCCTGAGCAACAGCAGCTGCTGGCGTAGCGGTCCCATCACATCGTGGTCTGGACCAGGTCCCGGAGAGCTTGTACGGGCCGCTCTCATCCTCGCTCTCAGCCTCGGCATCCTTTGCGCGAATCTACTCGTCATATGTGTCATCAACAGCCGGAGGTACAGCAAGTACATTCACGCTCAGGTGAGCCTTGTTGATTTTTGTTTTTCATGTTTTTCTGATTTTTGTTTATCCGTCTGGTTAAGGTTAGACGGTTAACTTGACTAGTCGGATCAAAGTTAGCTGGCTAAAGTAATTTGGAATTCGGTCGGAATAGTTGAACGGTTAACCGGCTAAGATGGCCGAAAATTGATAATGAGGTAATTTTAACCGGCCGAACCTAAAAATGCAGAAAATCGAGAAGCAAATTAATTTTTTGTTATTTAGACTCGAACTTGTAGTCGAAATACCACGGAAATAGACGTTTGTCAATTACAATCAGTGAAGTCTTTGAACGAATTTAATTTTAATATAATTGAATAGTATACCAACTACTATTGGGATATAGTAGTGTGCGGATCTCAGTAAGCTACTTTGAAAAGTTAACCCAAACAAGTACCACGATTTGACGGACGTTAATTTTTATTCCTATTGTTAGCTTAGCTGATTATTATAGATTGATCAACTATTCAGGCACCTTGGACAATTGGATGACAATAATTCTGTCGAGTGAATATAATAAAACTTGTTCCAGCTGCAAGTTCGAATCCGAAAGGTGAAAAATTCATTTGCATGTCGATTTCCTACATTTTCAGGTTTAGCGGGTTAACCGGCTAACTATTTCGGCCGACTGTTTGCTTCAGCCAGCCAATTTTTAGCTAATTAGCCGAGTTAACTGTTTCGACCGACAAAGCGCGCTAAATCATACATCGCTAGTCAGTAATATGGTCTTCGAAACGGTATGATAAAGATAAGAGCTTTACACTCTCGACGATGCAATCACGCAACTTGTATCCAGTAAGACGTACCACCACCCGTAACGTGGAACGACTGTTCGACCCGCGACAGTCACTCTTCGCAAAGTCAATGGAAGGCCAATATCGAGTCTCTCGACATTAAAAGGCATCGTTCAGCCTCCCGCTGCAGCCACCAATCGACAGGGTCGCTATGAATCAGTTTGGAGTCTGAGTGTTCGGCGAATCGCGAGTCGGCTGTACGGAGAGAGAATCACGGTTATAACCGTCTCCTAAGTCACCGAAACGAACTGATAGTACCGCCCATAACGAGCGCCCGTAAGACAGTAACCCCGTGATTTGTGCCTACCTACAAAAGAGCGAGAGAGTCGGCGAGACTGAATGTAGGGGGATACCTACTCGCCGCTTTTTCCGTCTCTCTTTATCGACCCAGTCGATATATCGCTTCGTTATCTCACCCCCTTTGCAGAACGAGGCTGTGTATCTTACGGCGACTCTTCGCACTTTCAACCGTTTCATACCGGGCGCTGATAACACGAATGCAGATTACGAAAGCTGGCGAAACGGCGGACAGTTTGTACGGACCGCAGGAGGCGAAGGGATTGATTCGATGCTGGGCGATCAACCTACGGAAAGTATAAATCCTAAGCGAAATAACGCTCGGATGAAGAGGGGTTTTCGAGAATTCACGGAGAAAGTTGTTCGACCCGTGAATCCCGGCTTCGGGATGTATTTAAGTGTATTTAGTATAAGGCTGTTGGTGGTGGCCCTTTGCATATGCATGAATCCATCTCTTGAGGCAAAGTACAAGGAGTTGGAGGAGGCGTAGAAGAGATACGTTGCACAATAAGAGCTGGGGTAAAGAGGAGGAGGAGGAGGAGGAGGAGAGGGGGGGGGGGACGAGGTAGTTAAAACGTGTAATTTGATGCTAACGAATTCATACCGTGGTGGGTACCGCGGAATGGAGAGTCGAGAGAATTGAGAGAGCCACCAGTCAAGACTCTCGAGGTTTGCGCGACTGTTCGCTGCCGCCTGCCTTGGCTCAACCTTGGCTCGGCAACTTGTCCTTAATTGTTTGATCAAGGATGCCTGTGGCCGCGGGCTCTTACTTCTTAATTACGCAAACTGAAACCAATTAATAGAGTCCACACTAAACCTACGATTGATTTAGCGCCGATGCAGCCAGCGGAGGATCTCCAGAGATGGAATTTGCCTTTTTACCTTCTTCTCTATTCGTATCGAGGGTTGAAGAAACACAGACGGGAAATTCGCCGAATTCCACATGCGTCAAAGACTCGGCGAAGAATTTTTTTTTTTTTTTCTCCTTTTTTCTTACCTTCTTCCAAGTACTCTTCAGACTTTTTCCTCAAAGTCAAGAATCCTTCTTCACATACGTAAGACACGAAACTATCGCTATTCGACAAATTCTGTAAACCATTCCTTTGTTGACCTCTCGAATTTTTCCACTTTTATTTGCCGAGTTTTTCGGACAAGAAAATGTTACCGTCGTTATCACGTGTTTTTATCTTATTGTACGATTGTACTTTGATTTTTAAAAAGGTTCGGTGAAATCTCGAGAATTTTATACACAGGTTATCAAATTTCGAAGCGTATTATGCAATCGGTGCAGCTGACGTTAATTTGACTACCCTTGGTAGAATCTTTTGATGTTTTCACCTAAATTTTATAACAAAACTCACGCGTCAAAAGCGACCTGAACCATGCACTGTTTTTACTTTACCGCGAAGAGGCACAGTTTTGTCGATAGATATAAACATGAAAGATTCTACGCATGATAGAGAAGCCAATCGATTTTTATTCGCCATTTGTATCCTACCGTAGAAAATATGATACAGTATCCCAGGTCTCGGAGATATCAGGCAGTAAATACGCCGTCGCAATTTTCTGTGCTTTTATCTTCGCGGATACATCATATACGGATATCCTCCACATTGCATACATCCATTGGTTTCGATGGCTCGCCGCCTAAAACCCGATGGATTGCCGGTCCGATTGATCGGCAGAAACGAGTCCTTATGCTGACGTATAATGATAATAATTGAATTTTAACAAAGAGAACGGAATACAACACGGAATCGAAGAGAGGTGCAAGGTAGTTTTCCGATGAATAATACATCCGCATTGATATGCATATGGGGAATTTCGTGCGAACCCGACCAACGTCTGACTCTCGATATTTCTGATTTTGCTTAAAAAATTTATGCGATTCTCTCAAATACTTATAAATAATCGAGTACTTGGATAAAAAATCTGAAAAAATTCAGGCTACTGTTTCAGAGTATGGAGAATTGCAGAAAAATCAATGAAGAAAATCAGTAAATTGTGAGGGTCAGACGCTGCTTGGGTTCACATGGAATTCCCAGTACACATTCATGCAGCATTCGGAAAGCTCAGGCAGAGAAGCGCTGATGCAATTAAGCCGCGATGCACGTCCGACCTTTGCTACTGTAATATCTCAATCCAGAAGGTTATACACTCGCGATAAGCTAAACCGTTCCTAGGAATCTAGACTAGGTATAATACGTATCCGTATTCAGGTGATCGATACTTGCTCGACCCTCGGGATTAGACGTCCCTTAATAATAGCCGGATAAATAGCCATTCTGTGCCCTATTTGGACAAACTAACGAAAATCCTCCTAACAATAACGCGTAACTAATTACTTTGTATAATCTATGAACGATTTTGTCCCTTATCGATTTCTTAACGATAAAAATGATTTACCCTTTTTTTCGTTACAGCCGAGATACCTGCTCACGAGTTTGGCAAGCAACGACCTTGCCATCGGTCTCCTTGTTACACCCTTTGGATTTTTGCCCGCCGTTTACGGATGCTGGCCCTACGGTGAAGTCACTTGTCAAATACAGGTATGTGTATAAAAACTGTGTTAAAGTTTCGCTAGAACAAATTTTCGTCTAGAATAGAGGCGCCGGATGACATTTTTTCGACAAGAATTGATGGCTGTTTTTTTTCATACCATAACGTTGGTACCTCTACATATGTATGTATTACAGACGCAGTGAAGTTTTTTTTTTTTTTGTTTGTTCTTTTATCCTCTCTCTCTCAAAGATTTTTCACTTTGAAATATAACGCGCAATAGCGAATGATCAAAATGTGTGTGATAGGCGCAATCCTTCTTCGAAGTCTTCTTTCCTCCCTTCCGTAATGTGCTATTTCCTTGAAACTCTACTACGGATGTCCCTCAAATCTAGTAGATCGCGACTCGATCCTCGTTCCTTGAATACCGTATGCAATCCTGCAAATTGTAACTACAACAGCGTTTCGCGGAAGAAATAATTCTGCAAAAAAGCTCCATACGACTTATGTCATTTCTGTACGGAAGAATGAAAGGAAACGTTTGGGTTGTTCCAATTTTTTCGGATAACGAATTACGTTGGTGAATAATTCGACTTTCAAACTTTACGACGTTTCCAAAAGTGGTGGAGGGGGGGTAAACAGTCTTCGATGGAATCTGATCGATGATTATTATAATATGATAAATATAGAGGACAGCTCCGAATCACGTGGTCAAGCGTAACATTTCTAGTATGAGGAATAAAAGCTCTACTAGTCTTGTTTGTTGAGCCGTTTGAAAATTGTTTTTATCTTTATTAATTTTCTCTTGTTTCTCTTTTTCTTTTCGCGTCGCTGCATCGTATTATTTTCTCTTCTTCAACGTTATAAAAACTTTGTCTCACACGAGTGAAAAAGAAAACGTTTCGTGCGATCGATTCGGTGGTCGAAAAAAGACTCGATTATTTCGATGCGTTTTCTGTTACGAAAAATAGTTTGCGGTATGTTTTTTTTCCAGCTTCCGCGTTTGCGTAAAATCCGTTTCTCTGGGGAATTTAACGCTGGCACTGCCGCTAGTTGCGGCCATTTTGGTACACGCCTCAATCTTTCCCACCGGCGAACGTTTTCAGATACTGGAGCACAGGAAATTGCTGTTAGATCCGCACCACTTCCGTTCGCGCTCGAGTTATGTGACATTATCGGGTTCCCGGAGATAATCTTCACCTCTAGACCCCCGCCAACCTTCTCACGGGTTCGGGTACGTGTGTGATTTGTGTCTACCGCGCACTATTTCTTCGTTTTTCGATTCCCACCTTCCTCACTACTCAAAGCTTTTAGCCCAAAGATCTCGAGATGAGGAGGTACTGTGTGAAAATAAAAAAAAAAAATAAAAATAAAAAACAACGCACCCATTCTCTACACGCGCAGAATTTCATGATTTTTTAATCGATATACCCTTCAAACAATTTCCACTCTCTTTACAACTGTTCCTTCGATAGTGAAAAACTAATCACTGGCCTTGAATCGCAGTGGAAATACGGGGAAAATCAGAACCCCCGAACTTCTTCGCGCAAGACGGATTTTGTAGAGTTTGCTGAAAATTTATGTACATGCTCTTGCCACGTAGAGGAAAGGGTGCAGGAAATTAACGGATCAAATCTGCAGCGCGCTGCGCGGCAGAGAAACGGAAACCCTCGAAGCTAGTAGTTCAACTAATTCTACTACAGCCCCTTACATCCGCGTATATCCACTTATATGCGCATACACATGCGTATATATGTATACATATATACTTGTAGTTTCGGAATTTAGGAGTGCAGGGTGAACTCGATTCACCCGAATGCACTTTCAACCCCCTCAGCGTCCCGCACTTATTCCTTCGATGCAAGGCTCGTAAATTTCGGGGGCGTATCCACGACGACAAATCATACCTTCGCGACTTCTATCCCCGCGTTATACCCATCCGATTTTGTTGGTACCATTCCAAATTATACCGCGTGCGCCGAAATTGGGTTTGGGTCATGTCAGCTGGTCAATGGGTCAAAGATTGGAATAAAACGAGAGATGAAACTCATTCGTTAATTCTACGGTGAACGGTTTGCCACAGTTCCTTGTTGTTGAAACGGTATTTTGATGTATTTTGCATTCTGCTATAAATTTCCAGTAACCGTTGACAGAAAGTGAAATTTTCTTTCCAAGGAAACGTTACGGAATTAATGTCAATTTTTCACGTGACATGAAAATTGGAAGTATTGTTTCAGCAAACTTATTTGATCGAAAAGATCTGCTGGTTATGGGTGATTCGTTAAAGGCGAATTGGTTATAATGCAGAGTCACATGTTTTAGTACTGTACCTATGACACAAATCCACAATTCTAGTTATCGGTTTGGAATTAGAACGACTCATCGGCCTGTCGGATTCAACCCGATATTGGATCCGATGTCACGTGACAAGACATTATTGAGCATGAGTCCGATGTTGTAGGATTAATGCTTGATTGTGGAATCATTTGGCAATCGACGCGGGTGAGTTCACGGTCCATTCAGGGATTCGGACAGGATATTGGATAATCGGAAGACAGAGATGTCTGATCGTTAACTAGAGCAACGTGTCGGTTCGAATTTAAAATCTCTCTTACGTCCAAACTTGGGAGCGATTTTTATTCGCGCCGTGCAAATCGCCGGAAGTGTTTTCCACTCAATCCGGATTTCGTGAAAGCGCAACTTCAACGATACAGTTGAGCACACGGGTTGTACGCAAACGCGTGCGTCTGGAATATCCGTATTATTTCCGGTGAAGTTTGCATCCCGCGAAGCCAGTTAACTCCGGTTCCAAACTCCCCGAGGGTGTACGTACACTGGTTTGTATACAAATGGAATCGCCTCGCTTCTCAAAGTCAATGCCCGCAACAGCCAACGTATCGCGTATTCGCTATCCGAGTAAGTCTGACTGGAAATCTATGGGAAAGTTTGCCCAGAATAGCAAACGTCAGACATTAATTGTTGAATCTCCTTGATTGATGCACTGCAACTGCAGTTGCCTAATTTTGTTTACCAAATTTAACGGCGAGGTCAAAGAAGATTCGAACGCCGAGTAAGCCCTTTTGTACGTGTCAATTTTTGCATCTTGGCAAAAATGAATTTTTTATTTTTTTTCTCTTCTTCGGATGCAATATCGAACGGTATTTTTACGCGACATGCAAAGTAGGGCAAAATCATTCCATAAAGAATCTTCTACGTAGGTAACCTTGACCTTGACTTATGGGTATGTAATTTCTGAGATAATATTTCAAATTTTGACTTTTGCAAACTCATTTACTTGTATCGGTCTTCTCGAAATTCTATCGCTTCTTGCCCATATTTCACTAATCCGTCATGATTTTTAACTGACCGATAGAGCGATGCTGCGTCCTTAAGTAAACGCACTAATAATTAAGGCCCAATCGACCGGAGAGACGGGGTTGATGAAGAACTTTTGTACGTATGTACGTGTATGCGTATAACGCTTTTCGTGTCGCGCGTTGAGTTTGAAATATTAGGTGAAGGTCTCAGGCAGTATCGAGTAGAGGAATGAAGGGCGAGGAAAGAGGAGGAAAGGAAAAGAAGGAAGAAAGGAAGGGAAAGAAGGGAAAGAAGGGAAAGAAGGGTGCGGGACTCGCGGTTCCAAGTCCTTCAGATTATCAGGAGCTTTTTCTTGGCTGTGAGCCAACGGTCACCATGGCAACGATCTTAAATGTCTTTCGCGTGATCCTCTCCTCCTCTCCTTCTTTTTCGCTACGTTAAATATACGTACAGCTATCATGTATATGTATACACATACACGCGCACTCCTCGTATAAAATATAATGTACGATTATGCACCCGCTCTATAATGTATCCAACGACAAATTCATCATCCCGCGTAGCGCTTTTAGTTTCAAACTTTTTTTCACCCCTTGTTTACAATTTACGCGCAGCTTGTTCACTTTTTGTCATTTTCTTTTTTTTTTTAGTTCATTCGTATCGCGCTGATTTTCCTCTTTTTTAAATACATAATATATAATCGCGCCCAACGAGCTGTCTTGTACACGAACAACAAATCTTCACGAGTTTCTGATAAGGGTTTGACTTTCTTTAAGTATGGTGTGTGTATATGTTTATGTAATACGGTACATGCCAATTTTGAAGTTAGTGACCGTGGACGATGTATGGTGGGAAAAAATTATCCTCGAGGTCGGTCATTGTAGAAATTGTTTATTAATACAAATTTTGATTCTTGCAACGTACGTTTCGAGTGGGCAGCAGCCAATCGTTTTCAGGCTACTGATGACAAAATGGAAAAACAAAATTGTTCGACATTGTTTCATTTTCTTATCTTAATCTGTCTTACGAGTTGCGAACAATCTCATTATGTAAGTGACTTAGATTCTGGATATCGGAGCTCTTATTTACCATCGTATTATTGTTTTTACTAATTTCAATCATTTCTTTGATGTTGCGCTTATACCAGGTTTGTTCAGCTGTTAGTACGTCAGAGTTTTTAAAATGAAACCTGCGTCCTAAATTTAAACTATGCGATGCAAGCGTGCAACTGTAAAATTCGTTGTTTTATATTTTATAGCGATGACCTGAAATCCTGTTTTCTAGGTGTTCCGATCATTTTCCTACTTATACTATTTGTAGTCATTGCACTTATTAATGTGATAGACGGTGTTAATTTTTTCGAGAGTAGGATTGACGGTTTTTAAACAGGTAAACATATTTTTTGTGTCATTGATGATTTTAAATGTGACATTAATTCCTTCTTCTTTTAGTATTTTTTTTTTTGACAAATAGATCATACACGTAGATACATACTTCTTCTTATTTCTCCCAGGTAAGGGATACATAGATCTAAATCTTTTCACAATTCTCGTAAATCCTCAAGCTTCTGCAGGGTAGAAATATATATTTTGATGCGAAGAAGAAGGAAAATAAAATACTTGGAAACCACAACAAGAGATATCGTTAATAACACCACTCCACACATAATTCCAGAAAAAGGATCAATTAGATCTTCTTAATTCTTGACAAATCCCTATAAATTTATATTATACGCATATCGTACGTCTTCGTAGATTTTTCGATAGCTTGAAAATCCCATTTATTCTACATAACCTATAGAATTTCTTTTCATCGAAATTCAATTTGTAAATTATATCTCATTTAAAAATTTCCCAATAGACTACAATAAATTGAACGTCGAATGAATAGACGGAAAACGCAATTCGAACACTGGTCGAAATCGACTGTCGGTGTTTCAACTCCACGAACAGACCGTTAATTTGCGATTCTTGTCGATACATGCCATTCAGCCGTAGCACCGCTTACACTGCAGAGTGCACAAACATTCAGGTACATCGAAAATCAAACTACACGTGTGCAAAGCTTTCCCGCGGTGGTGACAATTGTATCCGCAGTGTGTTCCGTTGTCGGTATAAGCACCGCGGTAAAAATTCCCAGAGTATTCCGTTACCTTTGTGTAACAACGCACATATGCAGACACGCGCGGAATGAGAAGTGAGAATTCGGCGATAAGCCCTTGCTACACGGAATTCGCCTACTTTAACGTACAATTTACACAGGACGAAACCACGGCACGGAGGAAGGGCGATATAATACCTGCCGCGGGGTGAAGGGCAGGGGAAATAATTATCCGCTAAACGCGTGCCTCGCACTTCCACGTCTCTACTCGGGATTATACTCGGCGAGGAATTCAACTATTTGCGGTACGCTGCCGGTGATTGCCTCCGCCCCTTTACAACCGATCACGAAGCCAAAAATTTAACAACAAGAAACGGGAAAGCACAAACGAGCCAATGAAACTCTATGCTAATCGGCGTACAATCTCGTTTCAAAATCCGATCTTCTCGACTGATAGTTTTTTTTTTTTTTTTCTCCGATCGTTCGAATCTTGTGATCGTAGATACGTAAATATATTCTCAATTGAATTAAAACTCAAATTCTGTACTCTATGGCTTATCGTTTCACTCGAAATCACTCGAGGAAGAAGTTTGAACACTTCACAGTTTCGTTAAACCCGTATGAATAATAAAGATGAACTGGAAACTCGTCGAACGGGTTCAAGAGTCAATTTTCGACAATTTTCTTTCACGAGGTACATTGCCCGACACGTGTAAAGAGATATATTTAGGCGTCGACGCCTTGCCCCTCGGCTGAAGGGTCCGACTCGGGGAAGAAAGGGCGAGATATCAGAAACGGTCCAGACGCCTCAGGCTGATATATTATATTCGCAGAGATTGCGAGGCGAATCGTATATATATACACACCCACACATGTATATGTATATATATATATATATCCATAGTATCCTTTAGCCTTACCGCCAGCAGCCAGCCGCTCGCTCATCTTCTCCCATAGAAATAGAGGATCACGTGTGCAGACCTGTCCGTTTACAAAGGAGGCCGCGACTTCGCGTGACGCCGGGCGTGAGACGGATGGAATAGCGGTAATGAAAAAGAAACTGAATCTGATCTTAGTTGTACCCGTAACTGGTAAAAAAAAAGAAATTTTTCTCGATGTAAAAACTGCGTTAGATTATAAAGTAACGCGTTTGGATACGAAGAGAAATCGATCAGATTGTGAAAATGTCGAAAAAACCAACTTGCGTGTGTATAACACGCACGAATGACGTCGATGAAAAAATAGATCAAAAATTGGACCGTCGAGTGTGAGGAAAAATTGAGAAATCGATGAAACGGATCGAAAAAACGAATAAACGTGGGAAGGTGTGATGACGGAAGAAAGGATCGGAGGAAGGAAACACCGAAAGCTTGTTCGCATCGGTCTCCGATTCTGCAGATTCCTTGCGCACAGCTTCGTTTATACGTGGACGAAAGGCGAGCGAAGTGGCATACGGTTCGTCGAAGTTGGGTCGCTCGGGTTGATCGAGCAAAGGGCGAAGGGCGAAGGGTGCTGCGGGAAAGGGCAAAGAGGGAACCGGGAGCAGGTTCGAACGGTGCGGAACTAATTAAATACGAGCCTACGAGTTGGAAGGAGGTCGGTGTGCGGCTGACTCGGGTTACCGAGGCCCCCGAACCTGGGACAAATTAACTTCAATTCTCCTCAGACGCCTGCTTGGAACGCCTTATATACCTGTATCTTGGAAGCCTGAAAAATTAGCACTAAACCCCGCACGTGATATCGCTTCCGGGATATAGAGACTCCGTCGCACGCCTGTGTATAAAATAAAAGGCTTTCCCAATTCGCCGAGGACACGACTTACCGTGCGTTACGAGCTTTCGAACTTAAGGTTACGTTGTATTCCTACCCTTACCGACCGAGAAAACTTACCCTTTCTCTCTCTGTATTAAATAAAAGTTAGTTAATCGTATACCGAAAATCGTCGCACGAGATTTCATCTTAATTTTGAGGAACAGTTTCGTTTTTACTCGACACTTGACACTTGTCGTTCAGTGTCTAACTGCAAGTTTGCTCGATTACTTCAAGGCGGAAGTTCGCAACCGTTATCGAAATAGAAGCCACTGGAAGCTGGGTGAGAACCAGCCAGCGAGTCATTCGGGGCGAGAAAAATGCTTTGACTCGAATTGGAGAACTCGCGTGTCTATCTCGGCTTACCACGTTTTCAAACCCTCGTCCAATCAGGGTTATACCTGTAAGTCGGTTTTATGCCACCTCCTGTAATCAACGAATCTCGGCTCCTATAATTCTCTCCCCTAAAGCACTTCCTCAGACCTCTGGATAATTAGGGATCTCAGATTTAGTCCACGGTAAACCTTCGACGAACGAAAACGCGAGGCGTCTTTTCATCTCCATCAAAACGTGAGAAATTTTCGTAATATTTTTTTTTTTTTTCTCATTGTTATACTTTCTTGAAACCATTTCGATAATTCGAGGCGTCTGCAACGGTAGCTTGATGTCAAGCCCTTGTTGATGTGAAAAAAATTATCGACAACTTCAATGACGGTAAAAAGTTACTTGTACCCAAATGTCATATAATATTAACAATAATAATATGTTTTATCGACTTATCGACGTAACGGTATCCGTTTTACTAGAATTTTGTTACACTAACCGTACAATGAGAAATGAAAATGACTGTATATGTATATTATCATGTCTCTCAAAATTCTTGCAACAAATGCAATAACTTAACGGATCGTATGAATATCCCGAAAGCTAAACGTATCAGGCGGCCACGAAATTACTTCTTCACGTGCCATCTCGGCCTTATTATTTTTTCCGAACAGCACCGAGAACCGTTCCTTGTGTTTTACGTATCATACATCCACGGTCTACACCTATATCTGTCTAACCGAATATTATCGGTGTCGCAGCTGTGCCAGGGGGATGAAAAACTGCCCTTAGTACGGCTTGCTGCACGGCGCAGGTAGAATGAAAAAAGAGAGAGTGAGAGAGAGAGAGACGCAACGTGCACTATCTCCTCCCAGCTGTAAATGAATCGATTTTTCCAGGCACTTTTGAGAGGAGCCTTGACACAGCAGAGCGCGGTAATCCTGGTGTGCATGGCGATCGACCGTTACATGTGCATGCTGCATCCTCATCACTACCACAGGCACTCGTCAAAGAAGGTAAGAACGGAGATTGCGTCTCCTTTACATTACGGTATTTCAGAAAAACAATTTGTCATTTTCCATCATGGCACCCTCTACTAAGTTTACTTGGGTTAAAAGAACAGTTCTGGCAAAAGATGAGCGTTCTAAGTTACGTGGAAGATCGTGTTCGGTTGATTTTTCACTTTTATGAGTTTTTTGTTGCTTACATCAATCGTGATATCAATCTCACAACATAGCTAGAATTCAATATGAACTTTTAACTTCGGAGAATAAGATTCCCGGTTGATACATCGTTGTGTTATGGATCGTGATCCTTGGGTCGAATATAAATGTCAGGAAAGAGGTAATAATTGAAGTGCACGCAACGCGTTTCTTCACTAATTAAAAAATATGTGAAAAGACAGCGAACCAGCTCGTGTCTTTACAGAATCATTCTTTTGAAAAATTTTGGAAAATCGCAAACTATTATTTCCTGAACCACCCTACGATACACATGTCTCCTAGTCGTAACATTCGGCCCTCGTCAATTAGACGATTTATTACCGCAGGACCGATTCGCGCCGACGAATTGGCTCTGCGATAAAATTACAGGGGCGACGAGAAGAGGAAGGAAAAAAGTAATAAACCCCCATTCCTACCCCATAAAACTTGAATGTATTACGCTATATTTAGCGAGAAATCAGAGACGACGCCGTCTTCATCTCCTCAACCGAATGTCACGAGTACTTACAAGTTCGTATATTATCTGTTCAAACATATCGCGTTTACCTCCGTGCCGAAATCTCCGATAAAAATAAATACATACCAAATCGTCACTGTTTGCCTTGCGTGTATAAATCTACGTGTGTATGTATGTATGTATGTACGAGGGGGACTCGGGCAATCAGCAAATATCACCCTCCATTACGTCACAGTCGTTTAGCTTATTTGTCCAGCTGTTTATTATACCCTCCGTTTTCCCAAACGGGACATTCAACTCCTCTGATTTCACTTCGTCGAAACGAATAATATCACCGATCGAAGATCGCGTGAATAATAATTTGACGAACGAGTTGATAGGCATAAATTTTTTGCATTCCTTTTCTTTTTTAATTTAATTCTCTTTTGAAAAATTAATCGTTACTCATTGGGGGGGTAAAAATCGTTTCCACGTTTCGACACGTGCCTATACACGAATAATTATAACCAAATCAATTTTTCATCACACTTTCGACGTCGCAAACTTTGTTTATTACGAAATAAAAAATAGGAATAAAAGAAAACGGAATTAGCCTCCAGCGGTGTAACTCATCCTGTCCAACAACCAGATCCAGGCAGGCGACAAATTTTGTCCGAGCATACTTATAATAATATCGTCAGCGTCGAAACGGTTGACGAAGAGCTCCCGCTGTTGGGAAATCCGTCCAGATTCAAGAGCTTCCTGCGAAGCTTGTTTTGCACTTGCGTTAACCTGAATAGAGAAATTATATTTGGGACATTGCCTGCGTGTGACGCGGTGAAATATATATATATATATATATATTCATATAATACATGTATTTGAGTATGTGCAGCGGTATGTATATGTATGCGTATTATATGTATATTCGGGGTTAAACCGTAAACTATCCCCGGTGTCCAACCGCTGGGCTATAAATATATTTTCACGTCTATCCGCAAGCCGGGGAAAAACCGTGAATAGATACGGGACGAAGATTTGGTGTAGAAAAACTGCAGACGACGTGATATATATCGCCGGTTGCAGCCTGGATTCGAGTCGATGAACTCTAAGAACCCGAGTAGGAGGTTTTGGGCGGATGGATTTTATTCGAGAAAATCGGTCAGGGTGCCGCAACGATTTTCCAACATTTTCCCGTTCAAATCGTCGATTTTCTTACCTACGCAACTGAAGACAAAAAGGAGACGAATATATATCGGTAAAAAGAGGGGAAAACGAATTGACGACGAAATCGGTCCCGGTGAAACTTAAAGAGAAAAAGAAGAACGGAAAAGAATGGGGGAAAATTAGAATCAGCGGGTGTCTGGACGCTTTGTTATTATTATTATATGTATAGGTACCTTCCGTAGAAGCAGAGGAAGAGAAAAATGGTCGAATTTTCCTCGTCGGAAAATCTCGTTTCCGTCCTTGCACAATTCAATTTACTCGATACAACTCTTGTTACACAGGAAACTATCCGGTGTTTTTTTTTTTTGTATTCTCTTCTCTTCATCTCGCAATAATTTACCAGTAGTAATGCGACAATTTTCTCTTTTCATCGATTTTTCCCTACTTCCACTTGTGGTGTTTACTTTTCGGTCTATTTCACACACGAATTGTTGAATTTTTTTATTTCTTTTCTTTCACCGTGGTATTGGATTTTAACCACTGCCAATTTTGGCAACCTAAATATAAATCAATTATCCCTTGTTCGTGTCTGTCTGTACGTATAATATACACATATATATCGAACAATTACTTCAGCATTAAAATTCCAGCCACGCCGATAACATAAACCGCAATTCAAATTTTCACACCCTCGTCGCGTTTAATTTTCGTTCGGCCAATGATTTTCGATCATTTTTGCAACTGCGTAATTCTATTCTCGTTTATCGTTAATTTATTTACTTTTATCTATTTATTTATTAGTTTTTTTTTTTTTTGTTTGTATTTTTTTTTTCGTCGTCGTCTTTCCTCATATGTCGAAAACGTAGACTGTTCGGTTTCGGTTAAACGGGAAAATACAAATATCTCCGTACAAACCCGACTCTGCGAGATTCGATGATTAATTGCATTCGGGCATAAAATACAGTTATACGGCCGGATTTATTGCTGGGTAACTAATTTATCATACTCGGTTGCGCACGTATGTAAATATGAGCAAATTATATTCGTATATCTGTATTATTATTATTATTATTATTATTACTATTATTATACGTACATTTATCGTGGCATGCATTTTTACCACGAGCTGTGGCGTCGTTCTGCACCGATTCCTTACAGACTTATAATACACATCGTGCAGTAGGAGGGAGAAAAAAAAAAAAAATACAAGGATAGAGAAATAGAAAAATTAAGGTAATATAACGGCGGTGATGATGATTTTCGTATTAAAGTAGATGTACCGGAACACGTTACGTACACCTATAAGCGTAGAAATAATATTGTTTTTGGCGGAAACAGAGAAACTGCGGAATAACCTTGCTTTCTTGAAATCACGTCGCGATTTTAGCCCATGGCGCCATGTTTTATAACCGATTCGTTATCACAGATAGATATGCGGGTACGTGTATGTTATATACGACGCGGAGCGTAAAACCGTGCCAACAAGTGCCTCGATAAATGTCTGGCATGAAAAATGCTGCCGACGACAATGAGTCGGTGTTCGTTTTTTTTTTTTTTTTTTCTTTATTGCTTCCATTTTTTCCCCCGATATCTCTCTCTCTCTCTCTCTTTCTTTCTCTTTACACACATGTACATACATGTACGTGTATAGGTAGAAAAAGAATTTGCGATCGTAACACCCTTCCCATCGTCTCTTTTATTACCACCTCAGTACTTTTATTTCATCGTTACGGTAAAAGAATCTCAGAAATATTTTCAGGTCAAGCGTTTCTCTCGCTAAACTGTTGTAATAAATTGATATTCATTCGTTCGTTAATACACTATTTTATAACTTGTGTGAATTTGTGAAAAACGATAAACATCATTACCAATGATTGATGATATTCGAATCTCTAATTTGAATAATTTTTTCATTCTTATGTTGACATTTAATCTTGTTATTTCGTATATTTTTCTTTTTGTTTTTTTTTTTTACTACTGCTTCCCTTATCTCGTCGCATTTGAGATATCGCGGTAATGACATCGTGCAAAGAAAAATTGTCCGCTGTAGCTATATTCGGTTATACGTATGCAAACGTATATATATATATATATATAATATTTATGCATATGTAGAACTATAACAACAAGACTCGGGAATATCACTGTTTTCAATATACACATACGTATATGTATATGTACATACCTTCTACGAACAACTTATACGGAACCCGGACGGAAGTGGAAAGTTTTGGCTCGGCGTAAAGTTTCACTTTATCTTATCTTGGGGAATAACTTTGGTGAATTTATTGGAAACCTATCAAGCGAGTTTCAGCCATCTCTGCAGGCTCTGCTGCACGTGGAAATGCAAAACTATTGTGTAGACGGCCTTAGGGAGAGGGGAAAATGTAAGCAAATGGACAGTGCGCAGATCAATACGAAATATATAAATCAGAAAAATGCAAATTAACCCTGGTTTTTTTTGGATCAAGTTTGTTTTTTTTTTTACGTTTTTTTTTTTTACTCTTAATTCATTGAAACGTGTCGGAGTCTGTGAATTATTCGGCTAATGTCAATATTAAATATTGCACCTCTTATGTTACATATTAAAGCGAAAAGTTTTCGCGAAAGGGAATTTGCAAAATCCCGCATCGTCGCCAAGTCGAATTCAAACCTGAGTCGGGGGATTTTGCGACAATGGGGCGGGTTTAATGACGTGTCAACCGAGATTATTCGAATAAAAAGCTGAACCGCAACCCGGACTATATTACGCTCGGTACATCTTTCTTCCCGAGGTTTTCCCGCCTCTCTTTCTCTTTCCCTTTCCCATCGCTTCGTGTTCCTTCAAACTCATCCGCAGACGTCGCTCCCGTTTAATTCTCGTACGAAAGGGTACTTTCTTAGGCTTAAAACGCTGATTTCGGTTTCTGTGTCTTTCAAGCATGCTTTGTCCCTCGTCTCCGAGATGAAAATCCTCTCGAGATGTATCTCGTCGAATACGAGTTTTCAAACAACAAGAAGAAAGAGGGACGAGATAGCGAGGAAAGGGTTGAGAAGTAGCCAAATTGCGAAACACGAGGTTTACAGGCAAAGTTTGAATATATCTTTACACTTTCGGTTCTACCGTTGTTATATTTTCTCCGTACGTATCTACGTAAAATTTCTTTCAGCCAAATCCCACCGCTGCCGATTCAATCCCCGTAACACCGTTCGAATAATCAGCGACAACTGATGACTAATTTGCGCTCCGCTAATTACGCCAACTCTGCAAAACGCCTCTCGCGGTAATTTTCACGCTGCAGGCATTACTATGGCTGCTATTCTGGGAAAACGCGACGGGACATCAAAGCGAAATCTGTATAATATATTTCGATTCGTGGTGGAAGAGAGAAAGGGAGGGAAGAACGGACGGGGCGCTTAGATTAAATCTAACTTTTACCACACCCCGTATAGCTAGCCAACTCGGAAACATTCGAAAAGGGAAATACCCGACCCTTAATGAACCGGAATCTTGAAGGTCCAACTTCCAGCGGCCAAGGAAGGCTGCTTTCGCGGTAATTAATCGAGCCAATTAGGCGGTATTTGATCCTTTCGGATAGCTTTCGAACCCCAGCGTCAATAATTCACGGTGCTTCCTTGCTCCGCGAACGGACCATTTCAGGGAGACTTGAGCCTAATAATTATTTGAGTCGAAGAAATCGGTTGGATCAGATTTTTGTCAGGTCTATATACGACGATGCGACGATTTAAATTGCAAAAGAGCCGTTTTTGTATCTATAAGCGCAACGAAAACACCTTCGGATTAATTCATCGCCCCCTTTCTTCCTAGCCATCTCACTTTTTAGGGGCAAAAGATTCATCCTTAGAATCGTCTCACATTCAGCTCTAATTAATTTCTACCCCCTTCACGTTCAAGGACAATATGTAAGACTTTTTGCAATATTTAATTCGCGGACTTCTCGAAACCGTCTCTAGCCAAGGATGTGGTACACGTAGAACTACTTGGTCTTTGACTTGGCTAACTTCGCAAGTTCCAACCTCCAATTTCAGTAGCTCTGTACGCCTCTTAAGTTTTTGCTTAAACTTTTCACTCCTGCCATGCTTGGGAAACTTGCGAGATTTTGGCTTAACGAAGTGAACGTAACTTACGTTATAGTTGTAATATATAAATAACCTGCCCGCTTTTTTCTTACTCTACGAACTGAAGTCGGTACACATAGATGGATTGATATTGCGGCTGCATAACTAGGCACATAACTTGCGAATTATATTCTATATGTAACGAGGGATACTTCGGTCAGTATCTGTGCATCTGTGCCTGCGATATCGATGTGCGATAAATTTTATGCATGCACCTGGTTATGTGTCATGCATACGTGCCTGTGTACGTCTGTGTAAAAATACATAGTTTGTGAAAATCGTTTCGATCCGTGGCTGTGCAATTCGGAGGATATTACAACCGGTAAAAGCTTATCTCGTTGCCCGCCCTTTTATCGAGTATTATTTCATGTCGCGGGTATAACGTCATATTTCTGTGATGGTGGTACATTTTTTTTTTTTTTTTTACTTTTTGGCCTGTAAACCAGTAATCGGAAACTTATATCGCCTTACGCTTCACACGTGTGATACTGTATAATGTGTGTGATTTTTACCGGTTTAACATACTCTCGGGTAACTTATTAATTTATTTATTACACTGTACTCGGTTGACAGTTAGAGAATTGTGTGCTTTGCGAAAAGATTTAGTTGATCTGTAAGAGAAGTAAATGAAAAAAGAAAGAAAGAAAGGATTGGAAAAAATAAATCTGAAGTGATTGAATTATAATTCTGGTATTGATCTTTGAAAATTAATTAATCGTGGTTAATTAAGACTCGTGTTGTATCTATACTCGGTATAGATTACGATGAATTAACGAAGTTAAGATATTGTTTAGTTAGGAGAAGTTTAGAAGTTACGGAAATATGTTTTTCTCTTTACACTTTAATCGGATTTATTGTGGATAAAAAATTACACAGACAATCTTCGGCGTTCCAAAGGATGCAAAATTATTTCACCGATACACCCGAATGAATTTCGAAACAATCCCTTGCGGATAAATGATAAATTTTTTCAAGCAGTTTAATCAGCATCTGTTTACACACGTCGTTAAATTTGGAAATTTGAAAAATTTATAACTAACTGAAGAAAATTTGCAAATTCAAACTAAAACGAGCAATTTTTATTAAACTCAACGCTAACGAATGACACGCGTATCGAGAGGCAGTTACTATCAAACTTTTCACACATCCAAATAATGATCGACAGAAATTTGTTTATAGTTAACTAATCTTATTTAGCTCAACTAAAGTTTGACAATAACAACGAAACACTCATTCCGCCTTTAACATTTATTTGCAGGTAAATCTTCCCGTCCTTCTTCCCTTTGTAACAAGAATTCGCATGCCGCAGATAATACGCTCCGCGTTTCGCATTCCGAAAGCTGCTCAGACGCCCTTCGACCCTCGGTTTTCCCTCTTTTTGCCGTTTTCCTCTACTCGCGTAGCCCGCGGCTCGGCGGCCGAAATGCGCTCGTAAAACGGCCGCGATAAAACCTGTTGGAACTTATGACAGTCATCCGTGAACCGGATAGAACGACACTCGGTGTATTATCACCCCGGCTATAATGGCACTTGTACCGTTTTCTATGTACACCTCCCGATTCGTCCACCCTCTTGTTTTTCCTCTTGCCCTCTAATTCCCCGTTTAGCCGTTTGACGTCTCTGTATGCTTGTGAAAAGTGATAGAGAAAAGCGAGAGAAGAGGATGCGGAAGTCGAAGAAGAAGAAAAATAGCAATATTTTTTTGAACTCCAATGCGGCCATAAATCTACAAATCCCTTTAACTTTATAATAGTATCATCTGTAAAGTTTCTTTTGTGTGTGTTGACGCAGTATTACATGCGGCAGGGTTGCGTTGCAGTGATGTCGACGACCTGGATAGCCAGCGTTGCGGTCTTCGGTGCCCTCGTTCTTCCCAGAGGAGGCTACTACTTCAACGGCTCCGGTCTTCTCGCCTGCGATCCATTTTTCGCCAGGGCATCCCTCAGGCAAGTTTCAAATCCATCCTGTTATCCCCTTGAATCACGCGTTGTTGTGCCGAGTCAATTCTCTGGTTTTTCGGCTCGCTGATTGCGAATACGAAATCAAATTTCAAAAATCCACCATGACGGATCCGGTACGGCGGATGAAAATTTCAAATTTTATCGAATCTCGTGATATTATTATTAGAGTTAAAAAGCGCACTCGGTCATCGCGTTGCATCGCAGGATTACAAAAAGTATTCATTTTTGTCAATGTCGTCTTTTTTTTTCCACGTTCACTCCGCAACGATCGATGTAGAAAATATGAAGAAGTTGCTTCTTTGGATTTTACTGACCGATAAAATAACGTTTATTAAATACTAATATTCGCGGAGCAAGCTATCGTAAAAACAAAAACTGTTAAAACTTGGCCTGCCCGTTTTTATACTAAACTTGTCGAGTGAATTTCACTTTTTTTTTCGTGCTCGATGTTTAAGGAAGATTGTTACGTACCTACGGATATAGCGTGGAAAAAAGATTCTTAAGAAAGTATTAATTATGTCGAACTTATTTGAGGATCGATGGAAAATTTATCCGAACGACATGCCGTAGGTATATAATCGGCTTGAAGAAAAAAAAAAATTTCGCAAAGACACGGTATGTATAAATATTCTCATCCTTCGTCTGAAAAGTTTCTGACCTAAAGTAATTACATGAATACAATTTTGATTAGAGAAGGTATTTTTGTGGGTAAAGACCACATTTTCATTGTACTCGGTGAAAGGTTTTTGAACTAGAAGTGCTTTTTGGGGGGATCTACTCTTGAGAACTGGCGAAGAACGAGAATTTTTGAACGAACTGACGATTTCCGAGATGTTGGAAATATTAGAACTGGTATATTTCGGCTTTCCGTGCATCGGTCGTATTGACATAGGGCTGGAATGAAAGCTTTTAAAATCTAGAAACGTACAAAAAATTTCAAATGTCGAATTTTATCCCGAGAGGGGAGAAATATGTGACGATACTTTCGCCGGGGAAGATAGAAGGCTTCTCATCGCGATAAAAGATAGTCCGTCAGCTCGCGTGCTTTAAATATTTTTGTTTTTTTCAATCAACTCGGTGCGTTCGTTAACCGCCAATCTTGACGGTACGTACTTGACGAGCTAACGTAAGTCATTGTCGTATGTATCGGATAAAAAAATAAATTCCGACAAGTTGTAAGAGCAAAAAACGAGAAAGCTTGTATCACAAGAATAAGAATTTGTAGAAAAATGGAGTAAATCCAAGGATGTAAGCCTGCAAGCACTGCGACTGAACTTTCGATATTACAGGATATTGGCCTGCTGTTGTTTCTACTTTCCGACGACGATGGTACTGATGTACTGTTACGGTTCGGCGTTTCACGTCAACAAGCTGCGACTGAAGAGGGTCGTATGCGTAAACGCACCGGAAGTCGTCAGCGGCGGTCACATCGAAAGGGTGAGTTTTAGGAGTGAAATTGACGGTAATACCTGACGGCGATAATCCGCAAAAGGATAACCGAAAGATTGGTAACGAAACGCGGAATAAGAAAACCGCCCGAGTAGGAAAAGAGAAATGGGTAATGGGTAATGGGGAAAAACGCGGCTCCGTGTCGGGAGCCTTTTAGTAGTAAAGTTCGAGGCGGACAGGGAGAGACGGGAAAACCGCGTCCCGAGGGCTCGAGGCGGGTCCTTTGGGAGGTCCTCGACTCCCGTTGAACGTAGAGAAATTCCCATGCGGCTCTTTAGCGCACCGCTCAACTTTCTTTATGAAATATCCCTTCGAAGGCGGCTGCATGCGCGCAAAAAGGTTGTGTATTTACCCACGATGAATACGGCACTACGTACCCTGACGCTATTTTCCTCCTCAACCTCTCTTTACTACTTGCGCACGATGAAAGAGCTGGATCGATGCATGAAATTTAATATCTGCACTCACGTACGTATAGCATGTGTGTGAAATGATGATGCGCGAAAATCGTTCTTCGCTTCTTTGATCATTTGTTTATATTATGAGAAACGGAGAACGTTTACTGACAAAGAAACGTCCGAGAATCTAACGACAAGTTTTCTGAACAAAATCATTTTACACAAAAAGAGAGTGGGAATAGAGAGAGAGAGAGAAGTAAAAGGTAGAATCTCATTCGAATAAATGATGATTGATCGTCGTTTCGTCGTAAACAAAAAATTGAAAAAATTCGTTCCGCTTAGTACCGATTTAAATTCAATTATTGACGAGAGATAATATGTATCGTTGAACTGAAAGATATCGTTGCGTGACGAATGATATCAAACTCCTCCCCCGTGTGACAAAGCGTGACGATTTCCTTGACCCATTCCCCCCTTCGAGTACGATGCTTAATTTATGGAAGCTCCCTAAACGCCCGCGTACAAACAAATTTCAACCTCGATTAGCAAACGATCAAAATTCTACGATGCCAGGACTATCACGGGCGTGTAAATCGCGTGCCTCTGTAATCGCTGTTATAATACCGATGCCGCTGAAACTGGAAATTACAAGCGACGAATCCGTATACCACCTACCCGTATTATTGTAATACCACGCATGCATTATAGGAGGGCATGGAATTCACGCTCTGTGAAATTTGAACTCCGGCATCAAATATATTTTGCGCTTCACAGGATCCTATAATTAAATAGGCAGGTTACCAACCGTTTTCGATATTTGTAACGATCGGGTGAAATCGATCAAGCCTTCTACTTCTTTTTTTATTCCTCGCGTCTGTTATTTTCCTTTCACTTCCCGCGACTCTTCGAAACATCGCGTCTCTCGATTTTCAACAATTTTTTACAAACCGAGAACAACGGCTGCGAGCTTCTGGGGTTAAGGATCTATATTCGAGTAGCGGTGAGGTTACGGATAAGGATACGAACGCGGGACGAGAAGCCTCTCGAGTTTTCGATCACGGGGGTAAAGCGATTGGAAAGGTACAAGGCATGTCCATCTTTCCTTTCCCGCATCCTCGTTCGCTGATTTCACAAGTCTTTTCCATAGAATATAAATAATAATTTGCTCTATCGACCAACTTGACGCGAGAATATCCCCATCTCTTTCAATTTTTTCCCCCTTTCTCTCCCGCTTTCGCTTTAAGAACATTATATATATACATGCATCTATTTACGGTCCGTAGGGTGAAAAGAAAGAGTAAGAAACAGCGCGAGCGGGAGCAACGAAAAAAAAGAAAAAAATGAAAGAGAGAAGAGTAAATAATATATAATACGCATCCATTTGAAAAAAATAATAAAGTCGAAAAAAGAAATAGAAAAAACGTAAAAGGGAAAGAGAATAAAAGGTTCGTACGCAATTGTTATACAAACATATATATATATATATTTTCAACCGTTGTATAATGTATATTACTCAGAGCCGATGAAAATTCGACACCACCTTCTTCTTCTCATCCTTACTTAGTCCTTTTTTCCTTTCGCCACGAAAGCCTCGGCGAGTTATTATTGTGGAAAAAAAAAAATGTTTGCAGTACAATAGTAAGAAAGTGACGCTGCTACTCTACTTATTTTGTCTGAAAAATCCCTGTTTCATATTATAAGCACAACTTCTTCTCTATATCTGCGGTAATTTAATATCGTGGGCAAAAAAACTTTCTCCATCAAAAATACGTATAGTCAATTTCTTCGCGACTCGTCGTTTAATTGCTGTTGCATAAAAAAAAAGAGTTGAAAAGAGTAAAACAACCTGCGAAACCTTGACGAAAAAGTTATATCTTTTCCTTATATTTTTATACACTTTACATCGAGCATTCGCGAATTTTCTGCTCGGTTCTATTTCTCTGTTTTTTACTTCAATTTTTTTTTTGCTTCTCAACTCGAAGCATCCATACCACTTTACATGCCCCAGACGCAATTTTATACATGATACAACCCGCGATCCTTCCGAGCCGTATATTAAAGTTGTAAAACCATTATCGCATTCCCCAAATTACTTCCGACTTATATCTATAAACCCGAAATTTAGCTATTTTTAGGGGAATCAGTTTAAGTTCACGCCATGTTCGCTGTACATATCTGTAGTATAATACAGTTCGATCGTGCGCTCCATGAATCACACAAAAAGAAAAAAAAAAAAAGAATTCTTGGAATTTCTACATGTTATATAGGTATAATATACATACCTATGATATGCCTGTACAATGTACCGCTGTAATGCATAGAACTAAGGCATTCGAGCAGCGTATGACTATAGATGATTCGAAATCGTCCTTAAATCATCCCGCCTCGGTTAATCCCGAGACACACAATTCACGCGAGCTTTAGGATTTTCGATTCCTTTTGTCTAGGCGCGATTCAAACTCTCTCGTTGTCGTGTATATAGGCCGAGGCGTACCTACGGCTCGTTAGGTCTTAGCGTGTTACAGGCTCGTATATTCGCAGGGGAACGATGCCGACGAAGGAGGAGCAGAAGAAGGATGAAAAATAGAAGTAAAGTTGAACGAAGAAGACGAAGGAGCCGCTGCTGGGTGGGCAGGAAATTGCTAAAGATGGAGCTTTCAGGCTTTTTCGCTTCTTCTCCTCGCCAGCTTTCGATTTTTCCCGCCTTATAGCGGATTTCTTTTTTACCTTCGTCTTGTTTCTTTTTCTCTCATTCTTTGTTTTTCTTGCCTCATACTTTATTCACTTTTTTCTTATACCCCGCGAACAATGAACCCGCACCCGGAAACCGGATACCTTGACCGATATCCCGGGCAAGATGAGTAACCGAAAAAACTGCACCGGCGATTTTTCAGGGTCGAATGTGTGAAAAATTTCATCTCCACAACGAAACCGCAACGCCGTAAAAAATTTGCTCCAAAACCGCTGCCGCATGCTTCCGGGGGAAATTTTTCCACAGTAAAATACCGCGGAAATTTTCTCCCTACTCCCGTTTCACGGCTCGAGGTAAACTTTCTCGACTCTTGTGCGCGCGTGACGTCATCGTCCTCCCTTTTTAAGTCAGCTGAAACTCGAGGGATGCGGTTGGGATTTTTTACGCGGCAATAGGGGGTCGAAAAGAGGGATGAATTATGTCTGGTTAATTTAGTGGGACACTCGGGGATCCGAAGTTTGCGGGGAATCCCCGTATAAGCCATCGTCATCCGGTTTTACACCGCTGTTATAACGCCCCGCAGTCAGGATACGCGGTTCTCCGACTGCGATCTGGCGAATTTAACGTAGCCACGAGTATCTAAATCCTTACGTCCTTTGACGAGAACGAAGTGAACGAAGAGAATGATTCTCGCTCTCTCTTTGAAGGTCCCTGAATGACGAAGGATTATGCAACGTGTAGCCGTGGTTGGAAGATCTTTAACGTTTGACTCTGAAGTTGAACTTTGGGCTGCGGAATGCGAAACTTGAGAGCGAAAGTTTCATTAGATATCGCGATGTCTCCTGTACTCAAAAGAGAGAGAGAGGGAGACGATCGGGAGCCGAGGCTGTGAATTGAATTTCAATCTGGAACCAACCCGCGATTCCGCGTTCCTTATAACCGAAATTGGCGTCCGTTGTTCCATTGAAACAAACGTTATTGCATCGGCATCGGGACGTGACGTATTTCGCCAATTGTATCCTGTTTGAAGTTACATCTTTCGCGGCATTTCACAGCGACCTAGTTCTAATTTATCGAATTAATCGTCCGACTCGCGAAGCGTAAAATCCGTGCGAAAAAAGGGGTGGAAAAGCTTCGGGAAAAAGGTCACGCGTACTCTGATGTTGGAAATCCGAATTACAGGTGTAACGCAAAGTGTGTTCACCGAATTCTCGGGAGTAGAGGAGGATATCGTGTAATCTAAGAAAAAGTGAAGAGCGCCGGCAGCTTCCCTCGTTTAATTAAAAACCGTTGGAGGGTGCAGGCGTTAAAAAGTTTTGAGAGATCGGTAGGTATGCGTAGCCGCGTCACGGAGCGGGAATGATATATTGGTAATAAGGTGAAAGTTTTCATCCTAAAATCGCGAGAAATATTTGCGAAATTTTAATCACGAAAGCTCGTCTCGCGTTCGCTGCATAATTTCCGCTCGATCTTCCGTTCTTGAAAACAATCAGACGTTGTTTCCACTCTCGTATATCTCGGATCAATTCGCGGTTGAACAAACGGCGGAGAAGGCAAATACATAAGAGCTTATACCCTGCCTGCCTTCGAATTCGCTTCCGCTGATCTTGCGAGGAGAGGGAGAAGAATCGATTGTGAAATTTGGCGATGCGCGGAGAGACGATCGGTTCGCGAGGCTTGACAAAGGGAAATGAAAACAAAAGAGAAAAGGAAACAAAGAAGCAATACCTAAAACCGGACCTCCGACCGCCATCTTGGTCCTTCTCTTCTCGATCCCCGCTTCGCTTTATCCTTCCTTTCTCATTCGATCGCGCCTTATTTTCACGGACTCTTTCGACTTCCTCTTTTCACGTAACGAGCATCGAATCCTCTCCCACTTTCTTCCCTCGGGAATTGGCTGCCGTGCAGTCGTTGTCGTTGTCTCGTTTGATCAGCGGTGAAAAATAAATTGGTCCGCTGCTGCAGCTGGTTGATTTTCGAATTCTGACTCGACGATGAAATCCCGGAATTCCGTTGCCAAAGTTGTCGAGTATCGATTTCGCGTTAGTTTTCTGTGAATTTTCATCAAAACAATTCTTTTTCCCCCCCTCTTTATTCATTCTCACCGTTCGCTAGGGTTTTATATTCTCTGAACGTAACCGGAAATCGCGTACACGCGTATCTGTGTTGTCCGATATCCGGTGCAAAAAATTTAAACAAAGAAACGGCACGGGAGTGGAAAAAATGTTTTGGCACACTCCTGTTCAATTCTCTTCCTCCACTCCCTTCGCTTTATGACTACACGTGTGTTAATAATTTCACCTCGACCGATAAAACAGATTCGATAATTTATTACTCTCTCCCGCGTCAATTGAGTAACGCTTCTTCGTCGCATGCCCCAAATCAATAATTCGATCCGTTATTTTTGTGTCGTAAAGTTGACGGATTTTGCTTGTTCACGCATGGTTACCTTGTTTTTTTTTAATTTATAACCGTGTACAGCCATCCGTGAAAATGGTTTGCTCACATGGAAAAAAAATACATCTCTTTTTCAGATTAACCACCGTTAATTGTTTTTCGAAAACCGTAAATCCGACTTTTCCAGTCCTCACTTATCACTTAATACACTTCGAAAGCTAACTACTCACAGGCACCGGATAATTTCTTTACAAATACGGTTGATCGCTGCGCCAATTGTCTCGGATAATTATAGAGAGTGGTCTTGATCCGCGATCGGATTTCGCGAAGTGGTTGAAATTCGGCTAAATAGCTCCAAGTCCCGAATACATTTCGCAGGTACCTACCAAATCGTAGAGAATCGTCGACCGCAGACCAGGGCTTTCGTTATACGTAGTTATAGAATATACATAACTACACATACAAGCGAGGCGTGCCTGCAGCTTTCCTGGAGTAACTGCGTTTAATCCAGATTTGCATATTCTAAATTAAATAATTACCATATTTTCCCGATTAGTTTAATATTTATAGCGCGAATATTAACGCGCGTAGGTATGATATGTGTAGAGCGTACGTTGTACGTTTAATCCTATATGATCGTAATTACAGAGGATCGGAAAGGAACCCACTATATTACATTACAAGGTAGTAAAAAAGACTCGCGAAATAACGCCGCGGGCTCATCACTCTAATTTCAATGTCAATGTTAATTTTAATTTCAATTTTTCGCGACCGAATCACCTCTGTGTACGCGAACGCGTGAATCCAAAGACGAGAGCTACGGGATTAGGAGCTCGATAATTAGCCTTTGGTCCTCTAGTCGAGCTGAAAAGGATTTTCAAAGGAATTTTATCAGCATGAAGTAAAAGAAGGAGAAGAAGAAGAAAAAAAGAAAAGTAAACGATCCATCATAATTCGATTTCCGAAGGCGTCGGCGTCGCTCCCTTGAAAGGGCAACTAAACCGTCGCCTCATGAGCGTACATCTGATTACGGAAAATACGATTCGAATGAAAGGTCGTCTCCCGAACGGCGGTCTGCTTTTATATTCGAACATTTCACACAGGGTGGAGAAAAATTTTTAATTTATTTAAATAAAGTATTTCCTCGCTCGCGCCAATCGTAGAATATTTTATAAAGTTAACGTACTCGAGTGAAATCTTTTCATCGTCAAAAAAATAACGAGGCTACGATTACAAGCTAATCGCTCACATACCGTTGATTTCCTCTATCCGCCGGTAATTATAGGGTCGAAACCGCGGTGAAATAATGAAATAAAGAAAATATATTTCCAAGTATGATTCCCGAATCTGGGTCAATTGATGTGCACGAATGTCCCATCCGAAGAACCGCTCGAGTATGGCTCCTCGCACAAGCTCAGATGCCTGACAGAGAGAGCAAGAGAGAGAGAGAGAGAGAGAGTGAGAGAGAGAGAGAGAGGGAGGAAAGGAGGGCGAATAGCGACTGGGTTGGGTGGTAATTAACCCACAGAACGGGGAGAGAAAGGGAGGCCGAGGGACGGGGGTGATATTTCAAGGCTGGAGCCGGGAGGATTTGAACGGAAGCTGCACAGGTACGTCCGCCGTTTCCCGATTCAAAGGGAAATTTCAAATCGTTCAACAATGCGGGGATGATCGTTCGATTGGCGGTAATAACGGGGCCGCAGGACTGAAGCTAGCTGACTAATGAATCGCTGATCAATTCATTATATTGCGTACCGTGGCTATACACGTTCGGTATGATGTGTAAAAGCTTGAAGAGAGCCGAATTTCCAACAGAGACGGGGGTGATTAATCGATACCTAATGACGCGGATCGGTTCGCCTTGTGCTGTAGCGATCTCTTCGCGATTGTCGTTCAAAGAGTTTGACAAAGGTGTTCTCGTCATCGGAGGTCTCTGGTTCTTATCGTAGTCGTTGGGTTAATTCGATGTCGTCGATTAAGGATCAATTATTAATTATCTTGTGTATTGAAAATTGGCGAAAGTGAGGTAATCGTTTGAAAATCTATAGCGATGTTGTTACATTTACGCTAATTTATAGAGTTGACGTGAGGAAAACCAACATTTTTATGTGTACAAATGATGAGAAATTTTTTTTCTCCCAGTCATGTTGCTAATAACTTAACACATCGATCCTTAACGCAGGATAGGAATGTAAATAATTTTTATGTATCAACCTTTTTCTCTCTGATAATTATTCGAATCCTTTAGCTAAATTTTCACGCTAGTGGGAGTTCGGATATTATATCTTATAAAAATCTATCGCCTTACAGAACGAGATCGATCTATAAACATTTATTTATCAATACGAAAATTTTTTACGTACAGTTGTAATTTTATTTCGTGGGTGATAAAAGTGTACCAATTTAAAAAAAAAAAAGTTTAAAGTAATGTAAGCCATAGATTCAAATAATGCTCGCATTTCAAAAAATGTATCGTCACGTACAACGAATAGAACACAAGTACATTTTATACCCATATGAAAAAAAAAAGAAAAAATGCGTATCGAGAAATTCCTTTGGCTATTATTTACCTCGAGTGAAAATATCGCATCGGATATATTTCGCACATTGTCACGGGGTTGGATGTTTCGCTCGAATTGTTACACGCAAGAGTGTGGGTAAAAGGTAAATAATAATCGCGCGATAGAAAAACCGGACAATGGTGTCCCACCCTCGAAACTCGAGGTTCAAATGTATACCCGCCCATACGCACAACGTATACCTGCAAACGGTTACGTATTATTCTTCAAGTTATTGGATACCGGGAGGGATTCGTGGGGCTGTTCAGAGATAAGGAATCGGGGGCGGGAAAAATCGAGAGGGCAAAGAGGGAGGGGGGTGGGGGTGTGGACGGTGATCGACGTGGCAACAGTATTGACACATATTCCACGTAGCAACTGTGGTTCTATCTCTCTCTTCTAACACCCAACCTGCAGGTGGTAAGGCTCGGAGCGTCGAGAATAAATGAGGGAAAAAAACCCGAGGACGTCCCTTGAACGTGAGCGTGATCACCTCTAATTTTACAGATGTAGGTAGTCCTCGTTTCTCCGCATTTTTTCCTCCTTGGAATTTTTCTTTTTTTTTCACTCTTTCCCTCTCCCTCTCTCTGCTTGTCTTCTCCTCTCCTTCTTCTTCTTCTTCTTCTTCTTCTTCTTGTTTTCTTCCGCCTTGTTTCGTCCCGTTTGTTTCGCATCGTGACAAATTACATCCCCTTTCCTAAAGCCGCGGCGAATATCGTCGCCAAGAAATTTGGAAAAAGACGAATGAATATTGGCAACGGTTTCCCTCGCTTCTCTCTGACATCAACTAATTCCGATACAATGAAATCGATAAAACTGTGACACATACGTGTGTTTCTTATCTGTTTTCAACGACTTTGTATACCGATTCGGGGCGATAAAATAGCCGACGAAAATTGCTGGTGTTTCGAAAGACGAGGATACATGGCGTGTTTTTCGTTTGGTTCGAATCTGCCGGATCAACGATATGATAATACTTGCTATATTTTATTCATCTCGATGACGGCCGAAGCATTATTTAAAGAAACGAGAATAAAACGAACGGTCTCAACGTTTCAATCACTGCTGTGCTCTCCGCCGTATTTTTCAGCAGCATTAACCGCGATCTAATCTCTCAATTTGATAAAGGAATCGTACAAATAACGAGCGAAAAAGTGGGAAACGCGTAAGATGGAAATGCAACAATTTCTGCTGTTGGTAAAAAAAAAGAAAGTGTTGACTTGTATACCCGTGATAAAATTTTATCGTATTTCTAACCGGGTAGTGCAGAATCGACACTTTATATACCTTCGCTGCAAGCTTCATGCCACTGCACCGGAAGTCTCGGGCGTTGGAAAATGCCTCGGGGGACAGTAAAAGGTTACGCTGCATAGGCCATCGAGTCTTTTTACTCCTTAACCCATTTCTCCCCATCGGCCTCGTCCCAATCCTCATCCTCAACCTTCCACCTCCTCGGTACCGATAATTCTGCCAAGAGTCGTTCGCACGGAATTTTCATCTCGGTTTTTTTGACGCGTCAAAGAGCACGCATTAACCCGGATTCGGGCCGTCGAGATAATACGCAGATACCCAGTTTTTGGCTCCCTGGCCAAGACACAACGACGGTCCTGCAATGGCCGTACTTACATTTGTAATTCGTTTATTGTATTGCCCAGCCGAGTCCAATCGCGAGGATAATTCATTTCTTCTAGGCATGGTTGAGCGAGATGTGTGTCGGAGGAAGGGAATAAGTGCGCAAAAAATGCGAGTAATATGTGTAGCCGAAGGATGGATGTGTTCTTGGAAAATGAATTATTTCGTCTTGGATAACCTTTCTACCTCTATCGCGAGTGTAATTATCCTCTTTCTCTCTCTCTCTCCCTCTCTCTTTCTCTCCACGTAGTTTAATAAGGAAATTTAACGACGTCGTTGAGACTTTGCCGGGAGGAGTCGAGACCCGTCATTCTAGGGATATAAGGTTGGTCCTGATTCCGGGAATCGTGTGGGTGACAACGAATCGGATGATGAAAGCAGCAGCAACAGCAACAACAAGAAAAGAACAAGCCGAGGGTAACGGAGAAGAAGATAATAACAAACATCATTCCGTGAGAAACGGAAAATTTAATGAAAGGCCTAACAGGTCGTTTCAAATTTCCCGCCCTCTCGCTCTCGCTCGTCTCACTGGGAATCTTGGGAATGTTATGCAGGGTGGCCAACACAAGCAGGTTGCGGAAAGTGCGCGGGATGAATAAATACATACCTATACACACACACACATATATATATATAGATATCACGTATATATGACATAAACGTCCGTGTTTAAATATATTTTACGAGCGAAGATAGGCGTGAGCCCGGCACGTCGAATCCCTGAGCGATAAAATGCTCAACGTGAATTCGAATGGTTGTTTTAATTTTAATTTTTACCGCTGTACTTAACTCTTCGACTCCGGGTTACAGCGTCTTTATACCTATTCTGTCGTTACTGGTTTATAATTCAAACGTTCATCGCGTACCGAAGGTTTCAAACCTGTATTTCTCGTCGACATTTAGTTTTCATAAGACTCCAGCTATACCGAGAATTAATCAAGTGAAACGGAACAACGCGGTATAAGAATGTAATTTAATATTACTGCCGCAGTTTTTATGTCGTTTAAATTTCGCGCGCAATTTATTTCTGACGTACGTCATGAGCGAAACGCTGGGTTTTCCGAACACCGCGGCGGGAGATTGAAAAGTGACAAATAATCGTGGTCAGTTTAAAACATGACAAAAATAGTCTCCAAAATTCATTAAAATTCTATTTCTGATGAGTTTTCGTTTATTTTTTATCCTACGACTTCGCTGTTTTTCATTACTTTCGTCGAGGTCAGCATATCCGCGACATATAATACATATAAGCTTCCGGCGAATGGTAGGAGAACTCTGCATAAACTTTTCCGCGAATATAAAGGCGAGCATGGGTAGCGTAACGACGTCGAAATACAAAATATAAAATTCGCTTCACGATATGCAGGATTGCGGATTGACTATACGCGTATAACGCGGCGGGAGTTTCGCTCGTATTGGGGAAGTTCAGACGATAAATCCCGCACATGCTAATGTTGGTAGAGCAGTTTGTCTTCGATGCTGCCCTTCCGCCACAAGCCCCTATGCTAATCGCCCATTTTCATATTTGAATTCGTGATATAAACGTTTTCCTGCGTGCGCGGAACCGAGCTTGTTCATTTTTTCGCAACCCCCAATTCAAGTCCGCCCTTACAAAGTGTAAATCCGAGAAAGATGGCGGCGAAGACAACCGCAGCATCAGCTGACCCGTATTCGGTGTTAAATTATGCGAATAGTATATATCCGGGTAAATCCGATAAGTTAAAAGTCTGTTATTTCGTTGTACAGCTCGGTTATGAATGAGTAGAAAAAAAAATGGGCAAAGGAATCACGGTTTCACCCTCAAATTATACGACCGGTGATCGTGTATGTACGTACCCTCAAGACCCAAGACCCCTTATCGAATTCTTGAACACCAACGACCGTGAATCCCGAGTTCAGAACAGCGGAGGCGCTGTTTAAATTCCTGCAATACCCCGTTAACGGTGGGTAAATTCGGTAAAGGGCGTAAGAACAGACCCTTGATTAAACCATCCTGGAATTAAGCCGAGGGTGCGACAACCCTCGCACGAAGAAACAAGCTCTCTCACAAACCGGAACATACATACCTATACCTAAATATAAAGCTAAAGTCAAGCAAAAGTCTCCTGACGCCTTCCCCCGGAGAATTTTGAAAAGTGGGGGGGGGTTACACTCGTACTACATTAACCCCAAACCAAACGGGGTGGTCTCCCACACTTACTTACCCCCGATGTTGTTGCGCATCGCGGTTTAAATGTGATAAAACACTGCTGCTTGGTGGATAAAAGAGGTAGAGGGAAAGGGGTGGGGGATAGAAAATTTTCACCAAATGGGTATAATGTATATTCCCATTGGCATTATCTTGTAATCGCCTTTACGCCCACCTCTTATTCCCACGAGTTTTCCTTATCAACGGGAGCTTTCGCCAACCAATATCACGACCCTCATCCTCGTCTCAAGCCGCAAATCCTCCCTCCGAGCTCTCGGCCTCATACAAATACAGGTATACGGGGTTCTATTTTGGGGTTGAATTATACCTGTAACATTCGACACGTGCAGATCACCGGTCGCATCTTTGGTTACAACACCCCGCGGGGTGGATGACAAAAAAAAAACAAAAACGAAAGAAAGAAGCAAAAAAACGAGAATTTAACACAGCCGTATTTTCGCCTTATCGTCCGAGCAGTGCCACCTTTGACGGTTATATAGGTACACACACACACACACACACACATATATATATACACGTTTTTCTATACCTTATACGAGGTACTTTCTCCTCGGTGGAAAAGCCGCTTTTAATCTGGTAACGACTACTATACGACAGGGTGGGAAAATCTCTTCGAAAAGAGAGGTAGATGACGGAGAGATTTCGGCGAGTCGGGGAGAAGAACTTGGTCCAGGCCATTAATCCTTATAGCGTTGCACGAGAGCTAGTTCTCGCCTTCGAGAGGAGAACAGTTGCGTAATCCTACTTCCCGAGCTTTTTGACGCCGTGCCGACGAGATTACCCGGCACTCTTCCCCCATTTGTTTCCCTCTCTTTATTTCTCATTCGCTTATTCTCACCGTGAAAGCTACGAGTCTCGTTTGCTCCGACGTAATTACCACCTGCAGTTGGATATCAGTTTCTGTTTATTCTCGGAACGTGAAAATCCCATTTAGAGTTTACGAAAACTGAGTTTCCTGAGCTTTGAAAAGATCGAGGGTGAGGGGGGTCATCAGCGATAACGGGAGGAGAAAAATCAACTTTTCATGTACCTACGGTCTACGTGCCCGATATTAAACTGTCGTCTTAGGGTGACTTTTCAACTCTGCGTCGTGATGAAAACGCTAAAGCTCCCAAGTTTCCTTGCCCCCGGAATTGCTTCCGGTACAACAATCGACGTATTGTGACCGGGTTCGATTTGACGAAAGAAATAACGACAACTCGACTCCGGGATCGAGGGGTTTTTTTTTTTCACCCTCACTTAATGTCGAATCTGCACGTTGGTCTGCTTAATTACCGTACGACGATCGAATGGAAGCGGTATGAGATCCATGCGAGTAATTCCTTTTCGAATGATTTCTGATTTCTCTGCTCGCAGCTGGTAGCTCACGAAAGACGATTGTCCACCTCGGCTTCCCGGACAATGGCCGCGATGAGTTTGGGTTTCATTGTGATGGTTACTCCGTGGACAATTCAGGAAGTGGTAGCGGCTTGTACAGGAAGCAAACCGCCCCCCTTCCTAGATTTCCTAGCCACATGGCTCGCCCTTTCCAACAGCTTCTGGAACCCCTTTCTCTACTGGCTGTTGAACAATCACTTCCGACGCATCTCCAAGGAGCTTCTATACACTAAGGTAATATTTTCTCACCATTGCCCGCTCTTGTCTTTCCCCTGACTTAAAGAAGACGATTATATATCTAAGATTCGTTACAACTTTTAATACTTTTTTCGGCCGAATTTGGAGTTAGGATAATAGTGACTTTTTATTCTGACTGAGATCAGAGCTTTCGAAAATCGTTTTCTTATAGTTCGGAAAAATTTTACCTCCTTGCTGTGTCATTTTTTTTAATTTACCTAATTTGTTTTTCATTGCTTTGCATTTCTACAGATCTTATGCAGACCAAAGCCCCTCGGTCCCAAGCAACACTGTTGTGCAACAAGTACAGGGGGACTGGACATCTGTAGTATCGGTGGCTTAGATCTGTCTGGTAAGAGGAATAAATTTCTCTAAACAAAAAATAAATCGCTCGAGTTTTTTTTTTTTATGGTTTTCCTTTTTTCCGTTTTCTTTTTTTCACGTACGTACGATCGACCGAGGCGAAAAGTTGGTTTCGTTGTATATACTCGTGCCTTAAAAGTTGAAGTGAGGGTTGCAGGAAGCGTGATGAAACTTTTCTTTCTGTATTCTACTTTTATCAACGGTGCCATCAAGATAACAAAAATAAATAAATAAACAGTAATAACAGTAAATAAAAATAATACGAAGGGGAGAAGTTTTATTCCAGTACTTTATATTATACTTATATACGTATACATAAACACCTACCGACTTCTATAAATAGTTGTTGAGATTATAGTTGAATCTTGATCAGCTGTAGCCGTGTATATAGATTCATTCTATTACACGATGTAATTACGTTAATTAGATGAACCCGATAATTGTACACTGACTTTAAATCCTTCTGAAGGCTGGACGGTGAACTGCCGTCTCATTTGTAAAGTAAAGTTTCCTGGAATGACGATAATTTTTCTCAACCCTTCTTGACTTCCCCTTCTTCTCATTCGTAATTAAAACGACCACGCAATCACGCTTGCGAGTCTTGAATGTTAAAATCGACGTCGATTATTTCACGGATTCGGTATTTAATATAAAATTTACTTTTTTTCAGCAACAGCTGATTATTAAATATATAATTATATGTACCTGTATACGTTGTATACGTGTGTGATCATTGGCCATTCGTAGTAAGAATTTATGACCTGCGGTATTGAAGTATACATTTATACATATATATATATATATATATATATATAAGTGTTCCATGCATTCGCTGTATGTATATTATACTGGCAATTCCAGTCACATGCACCGCGGTCCATTAAGTTCACCGTACAGTAAAATAGCAATTAATTAATGCTGCCGCACCGCGATGTCGATGCAAAAACCGATATTAAAAACCAGTTTACCGAGTCGTTCGTATTTCTATAGCATTGTTCGACGCGATAACCGAGTGGCGTTGTGTATGATACTCTCGTTTTATTTTCATTTACAATGCTAATATACAGTGCATCTCTCGATCGTTGGATTTATTTTCATACGGTCGTTCATTTTATCGACATTAACTTGCGAACTCAAAAAAAAATTGATTCGTTAACAGGTACTTTGGAAGGTACAAAGGTTTTTGATAAAAGCGGATCCAATATCGCGGTTAGAAATTAAGAAAGGCTAAATAATTATTGAACTTGATGATCACATGTCTTCCACATTTTGCACAGGTATAGTGAAATCAGAAACGAAGCGTCGTTATATCTCCTAGTGCATCGATTTTGAAAACATCTTCAAGTCGGTCAAAATTAACTAAAACAATTCACTTTGTATGGAATCAATCACAGCTTCCTTTCTACCTCCGACAATCAATCGTGCAGATTTTGGAGTGATTTATTCGATTTCAAGTCCCCTTGAAGCTTTGTAATTAATGAAAATCACGAAATTCATAGATGTAAAAAAATGTGGACACCTTTATCGCGGAAATTACTGATTCTTGGGACTTGTGTCTATGAGAATATGTAAACTGAGAAGAATTTCATTTGTTACAGTAACTAGAAAAATTTAGTAAAACAGGCATCGTTAAAAAAACTGTTTGAACATCGTTGGAATTACGAAAAACGAGATACGCCTAACCATTTTGCGCTATCGTCGATCCTCTTTTGGTAATTGCAACGCAAAATCAGTTTGTTCGGTTTACTTTACTTCTTTAGTTAAACAAAACTTTAACATCAATTTGTCGTTGCACAAGCATTAAATTTTCCACCTAGAACCATATTTTTCGATTGTTGTAAAAAATGAAAATAGTCAAGGACCGAGCGGTAACCTTAACTAAAAATTTCTCCCACAATCAGCGTAGGTATAACATGATGAAAATCCAGTTTGCTGGGTCCTTTAGATTTCTCGAGTTCGGTTGCCGAGGTAAATATCTGCTTTCAGGCATGGAACGATGCTCGATGGAGAGGTGTTCAATGGGGCGATGTTCCTCCCTCTCTTTGGCGACGACGCCGCCGCCTCTTCCTTGGGAAACGGGACCGTCTTGCGTCGGCGTCGGCGTCGCTGGTGGAAGAGAAAGCCCGACGTGAGTGCGGAGTGTCGCCACGCAGACGGAGGACGAGCCATCCTCCCCTGATCACTGCAGTTAGTACTGCGTGGCGGCGCGACTTATCGATAATTACTGCACTCGCCATCCTCATCCTCATTCTCATCCTCATCCTCATCCTCATCCTCATCCTCATCCTCATCCTCATCCTCATCCTCATCCTCATCCTCATCCTCATCCTCATCCTCATCCTCACCTTCGTCTTCGCCGCTGCCGGATCGAAAGCTTACCCGACTTGCTGACGCGATTAGTAATCAAAATTCAGTTTTGCCGGAAGTTTGAAGAAGAAGAATTCTTCAAATTTAGTAGGGAAAATATAACTGTAATATAGACATGAAATTCAGGAATTAACAGCTCACTGACTTCATTCATTCGATAATATCATGCCAAATTTTATACCCATTTACTTTCTTTTTTTTTTGCTATATTCTCAGCAACTTTCGAAGAAACGTTTGTTTATTTAGTTATTTGCTTTTGTGAAAGCCTGAATATGATTATACATTTGTGTCATATTTGCCGAACAAAAAAAAATGATGCGTGAAAATTAGCACTAGCTACGTATATAAATCGCGTTTTATATAAATATATTATATGTAATACTACGATAAACAATGTTATATAAAATAGTAACGGTTGCCAATTTCGAAGCGATAATAAATTATTGAATATATTCGATATGACGTATACATTATGTAAATAATAATATATAACGGAACATATAAAAGTACGTATTATGTAAAAAATCAATCAAAGTATGTATATGTAAAAACTCTAGTTGTATACGTTCACTCGTACATACATATACTGGAAATTCAATTTCGAAAGTTTTCAATTACGATTATTATTTACAATTTGAATTATCGTACCTATAAATATTGGTTCAGAATCTCACGGTGTGTGAGAAAAAGTTAACGCTGGGTCGAATTGTGCTTCGAGGCGGGAAAACAAGGGAGAATGAAAACAAATTGATAATTAGATAATGGACCAAATGGACTGCGTGATTATTTGTAATCTCATAGTCGCGTTATAAATTTTATTTTCGTTTTTCATTATATAATTATACGTGTAATATATACCTCTGATCTCGCATGGCGTAGGAAAATTACTAAGATAATGTGTTTTTATTATTGAAATACTTGTATCGTTCCTCAAGACACAAGAGAGAGAGAGAGAGAGGGAGGGAAAAAAAATGTGTTCATTAAACGTATTTTAATTTAATATTCAAAGTGTCTTGAACAGTTTTAGACTTTTTGCCAGAATTAAAATGATCAAGAACTGCCACGTACTTTCAGAAATTACGTTACTTACGAATTATCCCTCTTCTCAGCACATTTCCGCATAATCACTTATCGCACTTACTTTTGTTCGTCGGTCGTAAATTATTACATTACTGATGAATTAATGAATCAATTTCACCAAGGCACTTGTGAAATCGGATAATGATTCGGAATTGTATTAAAATTGCGTATAACTTTACGGCTCGGTTGAAAATGATTAGATATAAGTGTATAAAATATAATGTATAATTAAAATCGTTATCGGGAGTTGATTATCGCTGCAGAGAATTAAAACCATATTAAATTGAGCTGTGAAATGTGTACGTGGAGAAAATGAGACGGTGTATTACGGTGTCTGCAGATGCGGAAATAAATTCATAATCCTCGGATATTCATTCTTCGTTGTTATATATCATGTGCATATAAATACATCTATTTTACTTTTTTCGTATTACTTGTCTAGGTAAAGAAATAAATAAAAATCAACGTAATCGCGAGTAAATTGTAGCGAGCGAAAGAACGAGATAAATGAATAAATGTGAGAGAATAAAAAATAATTATACAACATAATGATAAAATAACGGTTGTAGATATAAATTTGAAACTTTTGTTACAAATTCGTACGTAGGTTCATATTGTCTTTATATTCGAAATATTGTTACGTGTACGGTGTTGCGCGTGTGCTGCAAGAGAAACCTGAAATTTTCTAACCGATATAGGTAATGCAAAAAACTTTGCCGGCGATTACATGAAAAAAAAAAAATAAGAAGAACAATTAAATTTTAATTAAACGCACAAGCATAGATCGGCGGATAATTTTTAGATAGCAATTAATCCTATATAATTATAATCTACATAATTCAACGTGTAATAATGTAAAACTTTCTCGTACACGCATAATATAATACGAAGCAATTACCTTGTATACAAGATTCATCCCAAAGACTCAAGCAATATCGAGGCGAATTGACGTACAATCGATATAAATACAATTTTACGAGACGATCGAGATTATTTTCCGTCTCTCAATTTTTATTAAAAAAAAAAAAAAAAAAAGAAACGCACAACAAACCATCGCATGTTATTGCAATAACATCTGATGATTGTTTTAGTGCAGTTTCATTTTCCATAGATTCTGTGTCTTGCAAAAGATTTCATTGAAACGAAAACATGCATACGCCTCAACGCATTTCTCAACAAGGTTAGTGATCAACGATTACCGATTGAAAACGCTAACGATAGATTACAATGCGGGTAATGCCATCATACAGATCGTCAAATATCCGAATCGAAGAAATTTATTATACACATACATCCGATATCGTGTTTATGTATCCTGTAAAACTGTTGTTCTGTATAAAGAATATAAAGAAACATAAATAATAAGATAAGACTGCACGCGTGCAGCGACGTGTTTTGACGTTAATGAACGTTTAATGAAATAATCAATTAATTAATATACATATGTATATCCACACTATGCGAAAAAGAAGCACTGTTATATCAGCGTAATTTCAAACAATAATATATACGAGATTTTTAGAATAAATGTTCCGCTTTCATTTCGTTCCCGGTTTTTTTTCTTGTCGTTCATTGTTGCAGATATTCAGAATAAAGCTAATCACGTGGGAAAATTTATCAGAATAAAAAAAAAATCCAACGTACCGTACAAGGTACGTATGTATATGTATACCAGCGCGAATTTATCTGTTTTCTGAAAAGTAATAAATGAAGTACTTTTCTTCTCGCGCACAGTGAGAAATCCGTAAATTGGTCTCAGTGCTCGCGTAACAAGACTGAAACTCGTTTTTTACCAATCGAAAAATAGAGACTCGAAGAGCGATAATGAAAAAAGAAAAATAGACGAGGAAGAAAAAAAAAAAAAGCTCCATAACCGAGATATCGACGCCGGTGAAGAAATATTGGTTCAACTTATTTATTTTTCAGGATGAAATACTAGAGGGACGGTGTACAGCTTCGAAGAAAACGACGCCATTACCCATGATAACCCTGGATATGAAAGTGCAAACGTATAATATTCGGTATTAAATCCCCAAACAATATTTATCGCGTACGATGTACGTTTCGACGAATCGTCAAGCTTGCAGGAAAAAAAACGCAGGAAACTTTCTGATTGAAAAATTCGAGTGTTGGAAGAAAATTGTAACACGACCGAATGATTACGCTGATGAGCGACAAGATTTCTTATTTATTTCTTTTTATTTATATATATATATTTCCTTTCTTGCTGTTATTCTTTTCCCGGCAACAACTTTTCCCGCGATACAATCTTTTGGGCAAACCAGTCGGCGTCTGCTTGTCGCCCATATTTTCGCGGACGAGCGAACAAACGCCGAGGCCAGAGGCGTCGTCACCGGGTAAAGAATGCCTTCCGTCCATTTTCCACCAGCATCCGGCCTCTCTAATCTCCACCCCTTCGAGTCTGCAGATATTCCCGTCTTCTCTCACCCCTCCTGCTGTTTTTCTGCTCTCTTGTTTTTACACCCCCTCTAATTGTTTCTGAAACGTTCGGCCCAGATAGACCGCTCTCTGCCTATATACCCACTCTATCATCCCCAACCCTTACACTTGTACCGCAGACGCTCCATCTTCTCTCGTACAGTGATTTATGCGATTTGTCACGGAGTGACCAACGGAATTTCTACTCCGGTAGGGCTTTATTTATTTTTATTATACACGCATATTCGAACTTGAACAGCTGTGTATGATTGACTGAAAAAAAAAAAAAAAACAAGAGAAATTTTCTTCGGTAAAGAACAATTTCATCACCGTATATGTATGTAATAATTGCGAGCCGTGCAGAAAAATGTAGAAAAACGTTATTTTCTTTTCTTCCAAGTCGAATTTTAGAGGGTTGTACGCATTTTCCTATAGCTGAGTAAACTTTACTCACGCAACTTACTCCCTTACCGGTTATCTCGTTTATTTTTTCCTCTATCTCTGCCTCGGGTTGTGTCTGTGAATTTTTCCCGAGTCGCGATACAGAGTTTCAAGGGTGAATAAAATTTCACGGAACTCGAACCGCGAGCAAATCTGCAAAAGACGTACGTCATGGACGATAGAATCCCTTGGATATAACTTTTAATTCGAATACAGCCGTTCACTGTACTCCACTCCTCAAACTTGTGAAATTCTGTTGGACAGTTTTGGAAAAGTTAAAATCTAATTCGCGGGTAAAGATTCAGTCTCGTACGAAGACTTAGATCCGATTACTTTTCCTGCGCCAATCAGGATAAACTCGTGAAAATACTTTGTCGTCTCGTTCCGTGATTTGAATAGTTTGAAACGGGATCCCGAGCGTCAGTTTTCCACCGAAATCCTGCCGCTGAAATCCGTCGTAACAATTACTTCATGGATAATTTGATACGGGGGATGAAATTTATTTACCCGCGCTGTGTTAATGGAGACTTTTGCCTTCATCCCCACGTCAAAAGTGATGATAACGCAGTGTTACACTTCGGTTATATAAGTTGACTAACGTGCTTAATTAATTGCAGCTCGTCAAGCTTCAGTTTATACAATGTATGTATAATATGTATATACGTATGCGTAGATACAACGTAGGTACTAAATTCATTCCGACTTTCGTAAAGCGTTGGGGTTGAATCATTTTCGGAAAACGTGGCCCGAATGTTTACCGAGTTTCTCGCTACGTATAATTTCTGATTTTCTTTACACGCGAGTGAATTTTGTAAAACCTTGCAAATCGCGAATTCTAATTCATCGTTAATAATTACGCCATTGCATTACGTTATATAAATTTTCTTCACACCCCGTCCATTTATCTCGCTCTTGCTTTTATAATTTACGAGCAGAAAAATACGAGCCGAATTCCTCGGGGTGCGATATTGCCGAAGAGGTGAAACGACTGGCAGGATTCGGCTATCTGCTTCGAGCAGCGAGAAACAGATGCTCTCCCTCGGGATTCCGAAGTCTGATTATCGACGATCGAGTCGCCCGATATGATATTCGGACACACAGCAGCCGCTTTTTCGAAGGACTCGTGTCTTCTGCAGGGAAACACGGTTCGCGTCGATTTTCGCGATAAGCAGTAGCAGCGATTAGTTTATACGTGTGTGCCTTTATAGCGGCATTAATCGATTGAGGTTGGATTTTGTCGGGTGGTTCTTAATTACCTTAATTGTACCGGAGAAGTAACAGCCGTTGAAGCATAAATTCATAAATCACGATAACAAAGGACCTCTTCTTCGGTAAAAATTTTAAACTCCATTTAAAAAGAGCTTATCGTCTCACTTTCTGAACCAATTTAACGCCCCGCAGTTCGATTTTAATTATCTGTAATTAACCGCGGTAATTTCTATCGCAAATATCAACCGCAGCTTTCAATCATTCGCCTCAATTTACCGAACCCTGTTCTTATTGACTGGCTATTCCACGGCGTTTAATCACTCGAGTCTATATCCAACTCACGCGGAAAGGCATTCACACATACCTATACGTGTATACACCATATGAATTATTCATTTCAATCCTGAAAGAAACTCCCTGATCGCGACGTTTCGTCGATATTTCGATTACATTGCTGGGAATAATCGATACAAAGATGAAATAAAAAAAAAGTGTGCAGCTAGACGTAAGTGAAAATAGATATTTTCGTACGGTTACAGTATACGCGAGATCGTCTTTGTCGGAAACGATATATTTTATGTCGAATAAAATCTATGTAGGGACTATATTTCTTTGTCTCGAAAAACTATGGCCGTATTCCGCGTTTTTGGGGGCAATAAAGTTTAACCCCTGTATACGTGTACATTCGGCTATATCACAAGGCCGCACGTACAAACGTACATACATACCTAGCATCGTTCAGCAAGGGAAACATTTATTCTATTATGGCGGTTCGTATCCTTGCCGTCCACCCTTCGCGAGTGGATCCATAAGCACGCGAATAAAATTTGAGTCAAGACTTTGCCGTCCCATTTTCCCCGCGGTAACAGCGAAAAGAAACTTTACACGTGAAACCGATTTACATCCTTTTAGTCGAGTAATGGTCGTGAGATCTTTAACGTAAAATTAGCGTCCCTGCAGAGCAATATGACGGTGAATAGAGAGTAATCAGAGCAGATCGTTTCAGGTAATTGTAGAGACATTAGGGGCATCTAAAGGCTCGTGTAGGCTATTTGACTTTTGTTTAGCTACATTCAGTCGATATTCCGCAAAAGCGGTTAGAAAAAAATTTAGTCCCATCATTAAACGCAGGTTCCTCAATTCGCAAATTTTTTTCCGGAAGACGACGTCTTTCCGAGTCCGAAGAAGTACTTTTTTCCCATTCGATGCTCCGTCCATATTTTAGTTCTGTGCTATTACCGGTCATTTCCTATTTTCTATATGAGAAAAAAAAAAACAACATCAACAGCAACAAAAAAAAGGTTCAAGGCTCGTACAGGTCGGTGGGAATCGCAGGTTTGTAAAGTAAAATTTGAGCTTGTCAAACTTGTCGAATATGTTGAGGTTATTTGAACATCGCAGATATGCAACGTAAGGAATTGTTACGCCATATTTCACCAGAAACGCGACTCGACGCGGAGTGAAATATTTTCTGTTTATTCAGTCGATGGCTCCCGGACATGGGGAGCATATCCTGACCCAGGAGCCTCAGACCGAGGAACGAATATGATGGATATAAACTCGGACGTCCAGCGTAAACGGGGGCATATTTCACCCGGACGATCCGTGTCTGTCCATTCTACAGTATCTCGAACTCGGTGGGTATTTTTCCCAAAGACGCAGGTCGGCTTCCGGGTCGAGGCGAAGAAGGTGCAGCTTGGATGGGAAGAAAAATCGGGCGAGAAAACGGGGGAAAAAAGAGCGAGAAAGAAGCGGTGGATCAGGGAGGAAGAGTCATCGTCCGTAATCGGTGGTCGTTATCTCCCTTTCCTTCTCTTCCCTTCCCTGCATCGCACGATATTCCCCTTTCCTCGTTCACCACACCGTTCACCGTAAAGTGCTCGTAAACACCATAAAAATAGTCATTTTCCTCCATCAAAGAGTCCTGCCAAATTCTAGGGGCTTCTTTCGACGGAATGAAACATTCAGAGAAACGGACTTCCCGCATTTATATACATACATACTTGCCGGGGAGAATATCAGGATCAAGAAAATTTTCCAATGCTTCAATGCGAAGTGTCGTATGTACATAAATAAGCACCGGGGCTAATGGGACGATAAAAAGTTACAGAAATTTCGAAATTTATGTTATAAGAATTACGCATCAGTGGGCCTCGGTTTATCATCTAAAATATCAAAGAGAACCACACTCTGATATATAATCAACGTTACTCAAAGTGATAAAGTTTCTTGTAGAAGTATTGAAATCGTGTAATTAATTTACGTAACTACATATTCCAAAATTCGAATTCAGAAGGAAGAGGAATTAATCGATTTTAAACTCCCAAAGATTTTGAATCAAGAGGAACTCGTTTGGAAGTAAAATCAGTTTTTTTTTCTCCACCTCTCACAATAAGGTCGAATCAATTCCATTGAATTGAAAATCTTGTTAACTTTTATGTATAATATGTTTCAATTTCGTCGATTGATCGTTTTTTGCAGATGTCTACATCTGTAGTGTGTCAACGGAAAAGGGTTGCAAAAAAAGGCGTGTAAGCTCAGTGGGGTAGTTCTGACCTTTTTACCCCTATAGATCGGTAAAAGAAGTCCCTAAGCTACCGAGGGAGCAGAATATGTATTGCAGTGATATGAGACCGTAGATGCACGGCAGTTTACAATTTACATCATGGCGACCTCACGACTGTCAAAACAAATCAATTAACCACTTACCACATAATGTCAAGCAAGGTGAGTAGACATAAATATATATTTTCGATCTATAACAAGCACGTTGCTAATTGTTTGAAAAATATATACCACACTTTGAATTGCTGTGACAATATTTCACCGAATAACCTCTCTTCCAATGTGAATATTTTATTCCAACGAACATTCATGGTGAAAATATACCTATATTGAGACAATTATGGGGATAAGAATGTTAAAGTATTTGAACAACTCTCAATAATTTTTCTAAGCAATTCTCACAGTTGGATTTGCACGTATAATACAAACAAACTGATGTAATATATTAAACGGATTCTCATTGCTCTATATACCTATATCTGTAACACTGTGATTATAACAATAATAGTAATAATAATAACAATAACGATGCTTAGCCAGCGGTTAAAGTATTGTGGTTTGTATTATTTGTTTTTTTTTTTTCATTAACTAGGGCGCAATAAAGAAAACTGCAGGGTCGAGTACCGTATTAAAAACAAAAAACAGACAAGCAGGCGATGCATCTTCCGATGTCTTGGCGTCGCCCAACTCGAAAGACTCAAAACTTACGAAACTCAGAGATTCGAAGATACAAAAAACCCCACAGAACTCTATTAACAAGCTGGTATCTAGCAGGATTAGTTCCATGGATAAGCCTGTTGGTTCTCAAACCAAATCAATCAGGCAAAATGGTCCTGGATCAACATCCATATCCAATACTGCTGCCAGCTCTCCGAGAACTGGAGCCCAGTTGACGAGCAGGACCACAACCTCGGGAGCAAAATTAGTTAGGCAGAAAATAGAAGTAGAGAAAAGGCTGAAGAATGTTCCGCCAGCGGAACGGAATAAATCAAAAGAGAAGGCGAGCAAAAGTTACTCGGAGAAAAGAGGATCAAGTTCGATATATTTGCCAAAAACGATTAGAAGCTCTAACGCTGCTACAACTAGAACGTCTAGTCAAGTTATTGCATCGAAAACCAGTTCGGTGTCTACTCGCGATAAGCAGAGAGAAGGAAAATCGGAGAGTCCTTATAAATCAGCTGAGAACAAGCCTAGACGAACGTCAAGAGAACGCAAAAAATCCAGAACTCTTAGTCCTAGCGAAATAAAGATGTTACACCAGGCTATGAAGACTGATAAAGCAGCAAATGATAGTCTGTCAAAGAAAGACAATAACTTGGTAAAATCCCACGGAGAGCAAAATCGTACCGCGACAAACGACAATACTGATGATTATGAATACGAAGATGATTTTGAAGTAATTTAAAATTCTTCAACTGGTTATTCGTAACTTGGTCTAGTTTGTTGTAACATTTTTCTATTCATAGGATTACGAATCGGACTTTCAAGAGTGTACTGATAGCGAAGTGTCAAACGTTAGCGAGGAACAGGAAATTTCAGAGAGTCCTGAACCTGAACCAATTGAAATGCAAAGAGAAGAGCAGGTAATTTCAATAGATAGTGAATTACTTCCATTGATATAAATTTTTTTCTGTGCAGACATAAAATTACTAAAGATTTCCTTACTTACAGATAAAAACGATAAACAGTGCAGATGGACGACGGAGCGAAGAGGAGCATATGCTAGATTCTGGTCACTATGAACTCACAGAGGCTAGAAAACGAGCTGCACGCATAGAATCTATGTCAATGAATCAGTCGAAGGCACCACCATTGCCAGAATTGAGACAGCCCATAAATAAATCGTATAGGTTCGCTATAGTTAAAATAAATTATCAAAAGTAATAAAGCTACTCACGAAAAACTGTGAACGGTTACTTTATTTTAGTAGAGAGAGTATAAAAAATCGTATAATATACACACTGGAATTTTTAATTATCATTTTTAGCACAACCGGTTTAAATATTATCGATTCTTGGTTAAGAAATGGTCTTATGTATAATATAGTGAAAAAGCTTCATTATTTATTATTACTTCCACTAAATAATACGAATATTCGTTCGGTCAGGCAAGAGAAGACACCCGAAAATAAGTCATTACCCCCATCGTCGACGGACGAAGGTTTTGAGGATGGGAGATCTGGAGATTTTGCTAAATCTCCACCCGTATCACAAATATCTTTCATCGATTTTCAAAAACCAAAAGACGAGAAAGTGCAAAAGGTGAGAATATATATTATTACGATATAATCTTAAAAAATCTACAAATTGATTAACAAATCTAATTTTGTTTAAATCTAGAAATTGCTGTCAAAATCGAAAAGAGGAGAAGAATTGTTGAACATGATCAAATTGGACAATGTCGAATGGTCTCTCATTGAATACACGCCTATAGCTTATGAAGATTTTATAATGAATTATGGACGATTAAATACTCAACAGGTATGAAAATTGAATAATTAAGTCTACGAAATTTTCACCAATGATTGAAACGTATTCTCTGTAAAATTTAGCTTAGTAAAAACCAATACTATGGTGCATTTAAACACTTCTGCAGATCTCTGTACAAACCAACGAAGATAATCCCGAAACAGAAACGCAAACCGAGAGTATCGAATTTATAAATAAATGGACCCAACATCCTATAACGTGTAGAAGAAATTTGAACAACAGTGAAGACGTGAAATTGTTTAAATTGGTAAAGTTTTGTTCAGTTTTATTAATCCTTCAACTCTGCTAATGAAACTACTCAATACAGTAATGGTGAAATGTATCTTTTTCAGGAACAAATCGGTGTTGGCGAAGATACAGACTGTGATGAAACGAACACACCAATTGTACCGACTTACGATATTCTACAGCTGAATGAGTTTTTGAGTAAAGCAGGAAAAGTCGTGCTCTCATTGTTAGAAGAAAAAAAAGTTGGAGGAAACGTACTTCGGTCTAATTCGCACGAGTTACCCTTCAGCGAAGGCTTCATTAAGCTTGCCGTTGATTCGGTATCTTTTCTAGTTGATAGAACAGTATCGCTCCTACATTACTCAGAGACTTTGAATAAGATGTTACTGTCAATACACGTTCTGAACAGTGAGGTAAAAACAAACATATTTTATACAAGCCATTGAATTTTTTTTTATCCTGTCAATCAAAATAATGTCAGGTTCTTAAGTTGACAAAATTATAACAGGGAATTGAAACTTCGAACAAGGAAGATTATCTAACCGACTGTTGCATCGGATGTGTTTGGAGTACCTCAGAACCATCGAGGCCAGTGAAACTCTTTTACTCATCTTGTTCTATAACAGCTTGCTGTTTTCACTCGACGAATTACAACGTCGTATTTGCAGGCCTAGAAGACGGGTATGTAAATTCAGTTTTATTAAAGTACCGATTAATTGTACCAGATGTGGAAAGTTCAGACCTAAAAATGCGCAAATGACTTTTTATTTCAATGTTTGATTGTTCAACAGGTCAATAAATCTGTGGGATCTTAGAGAAGATGCGATGTGGCATCAAAAAGTAACCGATAAGGTAAATGAGGTGGACTGGGTGTTGCGATCACCAACTTACACTACAGGTAAAGCAGAGAATTCTCGTAATTCATTTTAATCCGCACATTTTGCATATTCGGTGTAATGCGCATTTCCCCATAATTTTGACTGCTTGTTTCAGCCGACAGTGTCAGTGATAATTATCACAGTTCCGAAATTGTCGCGATTCGTGTTGTATCTTACATTGAAAAAGACACATCAAATGCAAGCAACAACAGACTTGCACCGATTCAGGTAAGTTTAACTATCCTCACGTTGAAAAAACTGTTCACTTTGGTAACAGTACGTGTGATGTAACTTTCAGATTTGCACTTTAGACGAAGAAGGAGAGTTAATTGTTTGGAGTGTATTATACACCATGGGAATTCGCACGGATGATTTAGGATTGGCTCACTGGGGCGACATTAGACTTCAGAAAACCCAACAGATTGCGATAAACACTAGAAGGGATAAACTGTAAGTGAAAGTCTGGTTCCCCATTTATTACTAAAATTTCCTTCAATAGCTAGACCCTAAATAAATAAACAAAACTGGATTCTTTATCGCTGAATACCTAATTTCGTATCTCGATATATTTCAGGGAAAAGATTTATACCGGCTATTTTGATATGCATGTTGATAGCGTTGATACTAACAATCTATTTCTGGCTACTAATACCAATAGCATCTTGCATGCAACGTGTATTGGCAACAAAGTTGCACCCAACATTTACCGAGGGAATGAAATTGGTCAGTTACGCAATAATCTAATATTATCAATTTAGAGCAGTTTCAACATACTCATTTTTTACATGTGCTGAATTACAGAATTCTGTGGTGGTACTCGATGTATTGAAGGATGTCCTTTCAAACGATCGTACTTTCTGGTAAAAATTCACATGATTTTCGTTCGTGCACCTAGATTATTTAAACCTCATAATTTTATTAAAACTCATACTTACTTTAACACTCGTTGGTATATCTTAAGGATATTTGCAAATAATTGAAAACGTAATGTCATTTTTCAATTATGTTACATAAATATCAATTTTCAATTCCATTAGGTGGGCTGTGACGATGGCACTATACGACTTCATTCGCTGAAGATTGAGCGAGCTCTTTTGCAATTAATTGACGATGAATGTAAAAACCCAGTTAAATCTGTACAGTGGTCAAAATCCAAGCCGTTTACAATTTTCGTTTTAGACAGTGCCTCCAAGTGAGTTGATTATGTATCTACACTTATTCAGAGACCAGAACCTTTTTTTCATATTGCAAATCATCCATTTCCTCAATTTTAGAATCCACATATGGAACCTGAGCAACAGTGATATATATCCTATGTATACCATTTCAACAAAGAAATGGGGATACGTAACAAGTATGCAATTATCCCCATGCAAAACTGATCACGATTTGATCAACCAATATTTGGTAAGTTGTAATTTATACTCTGTCAATAGTTTCGGAAGTTGTTATATATATATATGGAAATTATATTTAATTGACTTTAATAATATGGCTAAATTAATTTCGAATATCCTGAATTTTAGGCTCTTGGAACGGATAATGGTCGGATTGAGATTCATAAGTTGAAGAAGGATTTCTGCTACAGTCAAAGAAATGAATCCGACCAGGAGCTCGAAACGTTTTCAAGATATGTAGATATTTTGTAGTTGCTAGTCAAATTTTAACTCCAGGTAATGTATGATAGGTATGTTTTCAACAAAAACCGCCTCTTCTAATCTTTTATTTATTGAATCGATTTAGTCGATAGATCGATTTCAAATTATTCGCGAATATCAGGTACGTAAAATCGCTAGGAGTTGAGTGCAGAAAATCATGTTCGAATCACGCGTCGTTGCCGTCTGCAACGAATGTGATGGATAATTACTCAAATATAGTTTAGAATATATACATACGTATATGACAATCTTTATACCTAACGAATTGTAAGACTGGATATCGGCTAAACTTTAGAATGAATCTTTGATTTTTATTATTTAATTTATTGTAATTAGTGCAATGATAATGAAATATCATGTCTCGGGAATCGTAGGAATTGCGACAATTATGTACCGAACATATTCTTAAGTAAAAGTTATGTACTATAAAAAGTGGTCATAACATCGATTTATGCACGCTATGTCCGATAAACCGTGTTCCAATGATATGGGTCCAATATCAATCTTTGCAGTTCGCATATATCTGTTTAAAATCTGATTAATGTTTTTTTATGAATTGTTGAATTCCCCATGTCGGGCCTGTGTAAAACACTAATGTAAAACAAAAATACTAATCACTGTTATACCTGCGAGTTCTACTAAGAGCTCCGAATATCACTCCGTCCATTAAGCACAGTTCTTAATACAAAAACTGTAGATATTAGTTAAGAATAGCTGTAAAATAAAATCACGTTTATGATAAAAAAAAACAAAAATAACCGATATTTTCGTAAACAGACTTTTATTAATACAATTACAGCGCATGGAATATTTTATTCAATTCTTAAGCTGTCATTGCCGTTTGAAATTTCATATAAATTATTGATTCATTACACGGTTTATAATGCTAAGTACAATACACATTAGACACAGTTGCAAAAGGTCGAAATGCAATTTTCTGGCGCTACTTTGTGGTGGATTCGTTATCAAGTCTTCTATTATTTGTACATAACTTCTATCAAGATGGACATGACTGATGTCACTTTGCAGGTGTTGTGTTTGTTCCTGTATAAAACAGAAAAAAAGAAAAACGTAACTATGTGGATGGTAAAATGATATACGAATTGTTACACGTAAAAAGACATTTGAAATCAGCTTTAAACATCTTAAATGACATGGCTGAAATGAGATGCAAGCTACAGACTTTTCGAGATCCTTTTATTCAATCTAAATTCAATGACATTCATTTGAGAGTATAAAACAAAAAAAAATTATTCAAAATTAAACCTGAAAATTGTTATCTGAATTCGATTAAAAAAAGGCAAATTAACTATGTGTGACTTTTGTACATGGGTTAACAAAATCAAAGCCAAAGTAAAAACAGAGCAAGGTGCTGTCGATGGATTGGTAATACCACCAAGAAAAGACCCTGTCATCATTGTTCATGGTGGAGCTGGTAGAATTCCAAAAAAGAACCGAATCGCCATGCTGGAGGATGTGAAAACAGCAGCGATCAAGGCGTACACGAATTTGATAAGAGGTTCACATGTGCTTGATGCAGTGGAGGAAGCTATTTGCCACATGGAAAGTCAGAAGTACTTCAATTGCGCCTTCGGTGGTTCTTTAGATTACACTGGTGATGTTGTTATGGATGCAGGCATAACGGACAGTGGTTTTCAATTTGGATGTGTGGGTGCTGTTCGAGATATAGAACATCCCATAAGCTTGGCACGATTAGTTATGCACAACACGGATCACATTTTACTGGCAGAAAAAGGAGCGCAAAGCTTTGCTGTGGAATCACGGATGTCAATTCTGTCGCCAGGCTCGCTTATTCCCACTCCAACACCGTCTCCGTCTCTTAACTGGGAGAATGAAGAGGAAGAAGAACCACAAATTGACTCAACCACAAACATCGAAGCAAATCTTGCAGGAGATAAGAATCCTAAGTATGAGACCGTCGTGTTGAAACGCTTTCCACAGTGTAGTCCCTACTACGGTCAAATGATCGAAGAAAAATGCGAAACCCAACCAAATTTAGTCAACATTTTTGAACCAACTCTATTGGAGGTATGTAAATACTTTTATTGATAGACTTAGGATCTCATCAATGCCTTAAATGCTAAAGTATTCCTACATAACTTGATCTCAGTTAATTGTAAGTTGCAGTATTCTTTATTCAACAAGGTAGGAGGAGTAGGAGCAGTGGCATACGATAGAAAAGGAAGATTGGCTGCCGGTACTTCAACAGCAGGTAATCAAGGGAAACTGAATGGCTACATGAGTCCAGCTGCGACAGTGCCTGGCTGTGGAATATTTGCGGATCAAACAGGCTGCGTATCGATATCAGGTCACGACCAGACAATATATGCTTACGCACCGGCACGAATGTTTATCAAGAGATTAAATGCCGGTGAAATAATTGACGAAGCATTGAATATGGAACTTGACGAATTCCAAGACAGCATGTGCCAATCGAACATTGGCGCTATCGCTCTGAATTCTGATGGCAAGCCAGCCGTTTCCTTCAGAAGTCAACATTTTCTATGGGCCTACTGCGAACTTGGCTGGCTTTATTATGGATGGGAAAAGAATCAAGTGTTCTCAGAAAAAATTGAAGGACTCGACAGGCCCCTGGATTGTATGTGCGAGGGTGTTATATAATCCAAATGGATATTTGAGTTACTCACAGGAAAAATGATGCTGTGATTTCCATCGTAACTTCCGTACAACAAGAAAGCCGGAGTCTGTCCATTGTATGTTTTTCCAAATAATTGATCCATCTCAAGTAACGTGGAGTATATTTCTTCAAATCTTATCGACGATATGTTTTGATTAACCATTACCTGAAATTAATCGTTATAAGGCATGTGGCTATGAAAGGAATGCTCTGTATGTTTATTATAAGCATCTACTCACTGAACCAAGCGTAGTCCAAGTGAGAAAACACGAATCTGGGTCTGATTCTTTGAAGCAAATTGGTTTGAAATCGCTACCTTTCAAACCATGAGCCCAAGTCTGTTGATTTTGATTTCCTAAACGTTTGGGAAGAATAGTTTACGTCAAAGTCAATATATAATTTCGATATTTCTAATTCCGTTTGACTGATATCCACGAAATCTTACCAGTGTTCTTCTTCACAGTATCTGCACTAATAAATGCAACATCCCCACCTCCATTAACGAGGCACCTGAAAGCGCTTGTTTCATCTTTGTATTCCGCGCCTGTTCAAGCGTGCAAAATTTTGAGGTGAGTTTGCTAGCAAATAAGTAACTGGTTGAATAAGTTCAATTCAGACGATATTCTGATTTATGTTGATGATGGTTTTCATGATTTATCGTAATAGACTGTCTGAATTACCTTCTTTGCATAGAGAATATAAATTCGAAGGAAATGTATGAATTTTGAAGGAGTTTTCTTTCAATCCCGGAACACAACTTTCTTTGAAAAAATTTGACACGGCTTTTATGTCTAACGGATCCCAGTTGCTTCCAGACATATTTCTCATTATTGATACGAATGCGTTCCATCCTGTTAAAATGTAAGACACTTTATGTTTTTTCTAATTTTTCATCACGATCACTTCGTTTCAGGTTAAACAGTCTGCCTCTATTGAAAATATTCGTGATATTCACCAATGGTTTGGTACCCAGTGAAACAGGCCTTCAATCCTCGGAGCTGCTCCAGATTGTTAATTTTTGAATCTCTTCTGACCACTGCCGCTACTTTGTTCATATCTTCTATCTTGTTTGTAAATACATGAACTACACGCTTCAACCCTTTCCTGGAGAAAAAAAGGTGAAATTAAGAATGATCATGTCGATTACTATTATATTATGTGCGAATCAAGTTCTCCTCACTGTTTAGCTACTAGTTCTTCGTCCGGTCTTATAACGAACAATTCGGCTTCTTGCTGTGTTACAGCTTCCATGCACGCCATCCTACTTGTACGTGCGATGCAAGATAAGTTTGGTTCATCGCCATAAACTGAAAGAGCTTGACGAAGCCACATACACTTTCTCTGTTCAACGTTTGACGAGACACACCATTGGATTGTTCGAGATGGCTTACAAGGAGTATGGGTATTGGCGCTCAGAAATCCAGGCACTTTTACAAAGTAAATAAAATTAGATCTCCATAATAGCTACGAACCTACACAGGGATCAACAAATAATCAATACAACTCGTTTACCTCTCCTCAAATAATCGCCTGGCGTTCCAGAATCGTCGCGATTTATCTGTGCCAAGTGATAGTTTTCTAAAAGTCTTACCAAAGCTCCATGCCATGGTACGTTCTGGGTATCTAGGGTCATCATGAGGTTGAAGACCTTCTCATTTTGATTACTAAAACCAGTAACAAAGAATATTGGTGAATTTGAATCAAGAAGTTTGGAAATAGTCTCAGAATACGTGTCGTTACCTGTTTGTCACGACAACTGGCCAAGGTTTTGCTATCCACGGACATGGTTCCTCGGTTTGCATTGACCGTGTTGTTCCATCATAGCATAAGTACCTGTAGTCGCCTTTGTTTATACCTTGTGTCTAAAAAATTACACCAATTCTCACAAGCGGAAATTAAAAGTTAACTGTGAATACTCTGAGGAATGGAAAACTGTAAATATTACTCGAAAATATTCCTGTGCATCGGCTATTCGAACCCAAGCAATGTCACCAATGCCATCGGCCAGGCACATGACCGCTCCTATTCGCCCATGATATTTATCATCCGAATAACATCCCGCAGGATTGTCGCAAATAGCACAAAGGTTTCTGTACCGCGATTCTGTATTCGCATAAAACATAAGTATCAAATATATTGCGCACAAGTTTAATTTCAGTGTTAATTGCACCTGTAAAACTTGACCTTACAAATATGGATTTCACTAACTTAATTTACTGTCCAGGTTCGTATCCGTTGTCCAGGGACCAGGCATGCAGGCAGCTCCGAAAAACTTTGATGCTGCTGCGACGCGATTCTCGATTAACGTCTTGTTCGGATCGCATTCTTTTTCAATAATAGTATTCTCAAAGTACTACGGAAATGAAAAATGAAAAAAAAATTAATTCTACATTCGTTATCACCTGGGAAGATTCATCCTCGATCTACGAATTTTTGCAAAGAAATATAATGCCCTTGTATAACTAACGGTAGCTAGTACTGGTGTCCAGTCAATGGCGGATTCATAACCAGGATGGCAAAATTTCTTTCCCCTAACATCTCTCAGATCTTGAATGCCCGAAGTGGTACGGAACAGTGCGATAATTTGATACTGGTACTTTTCTACAAAGTTATAATAACTTTTAATAGATAAATAACAATTTGCATGTTCACGCTTCAATAAGGTATTATATAAAAATGAATATGTGTTGCGACGAACGATTCCTTACCTTCGGGGAAGAACTTTAACTCGTTTGTGACTAGAATATTAAATTCTCTCGACGATGCAGCTGCGGCTAAATCTTCGGGTCCCAAGACCGTTAGATCACTGAGCTCTTCGCCAACTTTTCTAAGACAATCGAATCTACAGTATTCGATAATTATTAGTATTTTATACTAATTTGAGGAACCGGAACAGTCGCTAATTTATTCCATATTTAAAGGTATGAATCAATATTCACTTGCCTATCGTTTGTTATGACACATTTTACTCCACTCTGAGGCTCATCTAACATCGGACAGTTTTTCTTTATCCTATTGTCGGTGTGCTTCCCTGACACCATGCATAATCTTACTGAAAATTATGTAGAAAATAATGAAAAAAAAAAAAAACATATGGGATTATTTGAAGGTAACACAGGTCTGAAGAAAATATTTTATCTCAGCTGCATGGGATGTTTTTGGTAAATATCATGTTCAAGTGTACGGAATTCAAAAATGACTTCCATTTCCCTCCATTACGTACAGTATTTTTGCAAAATACAATGTATTTGCATAAAAAAAAAAAAGCATAACAATGATGAAAAAACCACCATTTCATTATAGAGGACTAACCAATATTTCTTATAAAATTAAACAAACGATTTCGTCGTGAAATTTACTCAAAATTCCTCATTCATGCTTTTTTTCTATGAAACCTTTTCTTCTTCTCTTTGTTACTTCTCCGAACACGGTTTCGCTTTTCATCTTCTGTTTGTATTTATTCTTGAGTCTGACTTCAATACATATTAAATTGAAGTAACAAATCTTTTTCACAGGGTTTTTATAATCAAATACACGATACCAGATTTCAAGTTAAACGGGAGTTTCACTCTAAATGAAACTACAAACACGAGTTCAGGAAAAAACTTGACGTGATGCGATGTTTTGAGTATTTTTCCCGGTTTCAGCGAGTGAATATTTATAAGAAATAGTATTAAATAAACGTGTAATTTTTTGTTAGCAGACCTGTGTAATTAGTTCTGCACAGCGAATGAAAGATTCGATTATTATAATTTGCCTGCATCTCTGCATGGGAGTAATATGAAAGATATTTAACAACGTGAAATCAGACTTCTCAATATCGCGCAACCGCAATCCATTCAAAATTGGGGTCAGTGGTGAAATAAAAAACACTGCGAAGAGTTTTTAAATTACATATATACAAGAAACGGAAACCGCGATATTTGCGAACGTGAAATTGTCGTTGAACCGCGTCGGACTGAATTAAAAGTAGCGATAAAACTTCCGGCGTGCAAGGATATTCGGTGTATTGTTAATTACAAGCTGAAAAAATGTTCAATCTTTCTCTTCCATGTTTCGTTTCTTCCATATAGGCATACTACCGGATGTAACAAAATATATGCAAATGATGTCAGTGCAATGCAACGTTATAGCTGGAAGCTCTACATAATTATCGATAAGAAACACCGAGATAAACACGCTCGCCGTATTCACGCATCTTCTTTCACTTACTAATTTATTTATTAATTCATCGTTCGCACGTTCAGATTTAGGAAAAGAACGCTGCTGCATACGGATGTCGAGGAAAGGATTAATTTCCTGTTGATGGCATGAAAAATAAAAAAAGAAAAAAAAAACAACATGCCCAGATAAGAGAAGACCTTACACTGCCCAGCAAGAACGATTCCGAAAAATTATTAAACGTGCAAACCGGCACTGCCAGTTTCGCAAGAATCCGCTGTAAATTCGGCAGTCTAAGGACAGCCGGTTAACTGTGTTTACTATGCGTGTCGAGCGCATCCTTTCATGGCACATATGTATCTTGCATAAATACATATATGCGTACAGATTATTTGCACATGCCGATTATGTCGACGCATTACACAGACATGTACGTTCAACTGTACCTTTACGTTTATTATACGCATAACTGTACATACTTGTAATTATGATCACACCAGTCAACCTTGCCATTTGCCATACAAGATTCTAGCAAAAGTCAGAAGTTTACTGGCGTATTTATAGCCAGGCTGCTACATGTACCTATGCAAACATGCGCGGTACTAGTGACAGTTGTAATTCGGGCTTTCAATCGTGCGTTTTTTAAATTGACGTAATATTATTTACGATCTTTTCCGGTATACTTTGTCCTCGGGACCAGGTTGGTCAGGTATTCTGCAAATCTGAGAACGCAGTTTTTCAATGAATCTGTAACGACGGCAGGAAAAACCCTGAGCTATAAATACGACCACTACATTCTGTCGGTCACTTATTGTTATTCATTTGCGACGTTGAATCAGTGATATCCAAAGGTCGGCCGCGTTTCTATGTACTTGTATTGAAACGCCCCTGTGTTTACGCCGTCCGAATTACCGCCTGGCTGCAGACACACTTCGGTAATATTAAAAAATAGGATATTTACTCCCATTCATTTAATTTACACCTCTAGTCGTGATATATTCTTTATTCTTTCGAATTCCAGCTTACATTTGTCGTCGGCGTTGACGGAACCGTGGTTCAAAAGCAGAGCCAGAAGAGCGAAGAAAGCCTGCAGTAGCAGCGAGCTCAGCCCTTTCATCATGAAATAAGATTGGTGCAATTCAATATAATTTTATATCCTCCTCTCGTCGTCTTCGCAGATTGACCCCCGACAACTTAGGAATTATAGATAAGCGTGAACTGTTATTATCAGGGCGAACAATAACACCGAGTAAACTTATATCACAGAAAAACCACTTTTACCGCCGGTCCGAGTTAGCTCCGTGATTTTATTGTTGTGGGTATAAGTCTTTGAACGTGCACTGCGAAAGGCGGCCAGTATAGGCACGTAAAACTGATTAGTCAACGGTTATAATCACCGCGCATGCAATGATATATAGTGTCACGTGCGAGTTCAACGCGGTTGTGAAAATTTGCATGTCCCTATTATACGTACCTACGTATGCAACCAATTAACGCGTTAACATTTTATTCGAGAAAATTTCTTTGGCGCCATTCAGTCGGATAATTAAGCCGGCCCTAATCACGAGGGTGATCGCTAATTCCTTCCGGGTAAAACGAGCGATGCGTTGCCATAGAAAGACCGTTTGACTGATGAAAATTGACCGAATAATCGCTCATTAAATTGCAAAACAAACCGCGATACGTCCTACCGCAATCTCCACTCGCAGAGGCTGACCGAACGACTAACCAACCGATGAGCCAACAGACTAGACCCCCAGGCAGATACAAGCTTATGTGTGTACAGTTCTCAGACTCGATTGGGCGAAAGAATTCTGGCTGAACTTGAACGCAATGCGGCCTGGACGTCAAATTCGTCGCCCATTGGCAGAGATTTTTAATAAAATACCTCTCACTCTCTGCATAACTCTACCTGATCTTTTTAGTTTCGTACGCTCTGATCGTCATTCACTTGGACTTGTCAAATCGATTACTTTTTATATTTACTTTCTTATCTCCGCATTCCGGTAGAAAAATTATAAAGGCATATTATTAGTCATATGTCGATGAAGTAGAATTGCTTATGTTTTGTTACTTCGGATAGAGATTATTGTTCAGCTTGCGATGGGAGAATGTGGAGGCATAGTTTAGTTGAGAAGCGATTCGTTGGAAGGAGACGATTACGCACGCTAGATTCCATGTATTCCATACGGCGTTTTGTTCTTTTATTGATTGCTAATGTTGTGCTTAATTAAGGCTCGACTGCGTGAATTTTTTGCAACGATGTTGACGCCAATGCAGTTTCTTTCTGATTCAAGCACGCGTTAATTAGTTTCGTACATAGATAACCGTTATAATTATTCCGTCGAGGGGCATGGATGAAGGAATTTTGCCCTTGCCCGCACATCATTCGATTAATTTAATGCTACACCCCGCAATGAACTATTCCATTCTCGATAACGATAACAATAATTGAAACGTATTTATCCTTGTAACTCTCATTGGTATTCCGAAACTTTACGATTTGTTTTTGTTTTTTTCAATTTTTATCCGATTCACACGTTCGGCAAATAAGTTTTAAGTTCCCAACGGCATTGTGTACCGAACATATTATATGTATGTATATTCCATAAGCTAGTGCGGTGATAATTAAGTTGTATATCTCGTAACAGATATATTCATTATTTTCTGTGAAAACTATTCAACACTGTAAGATCCTGCTTGATAAATACAGCTGAAGTCGTAAACAGTATTTTCGGGAGTAAATAATCCGGTTCAATTCAAAATCGTACAAACAAAGTACAGAAATAAATTACACAGTTCTTTGTGCAATAGAGTCGTATTATTTAACATCCTACAATTATGATGGTGTTTAGGTAATACATACTACGTACATGGTTATATATCTATCTATAAATAAATGACATAGTACAGAATAACGGTACAAGTTGTAAGCGTGTAATACGTGCAATTGCCGCACTGTCATCACTCGTTATAAGGATCTCTCTAATTGTAAGCTCGACGACAGTGCTTTCAAAGTTCAAAACCGTGTTGTCCAATCGTACATCTCGCGTATGTAGTTCATACCTGAGTTGAATACATCACCGATTCGACACACACTTAGGTATATACGATATCCGGTAGTAGTAGTTAGTAGTAGTAGTAGCAGTAATAGCAGTAGTAGTAAGTAGTTGAGCGAGCCGTATCATTTACAGCATATCACAGTAGCTCCGATTAATCTGCGCTCATAAATACACGGTTCATTTCCACAAATGTCTAGATAAAAGAGCATTTGTCACGATATCCGGTTGGAGTTAAACGTGGATTACAATTGTACATCTCCAGTCAATTTTCAAAGATCGGGGAAAACTCGGTGATAAAAACTTTATAGCTCTTGAAGAGCACGCTACCTAACCCAGTGCGTTGCAGTCGTCAAAGCTGCGAAGAATCTATTCCGACGCTACTCCCACTCGGAATAATAATTCTGATTAAAAATCTCTCGGCATCTCGAGAATCTCACACACGCAATTGGAACTTCGTGAGAGTTCGGAGCTCTTCGGTAATCCTCGGTACGTGTTTTCGGTGTTCGAACGGATCTGCCGCATGTGGCTGACATTTGTCGCAGTGTGACCGTCGTAGCCTCTGGTTAGGCGTAGAGCGAACACTTGTAACTCAGGGTCTTGTGTAAACATTGGTGCAAACCGCTGGGAACACGATTATTTTACGGACGCACGTGATGGTGGTGACATAGCGATGAGATAAACCTTCTCCCAATATTAAACGGGAATTAAAAGCGCTTGAAAGCTCGAAATTGCTCCGCGCGTGCCCTGCAGTGTATTGGATCACAATTGTGCCTTATTAGAATGCGTTTCGTGGCGCCAGAATTGAACTCCACCCAGTGTCACCGTCAAGCCAGTCACTCCCTGCAGGATCTCGACTGCTCTACAGCTACGGGGAATCGGGAATCAGAAAATTGACGGTGAGTTTGACTTTTACTCGTAGCCGTCATTGTTCAGCAAAGTTTTCACTGCTTGGGTGAAAGTATTGGAAAATTTTTGGCTGAATATTTTTGCTGTGGTTATAACCGTGGTTCTCTATTTGATCTTGTTTTCCATCGAGATCGAGGATTTGCATATTACAATTTTTATACGCAATTTACTCAGTGGCGAGTCTTTCTAACAGTAACTTTGCATATGGATAGGATGCGACGAAGCTGAAGTTAGCAGGTAAAGTTAGCCGGCGAACATGTTAAACTTTTTGGAATTAGAAAAATTCACTTGAGTTTTATCCTCATAAGTCTATAAAAGTAACGGGGATTCAAGGTACTTCACAAAATTTGTATTTATGAACTTCATTATTTTATTCGAATGAGTATTAAAACATTTGCCTGCAAATTATGGCTGCTAGCTTCAGTTTCATTAAGATGTCCATTTGCACCTAGTATAAATATTATTTAACATTTAACAATGATCTGAAGGTCGATGGCCATTGCCCCGTACGTATTATCTTATCACGATAATTCGATTGCGCGCATGTGTATTAAGACGAAAGAACACACGCACAGTGGATATTATGATGTGAAATTTTTCAAGTTATCAGTAACAATGCGATTTCCCTACTCGGAAAATTACATCGCGTGCAGTGAGGCAGTGAACACGTTTTGCGATAATTTTAAAAATTGAAGACAGACAACCGAGCCACTGAAGGCCAGATTTTAATATGCTGTGTGCACTTGACTTCAAATTCGCGCCAATAATCTACATCTTCGAGACGCTGCATGTAAGTTTTTTCAGTCGAACTGTACTCAATAGGGTGAAGTAAACTTTCTCGCTGCTACCTGAAGTCACATAAGTACCATCCGTAGACAAAATTTTTAACAAACCTTGTGATTCGGGTCTCATTTGAGTACTGAAAGGTAAGGAAATCTCGTTCTTGTTACTTGTGTAAGTCATGCATACTCTCGTTCTTCTTAACATCGTTAGACGCAACGAGCATCACTTGAGGCAAGTTGATACCAATTGTGCCTAACTTTTTTCTTCTGTATTGTAAGTGATTGGAGAACGGTCAGGCATTAGGGTAGTCCGAGGTTGAATAGCTACCCTGAGAAAAAAGAGGAAATATAATTCTACATCATTTTTTACTTGATAATCTCCAGAATACACACACCGTCACTTTCACTCGATAAAATGCTAAAAAGTCAATCGAAACCGCGTGAAATGGACACCACAAATTTTATACAAGAGACGTGAAATTAAACTATCGTCATTACTTATATACTTATTTCGTCACTCACTTTTATAAAAAATCAATAAAAATTACTAATTGTAAGGAATAAATCGAAACTTAGATTCAATGTTCTATTGAAAATAGATGAAGACAAATAAATGAAAGTATAAAGCATCAGGCGTAGGTTGAGATGAAATTAAAGATTATCATTTCGGCATAGTGACATTTAATGTCATTATCAATTTAATGTCATTATGGGAATATATTACAGGAAAATGGCCAGGTTTAAGTTGAATTACAGTCAGCTGCCGGTGAAGGCGCACTTCTTCTTCTTCATGGCCGGTACGTAAAATCGGATAAGTATGTGATCGTGATCGATAGCCATTTTTAAAATCCTCTGGTGTTCTGTTTCAGCGATGGGACCGATCTTACCGTTTCTACCGGTTTACGGAAAACAGTTAGGTGTATCGCCGGTAGTGATGGGCAGCATAACTGCTATTCTGCCGATTTTGTTTATGATAGCAAAGCCGATGTTTGGTCTGCTCGTTGACTACTTCCGCTCTTGCCGGAAGGTACTCTTCATCGCTCTGCTTGCAGCGACCAGCTTGGCTTTCATGTTTCTACATTTCCTCCCTAGCCTACCGGGGCCCATTTTACCCGAAGATCATGCTTTCCGGGGAGTTTCCTGTTCGACAATGGACGCATGCAATTTCCAGGTTTACGACAAGCGAATACCATTGCACTTACGATTAAATCTCGTCCTATAATCCCGACTTTTAAGTACCTGCATACTCATCGGACCAAGTTTTGGTATATTTCAGGAAATCGAAATACCAGAGACCTGTTTTTCCGGACGAATTATCAACTGCAACTGGACTTGTTCAGACAGTTTCAGTTTCACTCAGCCCATCTACTTCGCCGGCGATCACAGAGGGAATTTATCCCGAAGTTCAACCTGTTTGGCAAGTAGACGGGTCAATGTTGATTATATTAGTTCCGAACGTCAGAACGAAACGAAAATTGATTGCACTACGATCGAAAATTTCGATCGCGACATTTGTAACGTAACTTGCGAACGACTGGAGGAGAATCTCGAGTTGTCAAGCTGTCTTTACACCTCGGCAACGTTTTGGGGATTCGTGCTTCTCATGTCCCTCGGGAATATCGGCTTCAACATCTCCAACTGCGTCAGCGATGCAATCTGCTTTGACGTTCTCGGCAAGTTTTTTTTTCTTCTTCTTTTATGATTTTATATTACGCACGAACTCGCAGCTATTGCACATGTTTGTTCGATGATTGCAATGATATCTTAATCAAACTAAGCGTGATATTCGTAACGTTAGTAAAACATTCAAGTCGTAGAGCTGCAGCAAGTGCACATATCATGTGACAAACACCAGTGTACCTACAATGTTTCTTTCTTCCAGTATTTAGATTTGACAAAACGCGGGAATAATTATTATACCTAACGTTGAAATACGGATCTCACGTTTCCTTATGCACGCGTTTCTTTTCTTTTTTTTATAGGGGATGACGGACAGATGGGATATGGAAGGCAAAGGGTATGGGGAACGATTGGATTTGGTGTCGCAGCGTTTCTCGCTGGATTTGCCGTGGATGCGTGGTCTCAGGGTCAGACCAAAGTTTACACACCCGCCTTTATCCTCATTTTTATTTTCACCTGCTTGGACCTTGCTTGCTGTGTCAAGTTGGAGGTGAGTTTTGTGGCGAATAACTAAATTATCCAACTAAACGACCGAATTTCAGCTCCTTGTTACAGAAATAGACTTTTAATCACTTGATTCGAAAGGAAGTCTCGAAAAATTTGGACCACCTTCTTTTTCCATGGATAATCAGTTTCCAATCAATGTATAATGCTAACGCAATTGAGGCAATGCTCTTACAATTAGGAAAATCACGAGATTTATATGTACAACAATTATTGCCAATGTACGAGGGTACAAAGTGTGTCGAGATGTATTGCATAACAGTCATCTCTTGACTTGTCACAATCAACTTTATCAGAGTTGATACATAGTATCAACGTTGTAACAACGCTAACCAAACAAAACGTTTGTAATCGTGTAAAATGATTCGCATTGTCTTTTATTGCAGCTACCAATCATGTCCAAATCGGAGAACATCTTAAATGACGTATGGAAGCTATTGCGTCACAAGCCAATTGCGATATTTTTGTGCTTTGCAACTCTGGCTGGAATTCTCGACAGTTTTGTCATTTACTTTTTATTCTGGTCAGTACGAAAGTCTTGAATATTTAACTTTTAATTCTAGCCATCGCATTTTGAAGACCAGATCTATCCGTATCATTATTGTATCTTATTGTGTAATTTATATTACATCTTAAATGCTGAAATTTTCGTCACTCTTTGTAAAATGTACATTCCTAAATACTAAGTGATACTAATGTCTACAGTGACGTTAAACAGGTATGTCGAGGATCTAGCAGAGACAACGGGTGACATGGGACAGATAAAACTGATCGAGGGTTTGATTGTAGCTGCTGAAACTTTGGGAGGAGAAGTTATCTTCTTTTCCCTGTCTGGTGAGATTTTGCACCGTTTGGTTATAAGTTCTCAACTTCACTTTTATCTTGTCGTGTTTTCCTTGTAACACAACACCGTTATACGCTGCAGGTGCAATATTGAAGAAAATCGGGTTCGGGTACAGTTTTGTATTCTGTTTCTGCTGCTACTCGCTTCGACTGGGTCTCATCTCCTTGGCACCGACTCCTTGGTGGATACTTCCAATCGAGTTTTTCATGCAGGGCCCGACTTACGCTCTCTGCTACACGACTATAGTCGCTTATGCAAGCGTCGTATCGCCCCCGGGAACCTCTGCAACAGTTCAAGGCATAGTTGCTGGAATGGACGACGGCTTAGGTGGGATAGTTCATTTTACTTACTCTGCGAAGGACGAATCTTTGAAAACTTGTTCAGTCTTTGACTCGCAATTTACGTCGCCACTTCACAGGATTCGCAGTGGGAAGTCTAGTCGGTGGGATTTTGTACAAACGAATTGGCGGATCTCGAACCCTTCAATTATACTCATTAGGAGCGTTAGTTTCGGCGTCTGCATATTTAATGCTACACTTGCTGTACCTGAAAGATGCAATGCCCAAAAAAGGTGAATATTTATTTAGTCGTTTGTTTTGTACGGACATTCGTTATGCTTCAATGAATTATTTTTTTCTACAGGTAACCGAGAAGGCATTGAATACAAATGTCCAAACGATGCCGAAGACTCGAATCTAGATGAAAAAGAAATAACAATTTGTCAATAAAACGATAAACATAATGTAAATGAAATTAATGGTTTTGATCGATGAATTATATAACAGGGTTGTCCGAGCTAATCCCACCAACTCTCAGACCGTACAACCTTCAATTAGTTTCTTTCGGTATTTTGCTATACCGTGTCAGAAATTTTTTTATTTTTTCAATTTTCCACGCTCAACATTTTCGAAGCGTATCGAGTCAAAAGTTGTCCATTTTTGACCGTTATATTTCGGAAACTAATCGTCATGCGACAAGAAACCAAATGTACAAATTTTGGAAAATTGAACGAACTATTCAATACAAAGTGTTTCGTAACTTCATTTTCAGAACAACATCATTTTTCTTTCGAAAGCTAGACCATTTTTATTTTTCAAATTATTTTATGTTGATTCCATGGATCCATTAACAACTACCAAAAATATTGCATTCTGGGTAAAAAAAAAATTACCCAGTCAGAATGTTGTGTGTATCACAGTTTAAGGAGAGGATCAGTGAGGGCGGCAAATAAAAGTAACTGTAAAAAATTGCCGATAAAAATATTGTCAATTTCTTTCTGAAAGCTGTTCGATGTTCTAAAGTACATGTGCTTTGTGACACACATTTAGACATTTGAAGCTATTTCAAATAGTTGATTTCAAATCTGAAATTAAATTTTCAAATTCAAAGTCCCAAGAAGTTTTCTTACACACTACAACGAAATACCCAAAGCAAATTATATCGAAGGTAGTGAGGTCTGACGGTGAGTCGGTTTAATGTAGATAGCCCTGCAATAGACTGTATTTATTATAATTTACAAGATAGATAGCTAAGTTACACACACAATTAATTTTTTTTTTTTTTAACTTTACTCAATTGAGTTGCTAATAACAGTTAATATTTTTTGCCTTAATATAGTTCTATGAATTGTAATACCATTACCACCGCAGTTTGTATCTTTAGATTTTTCAAAATCTCAGGCAAAGTTTGATAATTTTGTTGTTGTAATTTTAATTTTTTTCATTTTTTCATCTTTCATCGAAAAAGAAAATGATTATTATGGAGTGAGAAAATACATTAAACAATTAATTTTGTAATTAAATACGAAACCCCTGAAGTGTAATTGAACCGAAGGGTAATTTCGCTATTTTGAATCCCAATCACATTCAAGTAACACATTTAATTCAATAAGAGAGATAAATACACGGAAACAAAGACCCGACAGTTACTTTTGGACAATCTATTGAGATCCGGGGATCCCCCCACCGACTAACTGCCAACGGAAACGGTGAAAAGGAGGAAATCACGAGGTGGGTAATAAAATGACAGATGTCTTGCATCTGGACGAATTGCCGTCTGACGTTTTGATCATAATATTTGATTTTTGCCATGCCTTCGACTTGGTGCGCCTCAGTGAAGTGTGCACACGGTTCCACGATATTCTCAGAAGCGATGTGTGTTGGATTAAAAAGAGTAAACGGGCACTAGTGACCAACCAGTCCTCGAAAAGATTCCGCGAAAGGTAAGTTAGGTTATGTTATGTCACTCGATCATTACACTGCTAAACAAAATCAAATCGATATCCACTCACGCTAATTCTTTCATGTTTGAGACACGTTTTCATCCTCGTAATATCGCTCTACAGAATTTTGTAAATTTTTCAGATGCTACACCTTACTTCCTCTGCGAAACAAATGGCACGTATCGCAAAATTGGAAAGATGGAAGATACGCCAAGCGTACTTATCTCACTCAAAAGGCTAAGTTGATGCCATGGCTTCAACTCACTGCAAACACTCTGTGGTGGGGTGCCGGTACTCAGATTTTCGGTTTCAGACGTTACGCACGGTTTAATCCGGTTGATCCGATATTCAAGATTGATACGCACAATTCAGACGTCTGTCGATTTGTTGTGAGGGACTGGATAGTGCTCGCCGGATTCAGGTACAAACATTTTTCTCATAATGTCAACCTGCATTCACCAGTGTGCAACAAACTGTTAGTTTGTAATAAAAAATGGTATTCTACAGAGATGGCAGCATACGTTGCTGGGATGGAATTACGAACAAAGAAATATTCAACGCGCAAAATACTCATGCCTCTGACGTAGACGCGGTAGACTTGACCTCGGATGTGATTATCACTGGTTCACGAGACCGAACTGTTAAGGTTTATTCATTTCTGCAATTTCAAGTATTCACCATGTACCAAAGTATTTGATTAAGAAGACAGACAGCAAGCTGCAACTGAAATATTATATCTCTCATCACTCTACTTGTTCAGATTTGGCCAACTAGGATCAACGACAACAGTTCACCGTTGGCAGCTATTAATTTATTGGATAGAATTTGGTCGATAGCAGCAGACCCAACGGGTCATACATTCTGTGCTGGTTCAGCCGGTAATAACAACGTAGCACCTCTACACATATTTGACGTAGAATGGTGATTATTTGACGAAGTTTCAAAATATCACAAACATTGTCACTTGTCTGACTTTTGACTTTCTTTCTTGCTATCGTTATCTTTGTTTCTTTTAGCGGGGGGGAAGTTAACGTATTTAGACAACGGTGGAGAAAAGGAGCTGGTATTTTGGACATTATTTGGAATGATCCTCAGACATTGCTCACCTGTGGTTATGACACGTGTATCAGAAAATGGGATATCAGGTACTTTTTATTTTACTGAGTAATAATCTTTTGTGATAGACTTTGTATTCGCCAATTCACAACTCGAAATTTCAATCTTATTCCTTATTCTCACAGGTCAGGAACCTGTGTAGGAGCCTGGGCAGATCCAACTGATGCTACAGTTTATTGCCTATCAACGGATTACCGCTACACCATGGTTTCTGGGACACAGTTTAACGGAGAAGCTGTGCTCTGGGATCAAAGAAAATTCAAATACATACAGGTAATTGTACAACAAATGATGATACATATCTCTCGACGTTGTACAATAGTGTTGGGATATTTTTAGTGAAATGTGATATGTTTCTTTAGATGTATCAGCATCGCTGCTCAAGTCCGGTGTATAGCATATCTTTCGACAACTGTTACCTGTATGGAGCAATGGACCAGTGCCTGTTTCAATTAAAATTCTCTGGATACGGATACGAGGAAAAGAATTATCGTAACTTATTTTGACGGCAAAACCAGAATTAATCGTCATGCCGATTCGCGTTTTAGATATAAGTTGAGAATCGATTCACTGGTTCAGAACCACTGTAAAGATAATTGATAATTGATAGTGTAAATATGTGCGGTAGCGTGAATAATCTGATATGACTAAACATATCGAAGAAACTGCAGAGTTTGTTTCAATTTATTTTTGTAAATACTGTATATTTGGGAAACTTACGTTAACCGGAACTTGCCACACGTCCTATGTTGAAATGACTTCTCTAATCGTATCGGTTGAAACGAATAAAACTATTCTTGGAAGCATGTACAGTACTTATATAGTTATCGCTTTAATTTTTGTCATTTTACCTATTCACTAAATAGTTTTTGTATATTATTTATAGATTCTATCAGTGATTGTCGCTGCATATGAAATTGATTAGAGGATACTTTTTTTTGCATAGACTTTGGCGAATAAAATTTCAATCAAATCCGTTGACTGAAGATTCCTGCGTCATTGCCGAAACTAAAACATGAAATAGGAAAAAGTACCTAATCGTTAAAAGTTTTGAATCACTAATGCAACTATATTCAAGTTAAAGCGGTATAAAGTGCAATTAGAACAAAATCACAAGTACTAAAAACGTCTACTGAATCGGTGAATTGATTGAACAATTGTACGCAATTGCAAACACAGCCGCATTCTGGTCAACGGTTAGAATCTTGAAATAACTTTTATATTTTCGACAAAATTACTGAAAGAATTACCTTCGGTTAAAAATTGCTAATTGAATTCTATATTTATACAGAAATCAGTGAGAAAAATTATATTTCGGCGGAACTGTCATTGAATAAACGGGCAGCGCACAAAGATTTGACGTGTGGTTAAAATTGGCGGTTAATCATGGCTGCTTTTGGGGTTTTGATTGTAGGGGTCCCTAGATTTCCACTAGAATTCATAGAACTTATAGACTTCCGCGTGTCAGGTGAAATTCCCTAGACTGAATAGTGGAATCTTACGTTGGCTACCATGATTTCGACAATTATTTTCGATAACTCGGAACACCGAACGACCCAGAAACACTTGAATATTTTCGCGGCGTACAGTCTTGGACTGAGATGCTAAAGTATTTCGACCATAATTTTAGGTAATCTGAACACTTGAGGAAGATTTTTCGAATTCGCGTATAACTACTCTTCCAGGCCTCATCGCACTGCGTATGAAGTCGATTGGTAATCCAACACATCACTAAAAGCAACATAGTTAGGCTATAAATATTGACCCTAAATTTGGTACACACGTGGTGGAGAAGGACGCTTGACGAACGAGCCGTGAGGAATTCTTTCATTCCCCGTGAGTTACCTTTAATTATTTTTCGCCATAAGATTTCAGATGAAAAATGGTGATTATTATCACCACGTAATTTTCAGACTGTTCGCATTATCAAACCAATAAATACTTATATGTAAGACAGTGGAATCGTAAACTCGACGCTGGCACAACACAATTTTTTAACCATCCTTACTTCCATCGTCGTCTTTCTTTCAAGCCCGCAGCTGTCACTTGGATACTAGTAAATTTTCAACTTTCATTGTGATTATTCAACTGTTTTGTCGGGTTTGTACGGTGTAAAAAATTAATTGCTCTAACTCTGTCGACTGTTGTGGCTTGGCTTTGCTGACAGTCTTTTTTTATACTTATATGTACTATAATTGTAAAGTCGGATAAAACGCTAAGAAGATTATATCTTTTTTTCTCTGGAATGTATAGTCGGCCAAATTTCCCAGAAGAAATTTTTCTCATGGCAAATAAACTGCGTAAGAGATATACACCAACATTTGATGTGAAATAAATCTTAGCAGATTGGTCAACTAAGTCATTCAACTGGTACGTAAATTGATTTCACGTTACAAAAATTTCGATACACTCAATTTCGTCGAAATACATATTAAATTTAGTCCTTAGAATATGCAACACAGCAGGCTCAAATGCGTTGAAAATATTCTCATGGATCTAACCTTGTGTGTTTCTACACGGTTGTTCACCCCTATTATTTAAGAAAATGATTTCAATTTTTAGAGTGCCCTATAACTGCCTAGTTATTAGTGATATTTTATATTTTTTTTACCAAGTTCATTCAGCTACAAAAAAATTGAATACGATAGTTATGTAATTAATTCTAGTCTATTATCATGGAGAAACTTTGACAGAATCGACTTCTTATATTTTTCCACTGTACTGTAGATACTTGTATAATTACAACACAAATGTGTTTGACAATTTAAAACATTTTGAGAAAATATGCACCTAAACATATTTATGATATGGATTATCCTGCTTCCTGTTGAATTATTTAGTTATAATCCTTCTATCAACAAGTTAAATGTATACATTTTCTTTCCATTTGCCTTAGTTCTCAAATGCTTGATAGTTAATAATTTTTATGCCATTTTAATTTAGCCGAACCAAGGTATTGATACAAGCAAGGTTTCGTAGGAGTTATCTTTCCTTCAGGAACAACACTGGGGCTATAGAGGTCGTTAACAATAACGTGGACCAAACCACATCAAAAAGCTGGAAAAAAAGTAATTGTTGGACTTAACTGCAACAAAAGAAGATTATACAAAAATGAATGATAGAGCCTGAAGAAATGCTGAATGGTGCTGACGATCACCCGAATCTTGAAGGTTGAAAGGCCATATTATAAGGATTATAATTTTATTATTATAAGGAAACATTTAGAATATCAAGGACAACAGAGATATGCAATATTGAAGCTTTATGGAACGTAGATCTTGATTAAGTTAGCTCTGAATTGACTCAACATTAGAGAACATGGCACCAGTCAAGAAACAAAAGCAACAACTTCACCAACTTAAACAAGAAACTGAATCAGATATGAAGGAGGTAAATAATAACTCTGCAGCTGGGTGTGAAAAAATTATTGCACTTCCGGCATGGACACCACCAACAATATTTAAGTTGAAGAGTAAGGAGGATGAAAAACAGGTTCAGAAATTTTATGCAGGCACATCACAGCAGCAGACTTCAGTTTCATTGGTAACTGCAAAGACACATGACGATGTATGGACCTCAGCAACAGTGTTGAAATTAGATAATCAGGAGGATGAAAAACATGTTCGGAGTTCTGATGCAGGTACATCACAGCAGCAAACTTCAATTTCATCCGTATCTATAAAGAAACGTGATGATCTTTCAAGTGGAAATGCACAATTGGATATACCGACTCCAAAATCTAGAACAAGAAATAGTCTGCCAAAAAGATTAATTGCATCACAGCCATCGGTGATAGATAGTGAATCACCAAATGAAGCTACAAATATCACTACCGATTCGATATTAAAGTTTATTAAGCCTCCACCCGAATGCAGCTATATCACACGCAGCCTTCTTAAAAAATTGAAAGCATCGAAACTTAGAAATGTGAACAATGATGATTCGGAGATCAACATTAAAGGTACGCCAACTGTCACTTCAGCGAAAACTCATTCAGTACCTGAGGTAGCAAAAGAGAAAACTAAATGTACATATATGTGTGGAGAAAAGCTGGCGAAAAAATCACGAAAATCAAAGTCAGTAGGGACAAGTTCTAATGCTTCAGCTGACTCAAAAGATTTCAACTTTACTAGTTTAAAAGTAATGGATTCAACACCAGAAATGGGGAAGTTAAACTCCAAATGTAATCGCAACTGGAAGGACCTAACATCATGGAGGAAATCACAAAAACTGCAGCCAAGTGATAATCTTGATACAGCAAATGATGATACATTTATAGCATCTCAAGTGGGAAATAATTCCATGTCAAAGACTGCAGTATGCAAAACTACTTGTACACGTGAATGTAGAGAAAAACTTTATGATCATTGTGACGACTCATTATCAGACAGTACAAACAAAGTAGACTCAATATCGACATCTATGAAGTCACAAATTGAATTTATGTATGAAGAAACCGATAAATTGCAAGGCAATCTTGTGCAATCTGAAATAGTGAATATAAGTATTACTCCGGAACCTGAAGCTAAAATAAACGTTTCAAAGCGAAAGACAGTGAAACGTAGATCTATAAAGGTGATTGACAAACTAAAGAGCTCTGGCACATTGATGGTGAATAAAAATTCTTCAGTTCGCTCTGTAGATTTATCATCCACCAGTTGCACAGAATCAGATTCAACACCCCATGTCCCGACGGAGAAAGTCAAATGTACACGTCAACCAAAAAATAGAGTACAAAAAGATCTTATAAAGACAAATCAATTAAAAAGGCCTAGTATTCTCACATGCAAAGTTGAAAATAATTATCCACCAACTAGAATTATAACTGATTCAACATCAGAGACATCGAAGTCTGAAACAGTGATGACCGAATGTTTACCAAAGCCTGTAGTCAGTTCTGAAAAAATGCTGATGTCGTCAAACCAAGAAGAGATGGGCAAAGTTGAAAACACGTATCCAGCAACCGGAACTATAACTGATTCAACATCAGAGACATCTATGTCAGAAATAGTAATGGCTGAATATTTAGCAAAGCCTGTAGTCAAACGTAAAATGCGGATGTCATCGAACCAAGAAGAGACAGGCAAAGTTGAAAATATGTATCCAGCAACTGGAACTATAACTGATTCAATATCAGAGACATCAAAGTCAAAAATAGTGATGTTTGAATGTTTATCAAAGCCTGTAGTCGAATATCAAAAAATGCAGATGTCCTCAAACAAAGAGGAGATGGTCGATACGCATGTTGTTAAGGATTCGGTGTCTACAAAAATGCCAAAGCCAAATATTCAAATGACACATGAATGTCGAGCAGCCAAGGCACAGACGAATTCTCAGACTCCTGAAACAAATGACAAGGCTTTGAGTGAAATCGTGTTTACACCGTCGAAGCACAGTACAAATATTGGTATAGCAATAAACCCAAGTAAATCGAAAAGTACACGAACCCGGAAATGGATCAGAGTACACAAGAACTTGATGAATTCGACAGTCGAAGGGATGGAATATCACCCTGTAATTAAGAACAAGGGTTCTGTTTGTGAGTCAAATAAAAAAAAATATTCAGCCGAACTTAATACGAAAGATTTAGATAAGGATGAATGTATATTCACTAAATGTAAAGAACGACTAAATTCAATTTCCGATGTAGTAAAAAATGAGGATCTATTACATTCAAATTTGTACCAACCAAGAGTTTTACTCCGTGACATCGCTTACGACAAGGAATTGCCACAAAAACAAAGGGACATATTATTAAAAAAAAACACATCGCGAGACGTCACCGCTACTCTGAGTACCAAACAGTGGATCAAATGTAATACTTCTGAAGTTTTTTCTGAGTCTTGTAGTGAAAATGATCAATCACTTACATCTTCAAATACCGATTTGATAGCCCATAGGCATAAATGTCCGAATCTTCATGAACAACAACTGCACACCCCATTTCTATTGATGAACCCTGGACCAATCGAGCCTGTACGTGGTACAAACAGTAGTAGCACAGTAAGTGATGCAGATGGTCTGTCTTCATTGATTGAATATCCCCTAAAAGGACAAAAATTTTCTGATGCGACTGGATTACCTTTAGAACCATGCAGCCCCACTAAGATACATAATATTGAAAAAAACCTAACGGAACCTATTGTGACTGATCAAGAAAATAATCTAACCGAAGCACTTTTTAAAAAAGGGGATTTGGAATTCCCGTTGGACTTGCGTGTCAATGCTTCCATAACTTCTGCGACGAATGAATCAGAATTTTTACCATGCAACGATAACTCAGTTAAATTAGATACCTCTGACTTCAATTTAACAAATAATAGTGATGAATGCAACAATGAAAAGCTAATGCCTTGCCATTCAATTCTACAGGTCGCAGAAAGTATTCAAGTAAGATGTACCGACTCAATATGTAATCCAAATCGAACGCCTGTAAAGTCTGAGAAATTGAATTCCTCAAATGGTCTGTCATTAAAAGTATCGATACCAATATATTTTACAGACACAAATTCTGGGCAGGTGGTCAAACTTTTCAAGCAAGAAAAATTGGCACCAGTTAACAAAAGTGAAACTCATAGTTCTCTCAAATTGTTAGAAATCCAAGGAGTAAAAAAAAGTCAAGAGACTAAGGAGATAATTTTGGGTGAAAAATGTAACGTACCATTCGACTTGATAGAAGATCCCAAATCAGCAGGTGCAGACAATAATTATGACAATATTGGGTTAACAACAACATTAGACCTAATCAACATAGAAGATGATAACAGAAGCTGTTTTGCAGAAACACTGAAAAACTGCAGCACCGATATTTTCTCTGTACCAACAGTAGCAGAACGGCCTATACATCAATCAACACCTATTGGAAAAAAACGGCCCAAAATTGTCAGTGACGAGATTCTCCCCAAAGATACAATAACATTTCCTTGTAGCAAAGATGTGTCACTAGAATTATTTAAATCTGACACTAACGACAGAATGCATCAGAATGACGTGGACGATGTTGGCAAAAATCAAGATTGGCTAATGGCATTTAACAGTCATTCAGCAGAACAGGATGACAAAAATAATATAAAGTCAGAACATAGTTGGGGGAAGAGAGATACAGACCAAATTCCTATCACGGGTGCACAACCTTTTGATCCCTCTAAGTTATTGACTTATTATTGTCCTGAGTTAGCTACATTTTATTCCATCAATGATTCTACCAAGAATAACCAGAGCGAAATTACATTACCAGATCCTGATGTCTTTAACGACAATAGCAGACCGAATCACAATGCTCTGTCAGTGCCAAATATAGTGGAAACTGAAACAAACGCGGGCAACACTGACCTATCGCTAAAAGATGATGTTGGTATATCTAAAGGTAAAACCGAACTTGGGAATGCTTTCGGGGGTGTCGTTGCTTCGAGAGTTTATTATGTTGATAATAAAATGGATACGGAATCGTCTGAAATAATCGATACTGAGTCAACAAGCAAGCCATCTCCACTTATTGCTGAACTAACTATCGCTAACTTGAGAAATTTTACAAACATCTCGAATACTACGGCTGAGTCTGAACGCACCTGGTGCGTTGAAACACATCAGTATTATACGTCGCATAAAGATGAAAAACGCAAAAAACTTCCGAACATTAATGAAGTACCAGACAATCGTAATGATTTAAGCGAGGCTACGAAATCAGAGCTAGAAAATCAAACTCAATCTCTTCCGATGAAAATGAAACAGCGGAAACGGAAATGGATAAGTGATAATAGTAATAAAGCTCAGGATCCTGCACCATTGAGTGGGAAAAGAATACAACTGAAGAGACACAGATGGAGCGTCAGTGGTCCGGGAGATCTTGAAAGTACGATGAATTACCCAAAATCAAACTCAGCTAAATCAAATACTTCTATTGTTTCTACCGGTTCAAGCACTGTTGCGCAAAATAAACAGTCATCTAAGAACGGCAGTCCAATAAAAAAATTTGTTGTTCCTACAAACGACGAAACTCAACAGCTGGAGCTAAAAACTGAAAATTTACTGCCAAATATGAATATTCTTCCTACCTCTTTTGGCAAAACTAATATTGATAATAATTCTGAATCATCTAAATATAGTTTTTGTGAAGACAATATTTTACCAAAGTGGCCTTCGACATCCCCAAAAGATACTGAGGGTTTTAATTGCAATAGTGACTTTAACAAGAATGGAAATTTAAAAAAATTTAACTTTAATTCAGTATCAGCAAGCCCATTGTCTTCTCAAAATTCGGTACTGAATATTCAGGAGTCTGATAGGTCTACTCTGACAAAAGAAATAATTGGCCAAAACCTGGGAAAAAGTGACATAGGACTTGATAAAGGTCAGTCGACAAATGAAAGCGCAAAAGGAGATTTGGACTATGAATATGACGATTGCATTTCTTTATTCGCAGAATCTATAGTGATAACAAATGTGTAAGTGCGAAAAATTCTTTTTATGCAAGTATGTTCTATTGGGCAATTTGTATTGCAATTAGGATTGTTCGTATTCCATTCATGTATTTTGTGAAAGTATTATTGGTATTGTAGAATGCAGTAATATACATACATATATTTTATGCAGACATCACTAAATCGCTAACTCCTACTGTATTCTGCTTCTAGTGATCAGAGCATAAATTTCATGAATGGTGCCAAGACGTCACCTTGTAAAACCCAAAATTCATCAGAAAGATCATACGAAGATATAAAAGACTTTGCTACCTATTATAACAAAAATCTAGAAGAGTGCAATGCAGCCTACGAATTCGGTTATGAAACTGAAAGGAATGGCTATACTACTTCGAACATTATAATACCGTCTGACACTAAAAATAGCAATAATTGCTTGAATTTTAATAATAATTTATCGAATACGATTCCAGTGCCTCAGGTGAACACACAATATTCTGAAACCGAATTTTCCTCAGCAATAAATCCCCCTATATCAAATCTTAATAGTTCGTCAAGTATGAGAGGTAGACTTGGCATTAGACAAGAAACACAAAACGCAGTCTCTACTTTTACATCAAGAATCTTCTGGAGGCATTGCTTTCACATTCTAAGGTTCGGTTACTGTAAGAGAAAGCATTGCCATTTTATACATAATGTAAGTAACTTTCTATTACATTTTCTTGAAATATGGTGCATTATTTATAATCATAAATACTGAAGATTGTTTCTCTTTTATTATCATGCTTGTAGCTGACACCAAGTCTACAGAAGCTTGATCAGAAAGATCTGGACTATATCGTCGAAGTAATAGCTTATTCCAACATCAATGGTTTCACACATCTGATCAAAAATGTATACCATCAAGTTGTTACTCAAATGGATGCTCGTAATATCATTGAATTGTTCCATAAATTATACTGTAAAAGACAACTTAACGAGCACCTCGTAAACTGTACAGTACATGCTTTGATCTCAACTGGAATGTCTTTGCGGAATATTTTTAGTAATATGGCATTACTGCTTGATGAAAATGACATCGGTCTAATAGAATATCTTATAGAATTTATCGGTGAGATGACCCAGCCAGGCACCTACTGGGATACATTTCGCGATTTCCTGATCAAAATACCCCCTTCGAGGAGAAGAATCGCCAGAGTGATACATGAATTGGTCGATATCAATAAGGATAAATCACATATTGAAGATGTGTACAGAAACTTTATAAACAAACTTAGTCTGAATCAAGTATCAATGATAAATATCAATCTTAGAAACCGGCTCAATTCCATACTCATGAAAAATGATATCATTCACAAAAACATTCAATATTCCTATACTCCACTTTCTACTCAAAATGACAGCTCAAATCTTATGTTGGAAACTAACGTCGGTAGAGACATTAATAAAGAACTAATTGAGATACCTGGCATACACTCACCGGATAGTACACAATATAGCGACAGTGGATTACTATTATCTCGAACGAGCCAGCGATCTAGCTTACAAGGACCTGCTAACACACCGTCCTTGTTCATAAGTCGAGATGATAGCCCAAGAAGTATGGCAGCTGATCCAAACGTTTTTAACCAGAAAAGGAATACTGGAATACGAAGCAATCCTCTAGTTACAAAGTTCTCAGCCACCTCAAGTAGCAGAACATCTGAAGCTGAAGCTGAAGCTGCTGATTTAACCAGTGATTCCTACAAGGTCCACCTTATAGGTAGATATTAATTATATTTCTATTCTAATCGAACTTCAAATTATTTGTGTAACTGTTTTCGGATTAGATTAAAAGTTCTTGGAATATGTGTCAAAAATATGTAAAATTTGCGGAAATAGATTTTTATGGATCATTGGAGATCGAAATATAATAGTGTTGTTCAATTTTTCTTTTTTTTTTTGACAATAACTGCATCACAATTAATTTTAGAAAATTTGAAAGAGCCACAGTCAGTGTACAGAAACCGTCACTGGCAGTTTCACCTTGATATGACCATTGTAAAAGAATCGTTGAAGCACCAAGATTACGAAGGGGTTCTAAAAATCCTCAACAAATATTCAGATGTGGTGGAAAAAACACTCTTCACTACAAGCTGTTACAGGATGTTACACAAAAACGTGATTATGTCAGCGTATCATATGAAGAATATGATAAAGTTGTCAGGTAATAAACACTTTTAACAAGCAGATTGGACATTCTTTCTCGTACTATATAACTCACTTTATACATATACTTGGACTTCACTGACAAAGTAATATTATTCCTCAAGCAATCAACTGAAATACTTATTACCGCATAATTAAGAACTAATAAAAAGAAATCTAAAACCCTGGTGAGTTCTGTGATACTAACAAATGTATTAAAGATATTCGTTAATTGTAACTATGGATTGACGAAAATTTTGTTTCCAGCTTCAATATGTCGTGACTTAAATCTTTTTTCTTGCTGTACACAATCAGTTGAACGTTTTTCAATTTTTTAATATTCAACCGTGAACTTTCAAGAAATTAAAGTTGGTGACAGCGTTTTGGTTTCAAAACTTTGACTTTTCTGCAAGCAGAAATAATTGAATGTTCTCAAATTTCAGCAGAGTTTTATTGTGAACGATTTGTCATTTTTAAAATGAGTCTGTTATTTCAGGATTATTATTAATTAAAGGCCATCAACATTTTGTATTATTCGGATATACATGCTGCAATGTATTAATTACCACAGAACACTGCTCAGCAGAGATTTTTAGTCAATAAATCTTGATTTTGTCTCAGACGATCAGTTTTTAGAAGGACAAATCCCATGCATTTAGATAACGCATTTAAAAAAGTTAAAATAATCATCCAAGAAAATCGTCTCTGTTACGTCAAATTAAGTAGATAAAATTCTATGTACATCGTCTTCTTTAAAAACATATCTGTTGTTTTTTTTCTTTGTAATTTTGAATTATAGTCGCATGGACAAATACTGGTCATAAATTTCCATATTTTTAATTTTATCGATGTATGTACTTAAGAATAGAAGCGGCAAACATCACCATATTTATGTAACAAAGATTCTGGTTCATCTAATATCATTTATTGATTTTTTTTTTACTCAATCTAGATGTAATTATATACAGCTATTGATAAAACTTGCGAAGGCTTCAATACATAGAAGAAGTTTGACACATAATGTATGATATATTTATACAGTTAATAAAACTTTATATTCAGTAAAAAAAAATGCTGTCTTTTCATTCACCTAACATTTTCATTTTTGGACTTTTCAGTCCGGATGGGGGTCAATAAATCCCTGAGTCAAACGTTATTCTACTTGGGAATGTACACGATGATCGAGTTGTGCGATGCTGGTGCATGGGTAATTGCGTACAGTTTATTCAAGCCCTTGCAAGCCACTGGCTTAATGGAAAATATTGCCGAATATGCACTGATATCTGCTGAAATCTGTATAGCTAACGGACGTCCGTTGAAGGCTTTCACCATATTGAAACGTGAGTTAGCAGCACACGTCTTATTCTAACAACTCAGAATCTTTAATGAGTAGAATAAGAAAATATACCTCTATGTAGATTTTCACACGAGGTGCATGCTTTAGGTGAATACCGTTTCCGCCAAATTTTAAAATCCCATCTTATATTGACAAAATACAACTTATCGATGACATTTTATCTCACCGATCATTACCATCTTTTTCACAAAAATTTGATGACTACTTGTTAGCCGTACTGGTGGGCCTGTATACCTAGTGCTATCTAATACTATGTTGCAGAAAGCAACATGTTTTGTACAAATCCAAGCAAGTGGCTCGTTACTAGCAATCCAAATGACGAACGTGTTAGAGTCATGATAATAAATCTGTTGTTAGATGTTTTGTGTCAGGAGTTGCCTGAGCAGGCATTTTATATTTTCACTTACCTGCTTGGAGATCAAAGTCGTATTTATCATCCCATAGGTGAGTTTCTTATAACAGATCAAACTTGAAGAGACCAATAGTAGTTGCGCTATATGTTAGAAATTGATGGATTATCCGTTTTTCCAGATCTTACTGCATATACAGATAATCTTGTGACCGGTATTCTAAATGGAAAGTGTAATGACTTAGTGCCAGAAATAGCAAAAATAATTATCGAAAATAACTTCTCGCTGAGCAATTCAGTGTTCCAATCTCTAGTTATAAACTTATTTAAGAAGGATTTGAAACGATGTAAACAGCTTTATCGTTATGGCACATGGCTTGGAGTGTATCCGATAGTGGGGGTAAATAATATTTGGAATATCAATGTCTCTTTGGACTGTCGCGAAAAATTTCATGCATATGAGAATGTAATTTTTTGAAATATAACATGTGATTATTCGATTACTAGTTGACAGTTCCCCTCCGCATATTAATAAAGACAAATTGGATGAGAGAAGAAATATATTTGGCAGTTTTAAACTTCTTAGAGACACTATCTGTGGAGGTAGGACATGCCGTTGATCAAATTCGTCCTCATCAATTTTCAATACATTTAGTTTTTGAGGTGAGTTGGTGGCTAAAGCAATGAATTAGCTTTCATTCAATCGAATTGTGGGAATTGTTACTGCTCCGAACAATTACATCACAAGAATTTAAATCCTGGATCTTTTTGTCAGCTCGCCCCATTTAAACAGCAGCTGCCTGACAATGAAGATCAGATTTGTAACAGCGATGAACTGAAAATGAGTAAAAAGCTCATGAAAACTGTTTTACAAGAAGAATTCTATCCCCCGTTAAAAACAGGGTGTAAGGAGAGAGAAAGACTCATGAAATTACAAAGTCGTACAGTTGTCAACTACTTGAAATGTATGAGTGCACTACAGTGACCTGTTCTGCATTTGGATTTGTTTCTAGGAGTCAATCGAACCTTGAGTTCAGTATGAAACTGAACCATTGTGTTCAAGCATTGAATGTATATTAAATTGTTTGGATACAGTTTTTTCCAACAATAATTCACTAGAAAATAATTGAAGAAACCGCTGCTTTCTTGGAACATAATCATTTATTTAGATTTACTCTACATGTGTTTTATAATTGACGGGTTGAAATTCTTAAAAGTACTTCAGATGCTATACAATCATTTTTATTTTTGTTTATATGTCTTTCTGTGATACTGTATTCATTAAATTTAATCCGCAATTTTTTATGAAATGTATGAATCACTGTTATAGTTTATTTTAATCTAGTTTTCAATAATTATAGACTTGCAAGTACGGGCATATTCTTCTGACACTAGGATTATTTGCTTCTCTTTCCAATACATATTTCTACGCAGAGAAGCAAATAAGCCCACTCAATTTGACTGTTGATCACAAAGTCAAAGAAATATGTTTTATAACGAGTACACTAATATTGATCAAACTCATGGGTAAAAGTACATAATTAATAAAATACCAAGTACTCATATTGTAAGATTTCACAGTTTATTAGTTATTATATAAATACACCGCCAACATGTTACATTATCTATGGACAATTAATTATTTTAATGAGAATAAAATTATATTTTCAATAAAGATATCGACGCGTATTCTATAAATGCACCAAATTCGGTCCCGATGCCTCAATGCAGTTAAGTTACGATCATTTTCCAATAAACTATTTCGACTTTCTTGAATTACCAGTGGAGTAATTTACAAGAAACAAATGGGATTCAACTGATGCTCCAGGTAATACCTTGGTTGCAGCAAAAGTTGGGCACGTTAGATCAGTCGTTTCGTCATACATTTCCAAATGTACACGAGAATTAAGTATTGAATAAAAATGTTTGAATATCTACTCAACTCTGTTCAACACGCTACTCAATATTCATTTGAAAATTATTTTGTACGCACTATTCAAGTAGAATGATTAGAAAGCACGTTTGGTATATTATATTAGGTACAAAAGTATTCTACTCGAATTCGGGGATATCATCAAAGGAATAGCCCGGCACTTTTCGGTATGCAAGAATTGCCACTCTGACATGGTAAGCTCCAGGAATAAACATTAGGATACCCAGAATAATCACTGGCCACATTCGATCCGCATACTGTGGAATGAAAAACAAGGTTTGTAGAATAATAACGAGTATATAAATGTTGCACGTTTCTGGTTACCTTAGAATCGATATGCCCGCTGACAATCAGGCTGCCTACAATGAGCATGACAGTTCCTCCGACGAACAGAACTGCTGCCAGGGCAATAGCCTTCCATGGTATCTTCACCGGCGGATGCAAGAACTGAAAAAATTGAAAACCATGTTCGTTGATTATCGTCAGTTTTCAACGACTGCACGTTGCAATACAGAACGTTCTTTCTCTCAGTTGTGTAATGTTCTGTGAATGAAATGGGTGATGAAAAATGCTCAATTTACCGGTTGGAGGTTATGTAGGTAAATAAATACATCATACCTGTGCGTCTACGAAACCGTTGTCGGTTTCGGTGAGTTGTGTGTAATCCACGTTGTCGAATTGTCTTTCACCTCTACCCTTTCTTCGGATCATGCTCAGTCTATCCACAATGGTATCTGAAAAAATAAGTAACGATGTACACTGCAGGAGTCTACTTGACAAACAGCGACTTTGCGAACACGTGATAAGACTATTAGGAACATTGGCAAGTTGCCCGGAATACTCGTTCGCCTTCATTTTATTTAAACAATGACCATGTCGCAATAGGTGTAGAAAATGAACGGTGAAGTAGTAACGAATAACGATATTCTTTGGAATAACGTAGGAATAACTAAACATTTGTAGGCATTAATTGAAATTACTGCACAGCTATTGCTATTTGATTCGGCATAATATTTTACACGAAGATTACCTGCAAGCTCACTTGATGTCAATTACAGAAAGACAGAGTTTGTCTCTAAAATTATGATAAGTATGTTCTAACTATTAATGAAGAACCCTTGGACATTACAGAATGATGACAGAGATTCGATTCTACAGAACCCAATCTGATGGAATGGAACGAGTGTCAGTACACGACAACTTTATGTGCATCCTGAAAGCTGGAATAAGTTGGGTTTAATTTTCTATAAAAACGAACTCTCCGGAATCGATTATACTGTTTTTACAGTAATTGATTTCCCAGCTTTCGTGTCGACAAAAAATTACGTCGATGTAGTGCATCAAAGAATGGATTCCAGTTTCCACCATCATTCAAAATCAGCAAATTTTGACCGGAAAAATCCATTGGTCTTAGCTTTTTTTCTTTAATAACAAAAACTTGTTCGTCTCACAATCGATTTGTATGACCCTTTGTGGACTAATTAGACCCCGCTAGAAACGCCAAAAAGACACCAAGAATAGCGTTAGGCCAACCGCTAAGAAAATTTAAAGAAAATGTGGAGACATTCAATTACTTATTTATTTTATGTCAGGTTGGATGAAATATTAACAATACAATATTATACATAATACAATATCACAAATTCATAATAATATGAATAATAATCGTACATAGAGAGGGACATTGGGCTTCAGGGACGCAAGCCGCAACTTCAAATATACTTACAAACTACGTCAATTACATTTTAATACAATAGTTATCATATGTATTCTGCTCGCGCATATATTGCACTTCTTTTTCCTCCTACAATAATAAGATTTCTTGAGTAATGTGTATTGATAATTGTGCATTTCTTTTTGCTTTCACTTTTGTACTATTTGACAACTAGTCAAATTACTATAATACACACTGCAACCTGAACACCTGTTATAAAATTAAGAAGCATTGAATAAACTGAGATTTCGTAGCTAAGTATCTGTGGTTTTTCTTCCTCACCTTTGTGACATCCCTGCACCTATTCCATAATTTCGGCCGCAAGTTTTTATCCGTTGTTCGCATAGGTAGATTTTTTATTCAGGAAGGGTTTTTTGGCTGTAACTTTCGATGCGTTGATCGCAGCGTATTGGGACTGCGCCCAATCGATTTCTCTCGCAAAATTACGTCGGAATAGTGCCCGAAAGAATTGATTCCAGCACTCTTCAAAATCGCGAAAATTTTCGCCAAAAATACAAAGGGGTTAACCTTCCTTTTTTTTTGACCAAAAAATTTTTCGTCTCAGAATTGATTCGTATGACTCTTGCTCGACCTATTGGACCCCAAGAAACTCAGAAAACGCAGCGAAAAGAGCGTGGGATCAACAGCAGAGAAATGACGAAGGAAAAAGCACCTGCTGAATAATGTCGAAAGTTGAGGTTTTCTTTTTTTGGCCGTAACTTTCGATGCGTTGATCGCAGCGTATTGGGACTGCGCCCAATCGATTTCTCTCGCAAAATTACGTCGAAATAGTGCCTGAAAGAATTGATTCCAGCACTTTTCAAAATCGCGAAAATTTTCGCCAAAAATACAAAGGGGTTAACCTTCCTTTTTTTTTGACCAAAAAATTTTTCGTCTCAGAATTGATTCGTATGACTCTTGCTCGACCAATTGGACCCCAAGAAACTCAGAAAACGCAGCGAAAAGAGCGTGGGATCAACAGCAGAGAAATGACGAAGGAAAAAGCACCTGCTGAATAATGTCGAAAGTTGAGGTTTTCTTTTTTTGGCCGTAACTTTCGATGCGTTGATCGCAGCGTATTGGGACTGCGCCCAATCGATTTCTCTCGCAAAATTACGTCGAAATAGTGCCTGAAAGAATTGATTCCAGCACTTTTCAAAATCGCGAAAATTTTCGCCAAAAATACAAAGGGGTTAACCTTCCTTTTTTTTTGACCAAAAAATTTTTCGTCTCAGAATTGATTCGTATGACTCTTGCTCGACCAATTGGACCCCAAGAAACTCAGAAAACGCAGCGAAAAGAGCGTGGGATCAACAGCAGAGAAATGACGAAGGAAAAAGCACTTGGTGAAAAATGTCGAAAATTCAGGTTTTCGTTTTTTGGCCGTAACTTTCGATGCGTTGATCGCAGCGTATTGTGACTGCACCCAATCGATTTCTCTCGCAAAATTACGTCGGAATAGTGCCTGGAAGAATGGATTCCAGCACTTTTCAAAATCGCGAAAATTTTCGCCAAAAATACAAACCTTCCTTTTTTTTTGACCAAAAAATTTTTCGTCTCAGAATTGATTCGTATGACTCTTTCCCGATCAATTGGACCCCAAGGAACTCAGAAAACGCAGCGAAAAGAGCGTGGGATCAACAGCAGAGAAATGACGAAGGAAAAAGCACCTGCTGAAAAATGTCGAAAATACAGGTTTTCGTTTTTTGGCCGTAACTTTCGATGCGTTGATCGCAGCGTATTGGGACTGCGCCCAATCGATTTCTCTCGCAAAATTACGTCGAAATAGTGCCTGAAAGAATTGATTCCAGCACTTTTCAGAATCGCGAAAATTTTCGCCAAAAATACAAAGGGGTTAACCTTCCTTTTTTTTTGACCAAAAAATTTTTCGTCTCAGAATTGATTCGTATGACTCTTGCTCGACCAATTGGACCCCAAGGAACTCAGAAAACGCAGCGAAAAGAGCGTGGGATCAACAGCAGAGAAATGACGAAGGAAAAAGCACCTGCTGAAAAATGTCGAAAATACAGGTTTTCGTTTTTTGGCCGTAACTTTCGATGCGTTGATCGCAGCGTATTGTGACTGCACCCAATCGATTTCTCTCGCAAAATTACGTCGGAATAGTGCCTGGAAGAATGGATTCCAGCACTTTTCAAAATCGCGAAAATTTTCGCCAAAAATACAAAGGGGTTAACCTTCCTTTTTTTTTGACCAAAAAATTTTTCGTCTCAGAATTGATTCGTATGACTCTTTCCCGATCAATTGGACCCCAAGGAACTCAGAAAACGCAGCGAAAAGAGCGTGGGATCAACAGCAGAGAAATGACGAAGGAAAAAGCACCTGCTGAAAAATGTCGAAAATACAGGTTTTCGTTTTTTGGCCGTAACTTTCGATGCGTTGATCGCAGCGTATTGGGACTGCGCCCAATCGATTTCTCTCGCAAAATTACGTCGAAATAGTGCTTGAAAGAATTGATTCCAGCACTTTTCAGAATCGCGAAAATTTTCGCCAAAAATACAAAGGGGTTAACCTTCCTTTTTTTTTGACCAAAAAATTTTTCGTCTCAGAATTGATTCGTATGACTCTTGCTCGACCAATTGGACCCCAAGGAACTCAGAAAACGCAGCGAAAAGAGCGTGGGATCAACAGCAGAGAAATGACGAAGGAAAAAGCACCTGCTGAAAAATGTCGAAAATACAGGTTTTCGTTTTTTGGCCGTAACTTTCGATGCGTTGATCGCAGCGTATTGTGACTGCACCCAATCGATTTCTCTCGCAAAATTACGTCGGAATAGTGCCTAGAAGAATGGATTCCAGCACTTTTCAAAATCGCGAAAATTTTCGCCAAAAATACAAAGGGGTTAACCTTCCTTTTTTTTTGACCAAAAAATTTTTCGTCTCAGAATTGATTCGTATGACTCTTTCCCGATCAATTGGACCCCAAGGAACTCAGAAAACGCAGCGAAAAGAGCGTGGGATCAACAGCAGAGAAATGACGAAGGAAAAAGCACCTGCTGGAAAATGTCGAAAATACAGGTTTTCGTTTTTTGGCCGTAACTTTCGATGCGTTGATCGCAGCGTATTGGGACTGCGCCCGATCGATTTCTCTCGCAAAATTACGTCGAAATAGTGCTTGAAAGAATTGATTCCAGCACTTTTCAGAATCGCGAAAATTTTCGCCAAAAATACAAAGGGGTTAACCTTCCTTTTTTTTTGACCAAAAAATTTTTCGTCTCAGAATTGATTCGTATGACTCTTGCTCGACCAATTGGACCCCAAGGAACTCAGAAAACGCAGCGAAAAGAGCGTGGGATCAACAGCAGAGAAATGACGAAGGAAAAAGCACCTGCTGAAAAATGTCGAAAATACAGGTTTTCGTTTTTTGGCCGTAACTTTCGATGCGTTGATCGCAGCGTATTGGGACTGCGCCCAATCGATTTCTCTCGCAAAATTACGTCGAAATAGTGCCTGAAAGAATTGATTCCAGCACTTTTCAAAATCGCGAAAATTTTCGCCAAAAATACAAAGGGGTTAACCTTCCTTTTTTTTTGACCAAAAAATTTTTCGTCTCAGAATTGATTCGTATGACTCTTGCTCGACCAATTGGACCCCAAGGAACTCAGAAAACGCAGCGAAAAGAGCGTGGGATCAACAGCAGAGAAATGACGAAGGAAAAAGCACCTGCTGAAAAATGTCGAAAATACAGGTTTTCGTTTTTTGGCCGTAACTTTCGATGCGTTGATCGCAGCGTATTGGGACTGCGCCCAATCGATTTCTCTCGCAAAATTACGTCGAAATAGTGCTTGAAAGAATTGATTCCAGCACTTATCAAAATCGCGAAAATTTTCGCCAAAAATACAAAGGGGTTAACCTTCCTTTTTTTTTGACCAAAAAATTTTTCGTCTCAGAATTGATTCGTATGACTCTTTCCCGATCAATTGGACCCCAAGGAACTCAGAAAACGCAGCGAAAAGAGCGTGGGATCAACAGCAGAGAAATGACGAAGGAAAAAGCACCTGCTGAAAAATGTCGAAAATACAGGTTTTCGTTTTTTGGCCGTAACTTTCGATGCGTTGATCGCAGCGTATTGGGACTGCGCCCAATCGATTTCTCTCGCAAAATTACGTCGAAATAGTGCCTGAAAGAATTGATTCCAGCACTTTTCAGAATCGCGAAAATTTTCGCCAAAAATACAAAGGGGTTAACCTTCCTTTTTTTTTGACCAAAAAATTTTTCGTCTCAGAATTGATTCGTATGACTCTTGCTCGACCAATTGGACCCCAAGGAACTCAGAAAACGCAGCGAAAAGAGCGTGGGATCAACAGCAGAGAAATGACGAAGGAAAAAGCACCTGCTGAAAAATGTCGAAAATACAGGTTTTCGTTTTTTGGCCGTAACTTTCGATGCGTTGATCGCAGCGTATTGGGACTGCGCCCAATCGATTTCTCTCGCAAAATTACGTCGGAATAGTGCCTGAAAGAATTGATTCCAGCACTTTTCAGAATCGCGAAAATTTTCGCCAAAAATACAAAGGGGTTAACCTTCCTTTTTTTTTGACCAAAAAATTTTTCGTCTCAGAATTGATTCGTATGACTCTTTCCCGATCAATTGGACCCCAAGGAACTCAGAAAACGCAGCGAAAAGAGCGTGGGATCAACAGCAGAGAAATGACGAAGGAAAAAGCACCTGCTGAAAAATGTCGAAAATACAGGTTTTCGTTTTTTGGCCGTAACTTTCGATGCGTTGATCGCAGCGTATTGGGACTGCGCCCAATCGATTTCTCTCGCAAAATTACGTCGAAATAGTGCCTGAAAGAATTGATTCCAGCACTTTTCAGAATCGCGAAAATTTTCGCCAAAAATACAAAGGGGTTAACCTTCCTTTTTTTTTGACCAAAAAATTTTTCGTCTCAGAATTGATTCGTATGACTCTTGCTCGACCAATTGGACCCCAAGGAACTCAGAAAACGCAGCGAAAAGAGCGTGGGATCAACAGCAGAGAAATGACGAAGGAAAAAGCACCTGCTGAAAAATGTCGAAAATACAGGTTTTCGTTTTTTGGCCGTAACTTTCGATGCGTTGATCGCAGCGTATTGGGACTGCGCCCAATCGATTTCTCTCGCAAAATTACGTCGGAATAGTGCCTGAAAGAATTGATTCCAGCACTTTTCGGAATCGCGAAAATTTTCGCCAAAAATACAAAGGGGTTAACCTTCCTTTTTTTTTGACCAAAAAATTTTTCGTCTCAGAATTGATTCGTATGACTCTTGCTCGACCAATTGGACCCCAAGGAACTCAGAGAACGCAGCGAAAAGAGCGTGGGATCAACAGCAGAGAAATGACGAAGGAAAAAGCGTCTGCCGAAAAATGTCGAAAATTCAGGTTTTCGTTTTTTGGCCGTAACTTTCGATGCGTTGATCGCAGCGTATTGGGACTGCGCCCAATCGATTTCTCTCGCAAAATTACGTCGAAATAGTGCCTGAAAGAATTGATTCCAGCACTTTTCAAAATCGCGAAAATTTTCGCCAAAAATACAAAGGGGTTAACCTTCCTTTTTTTTTGACCAAAAAATTTTTCGTCTCAGAATTGATTCGTATGACTCTTTCCCGATCAATTGGACCCCAAGGAACTCAGAAAACGCAGCGAAAAGAGCGTGGGATCAACAGCAGAGAAATGACGAAGGAAAAAGCACCTGCTGAAAAATGTCGAAAATACAGGTTTTCGTTTTTTGGCCGTAACTTTCGATGCGTTGATCGCAGCGTATTGGGACTGCGCCCAATCGATTTCTCTCGCAAAATTACGTCGAAATAGTGCTTGAAAGAATTGATTCCAGCACTTATCAAAATCGCGAAAATTTTCGCCAAAAATACAAAGGGGTTAACCTTCCTTTTTTTTTGACCAAAAAATTTTTCGTCTCAGAATTGATTCGTATGACTCTTTCCCGATCAATTGGACCCCAAGGAACTCAGAAAACGCAGCGAAAAGAGCGTGGGATCAACAGCAGAGAAATGACGAAGGAAAAAGCACCTGCTGAAAAATGTCGAAAATACAGGTTTTCGTTTTTTGGCCGTAACTTTCGATGCGTTGATCGCAGCGTATTGGGACTGCGCCCGATCGATTTCTCTCGCAAAATTACGTCGAAATAGTGCTTGAAAGAATTGATTCCAGCACTTTTCAGAATCGCGAAAATTTTCGCCAAAAATACAAAGGGGTTAACCTTCCTTTTTTTTTGACCAAAAAATTTTTCGTCTCAGAATTGATTCGTATGACTCTTGCTCGACCAATTGGACCCCAAGGAACTCAGAAAACGCAGCGAAAAGAGCGTGGGATCAACAGCAGAGAAATGACGAAGGAAAAAGCACCTGCTGAAAAATGTCGAAAATACAGGTTTTCGTTTTTTGGCCGTAACTTTCGATGCGTTGATCGCAGCGTATTGGGACTGCGCCCAATCGATTTCTCTCGCAAAATTACGTCGAAATAGTGCCTGAAAGAATTGATTCCAGCACTTTTCAGAATCGCGAAAATTTTCGCCAAAAATACAAAGGGGTTAACCTTCCTTTTTTTTTGACCAAAAAATTTTTCGTCTCAGAATTGATTCGTATGACTCTTGCTCGACCAATTGGACCCCAAGGAACTCAGAGAACGCAGCGAAAAGAGCGTGGGATCAACAGCAGAGAAATGACGAAGGAAAAAGCGTCTGCCGAAAAATGTCGAAAATTCAGGTTTTCGTTTTTTGGCCGTAACTTTCGATGCGTTGATCGCAGCGTATTGGGACTGCGCCCAATCGATTTCTCTCGCAAAATTACGTCGAAATAGTGCCTGAAAGAATTGATTCCAGCACTTTTCAAAATCGCGAAAATTTTCGCCAAAAATACAAAGGGGTTAACCTTCCTTTTTTTTTGACCAAAAAATTTTTCGTCTCAGAATTGATTCGTATGACTCTTGCCCGACCAATTCGACCCCACGGAACTCGGAAAACGCAGCGAAAAGAGTGTGGGATCAACGGCAGAGAAATGACGAAGGAAAAAGCACCTGCTGAAAAATGTCGAAAATACAGGTTTTCGTTTTTTGGCCGTAACTTTCGATGCGTTGATCGCAGCGTATTGGGACTGCGCCCAATCGATTTCTCTCGCAAAATTACGTCGAAATAGTGCCTGAAAGAATTGATTCCAGCACTTTTCAAAATCGCGAAAATTTTCGCCAAAAATACAAAGGGGTTAACCTTCCTTTTTTTTTGACCAAAAAATTTTTCGTCTCAGAATTGATTCGTATGACTCTTGCTCGACCAATTGGACCCCAAGGAACTCAGAAAACGCAGCGAAAAGAGCGTGGGATCAACAGCAGAGAAATGACGAAGGAAAAAGCACCTGCTGAAAAATGTCGAAAATACAGGTTTTCGTTTTTTGGCCGTAACTTTCGATGCGTTGATCGCAGCGTATTGGGACTGCGCCCAATCGATTTCTCTCGCAAAATTACGTCGGAATAGTGCCTGAAAGAATTGATTCCAGCACTTTTCGGAATCGCGAAAATTTTCGCCAAAAATACAAAGGGGTTAACCTTCCTTTTTTTTTGACCAAAAAATTTTTCGTCTCAGAATTGATTCGTATGACTCTTGCTCGACCAATTGGACCCCAAGGAACTCAGAAAACGCAGCGAAAAGAGCGTGGGATCAACAGCAGAGAAATGACGAAGGAAAAAGCGTCTGCCGAAAAATGTCGAAAATTCAGGTTTTCGTTTTTTGGCCGTAACTTTCGATGCGTTGATCGCAGCGTATTGGGACTGCGCCCAATCGATTTCTCTCGCAAAATTACGTCGAAATAGTGCCTGAAAGAATTGATTCCAGCACTTGTCAAAATCGCGAAAATTTTCGCCAAAAATACAAAGGGGTTAACCTTCCTTTTTTTTTGACCAAAAAATTTTTCGTCTCAGAATTGATTCGTATGACTCTTGCCCGACCAATTCGACCCCACGGAACTCGGAAAACGCAGCGAAAAGAGTGTGGGATCAACGGCAGAGAAATGACGAAGGAAAAAGCACCTGCTGAAAAATGTCGAAAATACAGGTTTTCGTTTTTTGGCCGTAACTTTCGATGCGTTGATCGCAGCGTATTGGGACTGCGCCCAATCGATTTCTCTCGCAAAATTACGTCGAAATAGTGCCTGAAAGAATTGATTCCAGCACTTTTCAAAATCGCGAAAATTTTCGCCAAAAATACAAAGGGGTTAACCTTCCTTTTTTTTTGACCAAAAAATTTTTCGTCTCAGAATTGATTCGTATGACTCTTGCTCGACCAATTGGACCCCAAGGAACTCAGAAAACGCAGCGAAAAGAGCGTGGGATCAACAGCAGAGAAATGACGAAGGAAAAAGCACCTGCTGAAAAATGTCGAAAATTCAGGTTTTCGTTTTTTGGCCGTAACTTTCGATGCATTGATCGCAGCGTATTCGGACTGCGCCCAATCGATTTCTCTCGCAAAATTACGTCGGAATAGTGCCTGAAAGAATTGATTCCAGCACTTTTCGGAATCGCGAAAATTTTCGCCAAAAATACAAAGGGGTTAACCTTCCTTTTTTTTTGACCAAAAAATTTTTCGTCTCAGAATTGATTCGTATGACTCTTGCTCGACCAATTGGACCCCAAGGAACTCAGAAAACGCAGCGAAAAGAGCGTGGGATCAACAGCAGAGAAATGACGAAGGAAAAAGCGTCTGCCGAAAAATGTCGAAAATTCAGGTTTTCGTTTTTTGGCCGTAACTTTCGATGCGTTGATCGCAGCGTATTGGGACTGCGCCCAATCGATTTCTCTCGCAAAATTACGTCGAAATAGTGCCTGAAAGAATTGATTCCAGCACTTGTCAAAATCGCGAAAATTTTCGCCAAAAATACAAAGGGGTTAACCTTCCTTTTTTTTTGACCAAAAAATTTTTCGTCTCAGAATTGATTCGTATGACTCTTGCCCGACCAATTCGACCCCACGGAACTCGGAAAACGCAGCGAAAAGAGTGTGGGATCAACGGCAGAGAAATGACGAAGGAAAAAGCACCTGCTGAAAAATGTCGAAAATACAGGTTTTCGTTTTTTGGCCGTAACTTTCGATGCGTTGATCGCAGCGTATTGGGACTGCGCCCAATCGATTTCTCTCGCAAAATTACGTCGAAATAGTGCCTGAAAGAATTGATTCCAGCACTTTTCAAAATCGCGAAAATTTTCGCCAAAAATACAAAGGGGTTAACCTTCCTTTTTTTTTGACCAAAAAATTTTTCGTCTCAGAATTGATTCGTATGACTCTTGCCCGACCAGTTGGACCCTAAGGAACTCAGAAAACGCAGCGAAAAGAGCGTGGGATCAACAGCAGAGAAATGACGAAGGAAAAAGCACCTGCTGAAAAATGTCGAAAATTCAGGTTTTCGTTTTTTGGCCGTAACTTTCGATGCATTGATCGCAGCGTATTCGGACTGCGCCCAATCGATTTCTCTCGCAAAATTACGTCGGAATAGTGCCTGAAAGAATTGATTCCAACACTTTTCAAAATCGCGAAAATTTTCGCCAAAAATACAAAGGGGTTAGTCTTACTTTCCTCTTCATTTTCGGGGCCAAAAATTTTATTGTCTCAGATTTGACTTGTATGACTCTTGTTCGACTAATTGGATTCTGCGGAATGCACAAAACACTATGAAATACGCGTGGAGTCAACAGCAGAAAACCCACCAACGAAATCTCATGTTTCTGGACTGCAACTTTTGATTCTTTCGTTCTACCGTTAGAATCATTCTGCAAGATCCTCAAGTCCTCAGTTAGACCATCAAAAATCAAAAAAGAACCACTGCAACTTAGTAAGATTATGATTCGCGGAAATATAACAGGCCATTCTAGCAATTACTGGTATTGTGTCGGACCTACAAACGTTTTGAATGCAATATCACAATTGTATGTGATTCGTCATGAGAAACCAAATTAATTTTGTAATTTCGCTGGTCTATTGAATGCAGGGAACGAGCAAATTCTTCAAATCATTTATGAGTCATATCACTTTAGTTACACACAATGCAGTACAATTGATCTTGAAACTCTGTAATAGGATCATGAAAGTCTGTTAAGCTGTACTTTCGCATTCCTTAATTACAACTTATTTCACTTTCGAACAACATTCTAACCATGTGAAATTGTTTTCATGCCAACTTAAGAGACAATCATAGTTTCAAGCCCTCAACACTTTAATATCTCACTTATACATTTCAATTTTGTTCATCATGGAGACCATTCATTGAAATTGGCTCTTTTTTACGAGCTTGCTCGCAATCAACACTCATACATCACCAAACGCATGCGCTCCGTATCACCCAATTACGCGCACTGTTGCACGAAACCATATTTGTTGCGCCCAATGTGGACTTCGCATCAGATGAACTGTTTCGATGTATCTGAGTAGCAAAAGTCGAAACACTGCTACGCCATAGACTGGTTTCTGCAATTATTTTACGTAAGTCTTTTTCCGTGGGATGTAATTCATTCTAATCTTTATTTGTACAGTATTATACTAATCAACAGGACAATTATTCAATAAGTGCCGTTGAAATGGTCAAATAAAAAAGGCAAGTGCGGCAATAGGCATCTCACAAGGTAGTTCAGTTACCTGTACGCAACCACCTCCACATTCTAGGAAGTCCTTCGAAATAATCGAACCAACCAATCCGTTGGTCCCAGTCGTTACATCGAAGACGAAGCTGGTTTACATTAAAAGATAGGCTAACCGCTCTCCAAATTTCCTCTCATTTCCCTCCCCAGGATGCGTCAATTATCTGTGCACGCAAATCATTAGCATCAGTTATTAAAACCGCAGGATCTATTGTTCCGAAGACTTCAGGGTCAACATAAATTGATTTTGCTTTCAAATTTCCGTCCTGTGGATTGTAGGTTTGAAAAATCAGTGTAGAACATTGAAATAAAAAAATGAAAATGTAGCTAGATGACATGAGGTGATAATTGCGCGCAATATATTTCACACCGTAAAGTGTCCGGAAATCTACATCGAATCGCAAGAGCATATGCTTTTTCTATATAGAAATGAATAGGAAGAAAAAAAAAACGTCGTTCACGCGATTAAATTACAACGCATATTTTCTAAATTCAATAATTCTACACCAATGGAGATAACGTATACGACAAACTGGACTTACGTTTCTTTTATGAAAATCATGTTCCTCGGAGAATGTATAAAGTGGGGCAGAAAACGAGCCCTCACGATGCTCAGGTGTTCCAGGTATCGATGTGGTGGGTGTATGAGGTTGAAAATGAGCTTGGCGGTACGCGATGAACAACCCTGCGGATAGGCGAGGCTAAACTCGTGGCTGACTGGCACCCCTGTTTTCGACGTGCGAAGGGCGGGGGGAGGGGTGGAGGCGGAGAAGGACGAGGATACACGGAAAGGGGTACAGAGAAGGTCGCGAAGTGAGACCGGAACGACGGAGGGCGTCCCGACGTCCACCTGCAAACGCCTGACACATCCCTCCGTCCACGCTGTACGTGCACACGACGAACATCGGCCGAACCCGGCGGCCAAATTTCACCCCCTCTCAGTTCCTCCCGTGGATTTCCTCCCCTCTCTCCTCTCTCCTCTCTCTCCACTCTCCTCTCTGTCTCTCCCGCGGTTGTCAGGGGACCGGAGGCGAATCGATGCCCGAGGCCGGGAAAGAAGCTGCGAGCTTTACGCCGACCCACGCCGACGCCTGTGCCACTCCACGAGTCCGAAGGGGTGCGTGATATGCGTGTATGCACAGGTATTCACATTGCGATTCAAACCAGTACCGCGCAGTTGTTTACGCGAAATCCATTCAACGTGTATGTATAATATCTGTAATTTGCCTCGTATATCTGGACATCTCGGCAGGCTTCTTACACACATCGTCGCGCAGCAACCCTCGGCGATTTATCCTGTATGCCCCTTTGTCTCTTTGATACAAAATCGGGGGATTCGCATCCTCGTTAAATGATTATGTAGAGGTAAAAGCTGCTCTTGACAGCTCTATCAAGTGCCAGACAATTGAAATATCTACTGAACAGAATCGTTACTACGTCATCTGATTATTTGATATTGCAAATATTTGTCCAACACCGAAACTTGGTGCTTTGTGTCCGATCGATTTGCTTCACGTATTGTTTGAAAAGTAATTTATCGGTTTAACGGGATTAAGGGAATTCAGTTCTTGTAACCCCGTGTCCTTTGCTCATGCTTGTAATATATTTATATCGATCATGAAGAAGAATTATCAGAAGACATATAATTTTCGGAAGAATACCGTTTTAGCGTGGAAACAAACGTTCCCATTTCACAATCTCAAGCTCAACGTCGACGCTTGTACCAATCGGATTTACGCCGTTAAGCCCGAAATCATCGTGCGTAGTTATATTTGTGAAAATTTTCGTGATAAGATCCTGTCAAATTGTACAAAGTAATCGAGACTATGACAAGAAGCCAAGGATCCAAGGGAAAGTAGCTACACCGCTGTCAAAGAACTGGAAGGTGGTCCGAGTACCGAGACACGTTGAAACACAATTTTCGATCAAATCCAATCTCCAAGATGAGCTCTAAAATATAATATCTGTATGTAACTCTTTCTTTTTGCATGCAATGCAAACGGCGTACCGACTGGAGCGCACTTTTTAATTTTTCAAGCGGCGTTCTATACGAAGCAATAGCGTTATATCACGATTGATGAATTCGTTACGATCAGCCGGAGAGGAACGGTGTCCAAAAGTTGAAACGGCCAAGGATATTAGGTGGTGGAAAGGAGGTATTTCCATGTCTGTAAGGAGAGCTCTCTCGAGTCTCGAGTAATAAGGAGGATGCAGGCGCAGGCGTTGCGATTAGAACTGCAGTGTGGGGCGCGATTCTGCGCACTGACATCGTACGCCTGGAGGACTTCGGGGGTAGGCAGAGGAGGTCAGGGGCGACAGTGCGGGTCCTGGGGGCGGCGCGGGCGCATGGCTCCGTTGTAACAATCCCTGAACGCGACTGTCGGGACGTGGTTTTAGTCGCAAAAGCCGTCGTCGAGCTTGCAGTATCCGTCTCACTCCTCGCCCGGTGTTCGGCCGTTTTCGGCTTGGGGGTAAATTAGTTTTTCTGCGGGGAAACCGAGGAAGGGAAAAGCACGAGACGTCGAGTAAGAGAGCCGTGTTCGTCGCGGTGGCCACGGCCGATATTTTCTCAGCAACGGGAAATCCCATTCCAGGACAATTTCCCTGTTGCCTGCGGTATACCGTACGCGTATATTACACACTAACGCAAAATTTATATCGCTTACGCATCGCAGCTATTAATCACAGGTAAATCGATACGGCTGTAAAGCCCTTATAACTACAATTTCCCTCCCTACGCGTATATAATTATTGTCGGCAGTTTATCTGTTCAGCGATCTGTCTCTGTTTAAATCATCCAGTTTACTTATACACACGAGCGACGCTGTTATTAGGATGTTTTAATCGGGTGCAGTTTTTTATTGATCCCCATCCTTCGGGTTTTTGTACTTCTATTTTTCCAATGATCGAAGGGATATTCATGCCATTCAAGCCGGCCGGAGAAAGCTCAGAGCTTTTGACAGCTATGTAACTAGCTGGCTATGTTATATAGCGCCAGCTGTTCGACCGCGGTGCCGATGTCGCATGTTCGACAACGGAAAAAAAACCGCGCTTACTTTTTTTTGGATTAAAAATCTTCACGGACACCGTCGCCATTCTTATCAAACTTGCTAATTCACCGAGTTTGTTTCGCGGACGAGTTTGAAATCCCGTGAGACTAGCCGGATGTTCGAACGAATTTAATATCTGTTTCACAATTTTATGTTCAAATTGATTCAGCATATCGTAAAGTAGAATAATAGTAATAACTGAAAAAGAGATTGCTCTAGGACATGTGTGGGAAGACATCTGAGCACTCACCTTTGCGAATTTCAAAACGACGAGGACGAAATCACCTGCAATAAATTATCTATTATGGATGATCGAAAATTTACTCAAGAATTTAACACGATACTGGAAGTACAAATATAACCATTGCTTGACGACTCGCATAGCTCGATGAAAATAAAACCCAATTATAAAGAGAATAGAAGCTCTGATTAGAGATTCGGCGAAGAAAATCTAACTCACGTGAAAATATAACTAGATTAGTATAAAATTATTATTATTAGTATAAATTTCAATTCCGCATGTTGCGCAAGCCACAGTATCACGTTTCAAAACAAGTACCTACATTAAATGTGAGCTAGAACGAGGACGCGAGGATCACGCTGCTCGAACCGATTACTTATCAGCTTGTTACACGAATATTTTATATTCTTTTCTTCTTCCCAAAGTATAAAGCACCTCGTAATCTTCGGGGTTTTGGTCTCCGATCGATTATTCGGTCTAATTAATAACACCGGTGTTATAGATTCTCTTCAAAGCTGATTAAAGCCCGGCCGAAACGAGCTTAGAGAGGGCTGAAGAACCAATACGCTTCTCCATAATCTACGGGAAAATTTTTTAACAATTACCACTAGCATGTGCATGTTCGCTGGTCTGCGCTCACGCCGAAACGAACATCCCCATCGTGTGAGGAGGGTGCACGTGACGCTCTCGTCCTCTCGTCTCCTCTTCGCTCCTCATGGTGTGCGAATACGTTTTTCGCAAAGGTTAGAGCTGGCCAGACTGCCGCTGCTGCTGCACCTCGCCTCGAATCGATAAACGTTTAGAACGGATACTGGACAGGCAACCCTCTCTGTTGCCGGTAAAAATTTCACGTGATAAGTTTCCACGCCGATTTTGCTGCTGCGTAGATTAGCCATTGAAAAATAGGTGGAATCATCTCGCGACGGTACGAATGCCTCTGCGAATCGCGTGTTTCGCACCCCTGCAACATTTCTCTACATACTCGTACCTGAGGGATCGATCAAGGGGCTTTTGCTTTCTACACCACGACAGGAATACACTCTTTTCACTTCGCCGGAACGACCGAGTTTTCATTAGTAAAATCGCGCCGAATTAAAGCTCTATAAAAATCTTGCTAGTTTATTGATCATCGGCGATTGACGATACGTGTTACAGCTTTTTGGAATGTATACAGATTGCCAGTTGGATTGTTTCGCTCTTATTCTTCCGGTACGACTGATACTTATACCTTGTGAGAAGACAAAATCAGACCAGTCGTAGACTTGAAAATTGCGTCACGAAGCCAAGGAAAGTATCTTCATTCGCGTGATTGATCGTTTTTATCTAAATACTAATAAAATCAAATCGAAAACGTCAAAGTTAACTGGTACCGGTCCCCTTGAACGGTTCAAGCGTCCTGCATCACGCAACACCTCGAATGAGTATAGTATTTATGTCAATAGCTTGTAGATGCGCGTACACATACGATTGAAAATTTGTTGTAACCTTTGTATCTTATGGTCCTCAGGAAGCTACTGCTCTAGGATCAATTAAAACTTTTCATCTATTTATCTATCTACGTAGGCGAGATTAAATCAGTTCGAATACTCGAAAAGATGGAGGACCGAGTTTACAACCTATGAAATATTTCGTAAGAATAATTGAGAAAAAATGATACTAGTGACGTGCAGATATGAAAGTGCTGACAAAATGAGCTGTTGGATATAGACATAGCGATACGGTGTTGAGTTTAACGATACCCATTTCAGGTGAAAAGTTCGTTTTCTCAATTAACGAGAGGTAATAATTTTTTACGACGGGGGTAATTGTTCGTTTTTTTGTTTTCCTTTCTCTTTTTCATCTTCTCTTTTTGGCTGCGATAAAACGAGGCGTCCACGATGGGCAAGTTCCGATACCCGCAGCCAGCTATTACAGATATCGACTTAAACCGACAACGCCACGGCGACAAAAGACGTAATTTGCACGTTTGTATCAGGGGAGTTTGGGACAGGGGAAGTTCACTCAATGCTTTTAGATGGGACCGAATTTTGGCAGGCTGCAGGACTATACTGTACCAACACAATATTGAAAAATTCGCAGTTACTATATTTCTATAGTTATTTCTTGCTAGAGTATAGTAACATGTCAGCATTACTTAGGATGTTAAGAGCGCCCTCTACCGAGTAATGTGATTATGTAATCGCAGACCACGGTCTTCTAACATAGGATACAAGAATGGCGGAATATTATTTTCCGGCTGCACATGTGCACATTATTATTATTAGCAGTTCTACCACTCTAAAATATTCACTTCTAGTAGAATTTTGTTTTCGTAACTTGTCGCGCCCTACTCCTGCAGCCTGCCAAAATTGCTTAGAGTGGGGGTAAAGAGTGAACTCCCCCTGGTTTGGGATTCATGAGTAGGCGACTAATTGTAGGCATACAAGATCGAAGCGTCGACGAGGAGGGTGTGATACAGTCGTATCTTGACGCGGTCTTCTCCCCCAATTATTTAAATCCCATCACACGGCGCAGACACGCGAAAGTAGATATTATTTTCAAGATAAACAGATTTCATTCCATTTCAGTATAGTGGAAGTATGGAGCGTCCTGAGGAGGCGGTTCAGGAACGCGGTCGAAACTTCCGATTACTTCATCCCGAAGAACTGCCTCAACTTCTGGACTTCCTCACCGGATATCTTCCCGAATCTCTGAAGGTATGCGCCGATTTATACTTTATTAACTACTCAGCTTCATATTATGATTAATAACTGCTTGGATACCATCTTCGCCGGAGACAGAAGTTTGAGCAAGAATTTTTAAGGTTGCGAATTTCCTTCCCTTGCAAAATTTCTAGCGTTTACGAAAATCGAAGCTTCGTTATATCCACTGAGAGAAACAGCATGGTTGAAGAAGCGCTCCTCGTATTGTAGAAAAATTAAGTACCTAACGTTGTTGAAAAATTGCGTTTTGAGATGAACGCCAAGTTCCAATTTACAGGAAACTCATTGCCAGCTACATTCGCACACGAAACCATCACGCAATGCTGCGAGACACGTGTTACAATTCTAATCAGTATACGTGCACAAGCTGGTCAACGCGGTTTTCAACTCGTGAAGCATTTTAGACCTCGCGGCGTACTGTAGTTACTCATATTTTTATGCGACATATTAACCATATAATTCTATAATTAACCATGCGATAATTCTATACTATTTCACGAATAACTCTGTAATCTCTTAATCTATTTATTGCGGGCGAACACTGGACGGTTATATAGTCACTGTGACTTGATCGATCTGGCACGGCTTTTCGCCTTAGAGGTGAATCGAGCAATGGTTAATTGCCGATCGCGTATTTTCTGGTTGACGAACTGTTTCTCGGAAAAATAATAAATTCCCAAATTCCTGAACAAAATCCTCATAGCCGTGAAATTTCGGGAGAAAATGTGAAAAGAAATGCTGCCTAAATAATTGCTCACCTGCACCGTGTCGTCTTCTTTCCGTTTTATGCTCCACTGAATCGATTCCGCTGATTTTTGCTTCGGTTTTCGATACGTATGATCACTGCAGGTCAGCCGCCACGATCTCGCATAGATCACTCATGCAGAAGCTTTCCAGAGTTTCATCGCTTAGCCGCAGATTCTAATACAAGCGGTCACCACTGGAGGATGAATCACTGAATAAATTCGATGCGCAATTCCCAAACGGCAGAAAACAGATTGAAGCTTGACCGCGCTTTTCACCGATACTGATATTCAGACGAATCAGAAAAGTTCGATTTGCCCGGAGCTGGCAAACCGTCCATTTGGCTTTGAAATAAGTATATAAATAAATAAATAAATAAAAAAATAAATAAACAAATAAATATGTTTTGCCCGAAGCGACGGAATTGGATTTTCCACGTTTTTTATCTCCCTCTATTAGATCCCGCTGTCTTGATACTGAGAAAATGAAGCTTTTTCTCCGTCTCTCGTCCCGATTTCCCAAGCCTTAGCTAATAATCATCACCCGAGGAGGGATGCAATTTCGCTCGTGTTGTCATCGCCGACGGTTTCTCGCGCAACATTGTGATTTGCGGACGGTTCGGTGTCGCTCGCCATCAGCTTTCCTATGGCTTCGCATCGCGCTATATACCATTGTAATATTATCCAGGGTACACTATTCCGCCCCGATAATAGACATTATACTCGTAGTCGAACGCTTCGCTCGATAGCTGCCGGGCAAATACCCCTACTTTCGTAAAACATCATAATTCAAGAAGCCCGTCTCGGTGGCGGTGAAGATGCGACGGACTTGGCTCAAGAGTCATGCGAGCCGCTCATCGCTGCGCGGAAGATTGATCCGAAGAATCGGGTACGAGCCACGTACACGGGGCATAATTGAATCGAAAATTTGCCTCGTGGAAAATGTTGAAAGGTGGAGGAGGGAGGCTCCTGGTCGTGATCCGGGGACATTCGACACGGCTGGAGTGCGGAATTATTAGATCGTTGACACGAGGCGGACTCGGGCCGATTATCAGCTCGGGGTGTGCGTATCGTATTAAATCGCGATTCAAATATGCGGCATGTAGCCGCAATAAGATCAAAGTTGCGTGTGGCAGTCGAGGCTGAAATAGTCCAGCTGGTATATGTGGGTCACCGCAATGCCGTACTGCTGTCTTTACCCCCGACATTGCCGCACTTTTCAAGGTCGCCTCCACTTCCCCAGGACATCCGAGGTCCTGAGGGATCCGGGACGAACGAAGAAAGAATCCCTCGAAACCCGTCGCGGCTTTTCGAAACGAGCTGCGAAGGGGAGGACGACGATGACGCTTTTCATCTTTCAACTTTTGGGATAACCTTAGACCTTGTTGGGTGCCGATATGGGAATAACAATGATCGATCGTTTACACGATACTGAAAATTCTTGCGGTTACGACACAACGTCGACAAGCCCCCCCTTCCCCCGAGCTCGTGCCAATTGTGCTTTGATCGCGTGATTCAACAGCCCGCGCAAAACAACGAGCTTTAACAACAACTCGAGGAATAACTTTAATAACAGCGTTCCCGAAGTTTCTTTCTTTATCATTCTTATTCTTTTTATCATTCTTATTCGATTTTACGTCGTACAAAAGTTCAAATGTTTAGCTGCAACGTATTTACGTCGCATAGCGATATTCGTGATTCGTTCGTGTGCCGGCGCGTATAACGCGGTACATGTTCAAGAATTCCGTTACGACGTATTTATTCAACGGGTTTTTCAAATCTAACAATTCTTTTACTATAGGAATCGGCAGAGCTGCGGCTGGCTGCTCAGCGAGCTTTGAAGTGCACGAACTGTACGTATACAGTAATGAACGAACACGGAAAAAATACGAGCAACAGCTGGAAGAATAACAAGCATTATAGGTGTACACGAAAAAAAGAATAGAAAACGTAAAGTACAGTTTATACCATATTTATTACATTTGTTTGGAATACCGCGCTGCATAAATAATATTGTACGCAACCATGCGAACTTCCGTCATTTTTATACCGTCGACTTTTAGCAACCGTTTAGACGACATAACCAATTTATGGAAGTATTTAACAGCCAATATCGAGTGTATCGGTGTACTTATCGTGGTTTGGGGAAAAGCTATTGACCGGTAACGAGTTCAAAGTATATCAACGTACCGAAACATCAGAGGCGTGTACCCGAACCCAAGCCCAAAGTCTAAACGGGTTCCGTGAAAAGCCGAGGGCCGAAAATAGCTCTTGGAAACCGTCATGTAGAGTTTGTGCTTTTAGTGATATCGAACATGCAAGCTTCATTGATTAACGCGATGATGTGATAAAAAATGTTTACCTGCATTCAAGGTGACCCTGACCCTCGGTCTCTCTCATCCCTCCCTCTCGTTCCAGCTTCTCTTCATAACGAATACCTACGGCAATTCATTGCAGCCGCAGCTGCATGCGGTGCACGACGATAAACTGCTCAGCATTGGGTATACGTACATATTATGCAATTACACGAAGGGAAAAAATCGATTTTGCGTTACCACGTCAAACTACGCGTTCAGGCGCCAGTCTGTTTTCCAACGTTTCGTGCACGTCACTCGGAGGAACCTTCTCAGGATTATCCTTAAACTCACGGGCATAAAGATTCCTTAAGCTCGAAGTTCGAACCTCAGCACCGAGCGCATATTTTTCATCGTATATAAATTTCCCTGCGAATTGTTCCCGATTTAAAAAATGTTGCGTCAAGGGTTGAGAGGGTGAATTTTTGAGAAGCTGCAAGCTGGGCTGTGAAATCGCTATTTCTGTAATACATGGCAATATATTCGTATGCTGATTCACGTGTCTGTAAAAACACGCGTATATATGGTAACGACCTTTTCGGCACGGGCTGCAGCCCGGGCGATTTGAAGACCAATTTTATTGAGAGTGTTTTTCTCTTTCGCAAACGGGACCGACACCGCCTTAGCTGCCTCCACGTCCGCCGGGGGTTTCAAATTAAATGCAAATTAGTTCGAAGCAAGACGAACTTTCGAACTTAAGGCAGGGGCCTAGGACGTTCTTTTTCCTTCTCACAACCCGAGCTCGTGAAAAAACATCAACAATTTTATCTGTAGTAAAAAAAAATATTATACACACATCTAAGAAATCTGATTTCTAGTCTGACAATGAAATTTATAACGCGAGTATTCCCGGGCTGCAAGCTTCAGAGTCGTAGCAGATCGCACGTTCACTCTTTAGACAAAACCTTGAACTTTGTCCAAGAACCTCCGCAGTAAATTATCGCCTGATAAAAAAAACCCGCAGACATCAACCCCTCGACGTTTTCACTCGGCTCACAGCTTAAATCTCGCTGTGTAAAGTAATTGCGAAACACGTGGATGTATACGTAAAGTATACTCCAATTGTTGATCCTTTATGCTTTTTTTCTCCTCTTATTTGGCCGAATAAATTTATCGTTCTCCGAGCTTTTCTTTCCTCTCGCTTTTTACCGCCGGCAATCATGTGATTATTTCAGTGCTTGATCGGTCTCTGCTTGTATGCCTTGGGTGTGGCTTGTACGACTGACTTGGGTAACATTCGTTTCACGTAATTTTCAATGCCACGGAATAAACATCGGCGAATCCGATATGTCAAATTACCCAGAGTTGTTCGTAAAATTAGGCATAATTAACAGCAGAGAATAAGCCATGATAAACTTATCGCTGTGGAAAATATTCACTGATTATGCAGCACTGACTGCCTTTGACGAACTAATTATTTAATCTAAGAAAAATACAGCAGACAAATTCACTCTCGGGTAAAAGCGCTTGAAAATTTCGCGAAAACTTCAAAGAGCTTTATACCTATGCATAAATTGCTGGAATTTAACTAGGGATTCGGTATGGACTTACACTAATGACAAATAAACACTGCAATGTACCGAGTCAGCGTTATTCAGACGGTATAGTTGTTTTAAAAATGGATTACTGCTCAGCCTTACAATTTTCGGAGAGCTTTCAAGGCTTCCGGGAGACACGAACTAGACAAAGAACGTGAACTAAAATGATTAGCCTTTAACACAGAGCATTTAAAGTTGGCAGACCGAATGGAAACTAATTCTAGCTTATCGTTAGTAATTTTTTACTACCACTGACGCATTCCTAACTCCGCGTTTATTGAACCCTTTTTCTTGAACATACCTCCGCAGGTTAAAATGCCAAGTGCTAACTTTGATCACTTGAATATATTTCAGTTTCATCAAACTCTTTTAACGTACCTGGAGGAACGAGTCTGGGAATTTCATTTTTACGTGGCAGACGGTTGGCCAAAGCAGTCCCCAATCTGCCTCCACTTCCCAGGAATGACATTGTCCGTAAGTATAACCTTACGGTGAACTATTCTCCGGAATACGATATCAGAAAACTGTCGGGGGACCCCCAAAACGGCTGGAGGCTGAGCAAATGGTAAATTTCAGAAACTGCCTTCGGCATTAGACGCTTTCAGCGCTGACCGGGTCGCAGCTTTACTTAAACTCAAAGCTCCCCGGGGTTGTCACCTTTGATCGTTACCACCGCTTTCTCCCCCGGCAATTTTACGTTGCAAAATATGATCACCGTCGTCTCCGATGTTCTTGAATGTTACGAACCTACCGTGACAAGCGTTCGCTCCCATTTTCACTTTCAGCACTTCACAATTGACCGACTTTTATCGCACCGTCATAGCGTCCCTTCCAAATCCTCGTAGAAGGCAGTGATTTCGGTAACGTTAACGCGAAGCATGTAATGAACGGCACTTCTGCACTATCACCCTTTTATATAAATACATGTATTCGCTCGCGTGATAATTTGCAGTCCCTTTTTCGCGTCGGAATTACAGCGATCCTTTCCCGCAGAATACGAAAGCTCTGCGAAAGCTCAACCAATTGAAAAGAAGGATTCAAACAAATGCTTCGCTAGGATATGTCAATGAGAAAAAATAAAAAAAAAAAAAACAAATAAAACAGAAAACCGATAGCGTGAAATCCATCGATTTTCACGATCCTGAAGGAGGAGGCAAGGATCAGTGGCGAATTGACTTTTGTACACGTCAAACGCAAACGGTAACTTACAGGCAAGAGAAAACGTCGACGTATACAAATCAAAGGTGGCCATTCGAAATTCGAACACGCGTATTACGGTTTGAAGTCCCAGGAGAAGATGGACGGGCGGAGGATTTGACATGGGGGTGGAGGGCTGTGGTGGCCCACATCCCGGCCTGGCTCGGGGCCAACATCTCGCCAAACTGAACGCCCCCGCATTCCACCTGCAAAGTGGAAAGAGTCCAGGGTGCCGGCATATCCGCAAAACGAACCCTGCCGGCCGATAATTCCGCGCCTCAAACTTTTACCCCGCAATTTTATTCCGCCTCTCTGTTAGTCAATTCCGATAATTACCAACCGCGAACACATATAAAGCTTGGAGTATATATGCATACATACTATTTCGCTGCGAAGTTCGCACGCATTGATTATTCGCACAATATATGCCGTAACTATAATCGGTGAGATTCTAATTGTAAGTAAATTGCTTTTTCTCAATTTTCTAAACGCGATTTTGGATATTCCGTGCATGTAAGACTACATTTATGTAAGAGCGTGCGGATCCGGAGCTTTCAGTCGATGTAGGATATAATAATCAACCCCGTAGAACTTGCGATTCAAGCTCTGCTGGAATCAACTTGCTCGTTAAAATTCTGCGGTATATAGAGATTGCGCGATAAAATTCTTCACAATAACGTAAACAACGAGCATTATACTCTGCACGATCCAATCTCCTGCAATCGACACGATTCAATGAACCCTGTGCCGATAAGAACAATGCCACTGTAATTTCGTAAGACAGTTACAATTCAATGTTTCTCCGCAACGTCCGCACGCGACTGTAAATGGTTGTAAAAATTACTTGACGGATATAATTTGTGCAAGATTGTCTGATCGATCGAATCTTCTTTCCCCCAGCCCCACGGTACTCTCTACGAAAGCGTGGGAGTCTTCTGTCCCGGCGACAGACTGGAGTTGCTGAAGCTCCTGCGAACGGAAGACGTGTTGTTGGACTGGTCGCGTCCCTTGTACATAAACTTCACGCATTGCGACATAGTCGACGAGTTGGTGCGGCTTTACGAGGGTACGGGAACGGTGAACCGAGTCCTGGGTGATATCTGGGCGTGCGAGGAGCCCGAGAAGACCGTGGAGATCGAGGAGGAAGCTGAGGAGAGCCAGACGGACGTCAGGGTCCAGCCGCTGAGGCCGGAACACGCCGAAGGAATCCACGAGCTTTACACGGCGAACGACATGGAGTGCCACGAGCTTTTTTTACGACTTATAAAGACCCTCCCAGCGGCGGGAGTGTTCGCGGGTGATCGACTCGCCGCTTGGATGGTCCAGTCCTACTACGGAGCGATGTTCTCGATGCAAACGCGGCCCGAGTTCCGGCGGAAGGGTTACGGCACGAAGCTCGCGAGGTACCTGATCAAGGCGGTGGCCGACCGGGGCTACAACTCCTTCGTATTCATAAGGCCGGAGAACGAGGCGAGCCGGAGCCTTTACACAAAGCTGGGCTTCCGAAAGCTCTACCAAACGGCCAGGGCGATCTTCACGCCCGAGGGATGGGAGGAACCGGAAAGCGAGGGAAACCTCTTCCTCAGAGAGAACCTGGAGAACGCTGTCAGGCAGCTGAAGCACAGGGTGGTAATGGACGCGATCTGCGACGAGAAGGAGGAGGAAGCGGAGGAGGAGGATGCGGAGGAGGAGGAGGAGGAGGAGGATCAGGATCGCGTCGCGATACCGACCCCGGTTCTCGGCTCGCCCGTCGATTCTTCCGCACCACCGACATCGAACAAATACGCCTCCGAGGAGGACGTAGACCCCGGCACAGCGAACGACGAACCCGTCTTGCTCGTCAATGGCAACCGTCGCGTTCCTCGGACCGAAGACAAGGAATCACGATGCGTCACCGACCTCGATAGGGAAGACGAAAAGGAAACCGTATGCGCGCCCTCGGTCGAGGACAGCAACGAAGGTGACGGCGGAACGGAATTCAGCGCCGGTAGAAACTAATTGTTTGTCGTATAATTTCACATTATTTTACGGTTATTATGTTACGTTATTATATTATATACATACCTATAAAGCTCGTTATTCGACGCACGCGATTTTACTTACAGTTAGGATTACGTGTATATCGAACTAATTAATTAAACGGATGTACGGAAAATTTGGGAAGAAAAAAATTACGAGGGAAGGCATAAGATATATATATATATATATATATATATATATATATATATATATATGTATATATATCTACAACATAACCGTGAGTAAAATATAATATATAGACGAGAAACACTTGTTATAAAATACGTAACCCGCGGCTTGCGCTTGGCACATTTGACAGCGGTAGCATTCGGAGAATAAAACATTCCACCCTCGCCCTTGAATTACGTAGTACTTGGTATAATTTAAGTTTAAGAAGTCAGAAAACGAAATTAAAACTAAAACGTAAGAAGGAGAAATAAAAAAGAAATTACGAACACGTACCATAAGTACATACGTAAAATATTGTATAACATCTTCGTAAGATATCGGCTAACTTGTAGGGATGCAGTTAATTCTGATTTCGTGCGAATAACTCGAGTTAATAAGTATGTTTAACTGTACGTATATAACACATGTATAGATATTGTATAAATGTAATATTTACGGGAAATTTGAAAGGTCTTCGTTACTCTTCAAACTCTTCATATCATATAAATATAGTACTAGGAATTGAAGCGTTGAAATGATTGGTTAAATTCAAAGATGCGAAGCTTCAACGAGGGGATTTTAAGCGATGACTTAACTCTCAAGACAAAATCAACGTGAAAAAATGTGTGGAAAACTTTTTTCTCTTCTTACTGTCGGACGTTTTCGGAAAGATTTTGCAAAGTCGCTGTAACGTGATGGTGTTAAATTTCACTACAGAAAAAAAAACTGATTGCCTACAGACAAATATTAATATCATGTAATCGTTTCAAATGTCAAATTTATCAACATGTTAATTTCCTTTCAAACGGCATTTTGCAATATTCGCACGAAAATGCTTAGAATGAAAAGAAACCTCAGTTTTGCAAGCGTTATCAAAAAGAGTAATATACATATATATATACAAATTGGCAAGTGCTCAACGCAATTGGTCGAGTTTCGCACGAATCTTACGACATGCATCTTTCGTGTAATAAATATACCTAATATAAAAATGAATATATATATATATATATATATATTCATATATATATATATATATATATATTTGAATAAGATTGAATATCTGATGAAAAGAAAAAAAAGAAAAAAGAAAAAACAAATCTCAACATTACTATATTAACTGATTAATAATATGAAATGTATTTACCGCGCAGAGGGAGCCCCGCCGCCCTAGATCGACGTATACATATACAACATACATATGTATATGTTGATCCAAAAAGAGACACTGATATAAATTAGTCGCGTTAGACATGTAATAGAAGATAGATAGATAGTTAGATAGGCATTGTATAATTTTTTCTACATTTTTAGCTATCGAAATATATTTATTATATTGTTATGTATAATAATTCGGGGACTGACTGTGCTGTTCAAGGGGCCAGCGGCGCGGCGTAGCGATTTTCGGGGCGGCAAAGGGAGGGGCGAAACGGGCTCCCCAAAGGCCCCCGTTTTTATTTTAAACGATCGGGGGCCAGCTGTGATACTACCTGACTTAAAACATTACAAAAACTCTAGTGAAATATATATTATTAAAGAGAGGAAAAAAAAATTTAAATTTTAGTCGTACATATATAACATATACGTATACGTTGACGGAATCAGACTTTTAAAGACGGTCACCCCGATGGGGATTTCTATGGCTTATGGGATATGTGCGTGTTGAACCGATCTCGCCGATAAAGGTAAACTACAGGATCTATATATAACACGGCTTCTTGTGGCCGAGGTCTTGCCACGAAAATTTACCCGGGGGTGAAACCGTCTTAAAATTCTTCCGCCAATAACGCAAAGAACAAACGGAACGTACATCAAATTACATAAAGAAATAAACGACGATCATAAAAAAAAATTCACCTTTTTTGCCAGCGTGTCAATATCTACCGTACAATATTCGTGAACTCTGATCGACTACGTCGCATACGGATGAGGCGTGTATTATACACATTAGGGTAGTCCATATTCAAAGCGTCGGCGAAATTTTTCCGAGCTGCCCTCCGAATCAACTTCAAATAATTAAAAAACAATTACTCCACTTTTCACACACGTGTTTCGGCCACGTTCTCAGTATATATTTTATTGTAAGCGTAATAACGTTAAAAATATTCTGCAACTGCAAAATTTTACTGCTCATTGGTCCAGCTGTCTGATAAAAGATTCACATTATCACGCCATGAAATCTAGACAAAATGCATATTATTGTTTTTCAATTATTTGGAGACGCTTTAGGATGGGCGAATGACAAAAAATTCATCCGAGCCCTAAATAAGGACCACCCAATTACGCATACAGATAAACTACTAACGATAATTAATTCGAAATTGAGGGAAGCTGACGAAACAATTGGTGTATGATCTATCAATATTGTATAATGATTTTGTGGTGATTACGAAAAGATATTCTAACTAATTGTTAAATATTATATATTTTGTACGAGTTGAAGAAATAAGAGGAGGAAAAAAAGCTATAGTGCAGAGAAGAGATTCGGTATGATGTGTGTATATATAGGTATACATTTACACTGTATGTACGTAAAACCAAATATCTAATTATACATACTAAACGTATATGCGGTATGATAGTATTCACGTCTAATATTATAATTGATAGCGGCTGACTCATGCGTTACAGTTTATTGTTAATTGTAATACTTTTCAAATACCCATTATTAATTATTATATGTATTGTACGGTGCGATGTAATCTCGAAAGTGTAGAGATTGCTTTCCGTAACCACCATAACACATTACATCCCTATGCATATACAATATACATACATTAATACAATTTATGACACCTCCCTATTGCAACTATACATATATCTATCCGCGGTTTCGCCGTACATTATACTTTTCCAATTGTTGATTATTTAACTGGGCAATCGAGCTTATATGATATATAAAGAAATGAAAAATACAAATCGCAAATACTGCGTTACACTAGAGGCCCGCGGCACAATTTCTCGTTAGTGTATACACCTATTTAATACATAATAAATCATTACTGTACGATGCAGCTATATGCTTCTTTGAAAACTATAACATTATAATTGTACTAATTATATTTAAATTTGCTTCGTTTCCGAATCGATATATTTAATGTGTAATTCTCCAATAGATAACCACAAGATGCGCGGTTTTCGTTCAAAAATTTTCCGCTGTTCATTGAATGTATTCTCCAGTATAACCGCCTGTATAATTCCGTTCACAGCAAAAGGCATATGTGTTTAATGAAGGTTGAAAATTTACTTGCGACAGGGAGGAACGGCTGAATGAGAATAATTATGTGTGTAAGATATGGAACGAAACGGAAAAATCAGAAAAAACATAATATTAAAACCAACGAACAAACGGCACTTCATATAAATTCCAAGTGCTACCTGTTACGATTAAGCTACAATATTAGTGCTTAATGAAACCGTTTCCTTGCAAATAGGCCTAAACAACAACAAAAGAAAAAGAAAAAAGATCAATTACCTTATTCCTACGTACGCACTACTCTTGTAAATATAATCTCTCTTCCTTCCGCTATCTCGCACGTTGCTGCTTCTCGGGCTGCAGCACGCTCACTGTTCCTACACAATATTATTATTCCAGGTGATTACATGTTTCCTCTCAAGGAAGAATCGATACTACACGGCGATCATTCACGCCTTGATTCAAATTTAAACCGATTGCACACGGACATTAAAAAATCACCGATCGCAAACAGAACAAGTCAATTGTTCACGTGCTATAAAAATAATGTAACTCTTACACGATTAATAATCAATACGGCACTTTACGTTTAGACCCCTGAATGAATATAATGGAATTTAAATATTGGCCAACCACCAAAGGAATTTACTACGCGGCGCGCTGTTCAGAAGAATAATCCGTCGAGGAATAGATTTCGGCTTCGATTTATTTTACTGTAATCGATCATGATCATTGCCCAATCGTTGTGTTATGATTTATTGCCATTTTTTATAGAGGAAACGTGTCACCGTTCGGAAAACTTCCTTCTTCAATTAAACTGGTCACCGTTTGTATAGAGAAAAATTTTAATTGATCGCACGATATTTGTGCATGATAAAATTGTTATTGTTGACTATTATCAAGGAATTCGAGGATTAATTTGGCCCTTTTTACATGTTATTTATATACATTAGTTGTGTGTTATCATGATTTTAGTATTAAAACAAAAATAAAAGTAAATACTTTGTTCGATACGGTTAGATAATATTTGATATTCCGAAACAAGGCATTCGGTGTGAGAATTTGGATGAAAAAGAAAATCCTCTTTTTTTTCAAATGACACATAAAACTCTGATTCCTGCAATTAGTTTAGTTTATAATTCTAAATATGAACACACATTTCTTTATCTGTCAAAGGTCTGCAATGGACACATGTTTATATCCTTATCCCGAATATGCTTCCTGCCTATTCTCGGAAAATATAGGCTTACCGTCAAATGACTATAATAAATCAATAAATACCAATTTCAAAAGGCTCGCCTGTACGAATTATCTGTACAAATATTGTAATTAGTATACATATTATAAGACCTTTGAGTGCAATTTTCAATTCACAGGCTATCGCAAACTTTGAATATCACATAGAAAACAAGAAAAGCATGCACAGCTGCACTTTCTATCTCTATCTTGTTAATCATAAGCCTCGTCAAATTATATTTGTGTATAGAATTAACGATAATTAGAATTGCCAAATACAGATATTTGCCTTCCTTAAATATTAGACGTGGCAGTATTTGCGAAAGAGAAACTAGAGTAGGTAATTCGATATCGCGATATTTACTGATTGTGAGTCAATTTGTCTAGAGATAAATCGTGATTCACTAAAGAAGTATGAATGACAAAACAGGCAACAATGGCGTTACGCTACAATGCGAGATTAACATATCACACAGAATTGAAGATAATATAAAAATCGTTAACATTACCGAAAGAGGTGATCATTCGATTAAACGCACAGAAGTTAATCCAAACTTTAATTAAAGTTTGATCATTTTATTTATGAGCTCAACATAACATGTATATTATGGGTTGTGATACGATCGGGGATCTTTGGAATGGGGGAGAGGGTGGTAATAAAAAAAAGAATAAATTCTGGATTGGATCATACATATAGTTTAGCTTCTATAATATATAATTATATGATAATTAATATAATTCTTATAATAGTCAACGTATTATTTTGATGTTTTTCGTTTATGCTGCTGCTTATTTCAATCTTTTATTAGTTTAAAAACTATGACTAATTTTCTCCCCTCTTTTCTCGCGATCTCAAATTTATCCTTATCATATCGCTCCGATCCCGCATTTCTCTCTCTCTTTCTCTCTCTCTCTCTTTCTCGTGAATGTATGAAATATCATTTAACAAGTACTCTGCTACCCGCAATACCACCGCATTCTCGAGTCCGAAGTCCATCCGTAAAGATATTGTATCCGCGGGTAACGAAAAACGACGTAAGACAGACGGTCCAAGGAGTAACGCGCAGGCTACAGCGGCGCCAGCCATTGTATGCATCAAACATTCAACCCCTCGGAACATGCGGCATTAATATATTATTATGTACACAATTTACATAATTTTCGATTTTCAAGCGACAATCGTGTGTATACTTGATGGGTTTTTTGTGTCTTGATTTTTATTACAATCATATGTATGAAATATCCCTAAAATTCTCTACATGGGTATATAAAATACAATGGAGTGATAACAAATATCGTCCAACAGACGACCGATGCTATGGTATATAAACTATTTAATTTCAACGTAACGCCAACATTCAGATATTTTCCGATGTTTACGAGAAAGGTTTTGTTAAATTGATATTATTTCTAATTGAAATCGGTTTTATTTATCGAGAAGTTTTCACGACCGTGTTACACGGAAACAGTAAGGATTAAAAGATGGTCGCTTTAATTATTATCGATAATTATTATTAAACGGTGTTTCACCTGAAAGATTTGTATTCCTTCATAGCAAAGGTCTTCTGTTTGCATATTACTTACTTGGCAAATGCAACTTTAAAAAAAAACTTGTAGCTGCTGTAGCTTGTTTTTTCGTTTTGTCTTATAATTATAATCCACGACTCGCTACCTCTACCTGTGACTACACTTATCGATCATGGAACGTCAGAAAAGAAAATTAGTAGTAATGATAATAATAATAATAATAATCAACAACTACCTACCTAAATAATCTAGAAATACAAATAATGACGTCTGAGACAACGTAGCGCTTCTTTGAAACTACGTCAATTTTGTTTCCTGAGTTTCATGCATCTGATAAACTGCTGTAGCCGAGAAGTGCAGCCCAGAGGCTGTTTCAGGTTCCTTTGTATACTTGTATTATAATCTTTAATTCTTCTCTTCCTTCTTTTTCTCCTCCTCGCCTTCCTGGCTACTCTGCTCGTTGCTACCGCTGCTAGATTCGCGCTCGGCGGCCATCTAAATAGAAATGTGTAATACACAACTAATGTTTAACCAGAATCTCGATATAGCAATTTTATCATTACATGAATTTCCGAACAATTTGACAAAAAAATATTCTACCCATTTTCACCCAGGTTTACAAATGCTTACCTTTTTGTAAGCCATTTCAAAGAGCTTTAAGCTAGCTTGTTGAAGTTCGTTCGTTTGTTTCTTGATTTCTTCAGGATCCGTGTTGTCTTTATTCGCTAATGTTTCTCTGACTTTGTTCACCAGCTCCTTCAATTTATCACACTGCAATAATCGGAAAATAACATCAAAAGTATTAGTAATGATTTGCTACCACACTAATTAACCTTGGAAAGACCAATCTTTATCTCAGTAAAAATTGTCCACATATCAGCTTTGAGAGACGAAAAATATTATAACATCATATACCACTGGCTGAAAAATTACTATCTTTAAGTGGCAGTGAGTGACAATACTTAAATAGGCTAAAACGGGGAGAGAATCTTGAAAGATTAAATAAATATGCGAACCTCTTCAGCCGGCAATTGAGACTTGAACTCCTCCATCTTTGCCTCTGTGTCATGCACGATACCCTCTGCTTGGTTGACAGCCTCAACTCGATCTTTCTTTATCCTGTCTTCCTTAGCGTATTGTTCGGCTTTCTTAACCATGTTTTCGATCTCATCCTTGCTCAAGCCACCACTGGACTGGATGACGACTATAAAATCATATCTTTTCACACAAGTTCGATGTAATAACCAACGAAAAATTATACAAAAGATAAAAACTTACTCTGTTGTTCTTTGCCAGTACCCTTGTCCCTTGCAGAAACGTGAACGATACCGTTGGCATCAATGTCGAATGTAACTTCGATCTGAGGAACCCCTCTGGGCGCTGGCGGAATTCCGACAAGTGTGAACTGACCGAGTAGTTTGTTGTCATTAGCCATTTCTCTCTCACCCTGATGAACTTTGATTTCTACTTGTGTTTGACCATCTGCTGCTGTAGAGAATACCTGACTCTTCTTAGTCGGTATCGTAGTATTGCGACTGATCAGTCTGGTGAAGACTCCTCCGAGAGTTTCAATACCTAAATGAAAATTGAGTGGCTGAATGAGAGATCGAGTGGACGCGAATAGTCCAAAAGTGAGTAGTAACCATAGATGAATGTCAGTAAAATCTTGTCGTCATGTTTAAATCTGAGAGAAGATTAGTTATAAGCATCATTTGAAAAGAAAATGAAACTGAGTAGCACCATTGGCGTAAAAATATATTCTCAAAATAATCACCCAGAGAGAGTGGAGTCACATCTAGGAGAAGAACGTCGGTGACATCGCCAGCAAGTACACCACCCTGCACAGCAGCACCAACAGCGACAGCTTCATCAGGGTTCACAGCCTTCGAGGGTTGGCGGCCGAAAATATCTTGTACAGTCTGTTGAACTTTTGGCATCCTGGTCATGCCTCCCACAAGTAGAACCTCTCCGATGTCAGACTTTGTCACTTCAGCATCAGATAAGGCCTTCTGGCAAGGCTGGAGTGTACGTTTGATCAGGTCACCGACTAGATTTTCAAACTTGCTTCGCGAAAGTTTCAAATTCAAATGTTTTGGTCCACTGGAGTCCATGGTAAGATACGGCAGATTCACATCAGTTTGGCTTGAACTGGACAATTCAATTTTCGCCTTTTCAGCTGCTTCCTTAAGCCGTTGCATAGCCATTGCGTCCTTAGTTACATCTATTCCTTGCTACAAAAATGAGGAAATAAATGATTAGCTACCGAATACAGATTTTTTATTATTCCAGTGAATCTGTGGATATTCAATGATGTTTCTCAGGTCCGATAATTTAATGAAAGAAAACAATATGGTACAGTAACTGATAAGTCAATCGGAATTGTAGCAGCTTTTGACTTATCAGGAAAATGATTGACCCTTGGATCCCATGTAGTAAGGTTCAAATCTCTGCCATGAACAGACTGTTGTAACTCATACTGATGAATAATTATTGAGCAGTGCAAAGTAACTAAATGGATATCAAATGCTAGGTGTACACTTACGTCTTTCTTGAACTCTGACACCAAGTAGTTGACCAAGGCATTATCGAAATCTTCACCACCTAGGAAAGTGTCTCCATTGGTAGACTTGACTTCGAAAACTCCCTTTTGAATCTCCAGAATGGAAACGTCGAAGGTACCACCACCCAAATCGTACACAGCGATGCTGATAATAAGAAAAAGAAAGGGTGAATTAATCTATACAAACAAATAGTGCAGTTAAACGCTGACCAGCGCAAGAATCCCTCAGAAATATTCTCTCCACATGTGTACGTTGTACTTTAAGAGACGAAAAATAAAAACATCATTGAAGATTTACTGCATATACAATTTGAAAACTAGTTCGAATATAATTAACTCACATCTTATCGTCAGTCTTATCCATGCCATAAGCTAAAGCAGCAGCTGTTGGTTCGTTGATAACTCTGAGAACGTTGAGGCCAGCAATTTGCCCAGCATCCTTGGTTGCTTGCCTCTGAGAATCATTGAAGTAGGCCGGAACCGTGACTACAGCGTTCTTAACTGGCGTGCTCAGGTAAGCTTCTGCTGTCTCCCTCATCTTCATTAAAACAAATGCTCCTATCTGACTTGGCGAATACATTTTTCCATCACCTCCCTGAACCCAGGCATCTCCGTTCGAGGCACGGACAATCTTGTATGATACTGATTTCCTGATAAATGAAACATCTCGTCATTTACTATGAGAGTGCAAACCGTGTTAAAAACGAAATTGATTTCACAGCCGCTTTAATACTCACATTTCTTTTTTCACCTCTGCATCATCGAATTTGCGACCAATCAAACGTTTTGTTGCATAGAAAGTATTTGCAGAATTTGTAACGGCCTGGCGCTTGGCTGGCATACCAACGAGGCGTTCTCCTTCTGTAGATTTATTTCAAGTTTTAATTAAATATGTGTTAATTGGCGGTTAAGGAACTCAAAATTGTTACTGATTTAAATAGAAAATGAGGTATTACTTATGGTTATTCACAAACCTTTGGTGAATGCAACATAGGATGGAGTTGTGCGGGAACCTTCAGCATTCTCGATTACTTTTGCTTGTTTACCCTCCATTACTGCTACACAAGAAAACGTTGTGCCAAGATCTATACCGATTACCGCACCTTTTACACCTTCCGATCTATGTAACGATTATAAGGAACCATTAATTTAGGTTCATTGTTTTGAAATGATGAAGTTTTTTTTATTTGTAATCAAAGCAACAGAAGTCATTTTAATCATTGTTCATTGTAAAAGCTTTCTAGATTCTGTATTGCTTCGCATGTGAACATAATGTTACATATTGCATGAGATTAGGAAATCAAGTTCTGTTCATATATTTGGCTATTGCAAATATCTAACAAGCAGCTAGATACAGTTATTTGGGCTACAAAAATGAGAGTCGACCAAGTGTGGAACTATCATTTTTTCCACCAGTGCAACCTAAATGATTGAACCAACATTCCGTTCGATACATGTTCATGGTTCTTCACTAGCAAACAAGTCCTGCGGTTGAGCAAGACTCATACATTATTTTGTAAACTGATAAATTTTAGCATGATAATATTACATAACTTAAAAAACCAACAGTATTGGAAAAGTTTCCGACAAGCCAATGAATATAAAATTTTCTGATTTTCAGCTAGGCTAAGAGGAATGAGATTATACTCACTTGTATCTGTACTGGTGAAGATCGGTTTGTCTCTGCGAGAGAGATACGGTCGGAGCGGCAGCCTAAAAAAGAAACAGTGCATGAATAAGTGAATTTTCTGGAAAATGCCGGCTTTTAAAAAACGCACATAACCGGCATGACCGCGGCGACCGGCTCGAAGTAACGCGACATGACTAAATGCGCAAAAGGAAGAATCGAGTTTGTGGTATAAAAAATTGTAACAGATTCCGAATGTACAGTGAAGCGGTGAATAAATCGAAATTTAAGACCTTACGGAAGATGGAATTGACCGTTTAGCCAGGACTAGAAAAACGCGGTTATAAGGAGGGTCGGGAATGATTCTCGGGATGATTTGCGGTACCGTGAAATACTCACATTTTTTAAGATTGTACTGAAGTTTTGCTTCCTCGAAATATCTCCAACGACTCCGCTGCACCCTCGGCTCAACAATCTCGCTGCGGTCAACATTTTTCACCAATTATTTCGACGGACTTTGGAGAAATTGTAATCGAAGACGAAACCCTCGACTTCACGTGTAGTGATGCAACTCCCGTGGGGCTAGATTCTCTGTCTCTCCGCGCAATCGCGATACGCACTTCACGCTATTCCGTTAGACGATATGACGTCCGTACTCCTCAATATCCAATCGCTATACTGTTTCGACGGAAGGCTCCAATCCGGGTATTTATACGTCTCCCACCACTTACGTAGAAGCAAGAGTGATCCGGAATGTTCTACAAAAATCAGTCAAAAGCACATCTCATTGTCGGCGGCAAGCATACTACCAAGAAAAGCAAATTGAATTTGTTGAACGGCGTAAATATTTTCACTATATTTTCATTTAGTGTTTACAAACTTTTGAACATCACATATCGCATATAGTACATAAATGATTGCGTTGTACGTTTTCCGCCGTGCGTCATATATATGCACGTGTGCCGACCAAAGGCGGGGAAGCTGAATTTACCATTCTCGTTTATTTAATTTTGTTCGTTTCGAGCACGATTCGTATGACGTAATATTACCTCGTGTTGCGTCAAGGCAGAGAAACCAGTTTTACACAATTAGTCCTTCATCTGATTAAAGTTTTATAAATTGTCATGACAATTGTTCGTCGTTTGTTTGCTAATATCAGTGGTACACATATCAGACAAACACAATCTCAACTTTAAATAATCAGCCACTAATCGTAAAAATCAATAGAATTTTGATTCAATGTCAGACTTGGGGGATTCTTCGCGACTTAGTAAATTCCCTAAATATAGCGGACTCGACTGGAACTAGTTTTCGCGCCGCACTATGTATATATGTCATTGGCTGAAGAATCTCAAGATGAGTACACATGTGGAAGTTGATTCTGTGACAGCTAATTTTTTCCCTAGTCGATTATGTTGGCAATAAAAAAACATTAGCTAAATCAAATTCCGCATGTGCACCCCTGGGTAAATTTTCTTTGGGCCCAAGGCCCAAGTGGCAGGTGGGATTCGAATTTCAAGCATAGAGAATCTTGAGGCCGAAAAACGGAAAACAAAGAGATAAACAGCACCGTGCGCTGATCTATAGATCGGTGGGATCGTGATTGATATCCAAAAATGCCAGAGCCCACGCTCGCGTTTCACTTTACCAATAATCTGCAGATTGCTGAAAATTTCTGGGGACAATAATCCACGGGTATCATTTTAAAACAAGGCACGGGGGTAACAACAGTGCCGTACTCGCTTATATTCGGATTACAATGGCAATCGAGTCGGTACGGTAGATAATTTCTATACCATAGCTTCCCGCAAGTTCCTTCGACTATTATTGACGAGCTTTACATCCCCCGTTACAAAATGGGATTCTGGAACCATCCCGTATTTACCACGACAAAAGCAGCTGATAGTACAGAACATATTTACCATAAAAAATTGCTACTACTGTACATAATTGTAAATGAACAAATTGCAAACATTAGCAGAGTAGGTACATAATACCGTAGGCGAACGGCGTGTTGTTCTAATACATGTCCGTTTTTTTTTTTTTTTTTTTTTATTAATTATTTATTTCATTTTTTTTTTTATTAACGTTTTTCTCAGTTACAATTTTGATTACATACATATAATGCGGATTTTTTTTAACACATGTTGCTATAATACAAATGACGAGGATAAAAATTTTTATGTACTTTTTTTTTTATTGTTTTGTTTTGTTGTTTTTTTGTTTTTTTTTTCTTCATTTGGAGTGCGTAAAAATGTGTAATATAATTATAATAGATGAAAATTTTTATTTTATTGGTCATGGTAATGGGCCAACTTTGAATGTACATTAATATAATATACCGAGCTGGCTCATATCCACTTAGAGGTTAATAATAATGTAAATTTTTACTTTTTTTTGTTAGCTCGCATACCATTCCTAATTCACTATTCATTTATTTTATACACTATATAAGGGTGCACAATCCCTCACGTATGTCAGCGCTGGCTCAGTATTTTTAGCGACTGCATGCAAATACCGTTCCTTCTATTCCGTAATAATAATAATAATAATGATGATGATGATGATGATGATGATGATGATAATATGTAAATCAAGCCAAATGTTTCTATATCCGTTCTCTATGGAGCATATTGATAACAATATAGTACATACAGTATTTATATTATAATTTAAATTACAGCCAGGCTGATATAAAGCACAAATTAAATAATCACTAACGACACGCGAGCGCAGAATGAGCAGTTATCCATCTTTTTTCCTGTCAACAGGCTACCAGAGATGCCCGGATGCGGTTGTGAATGCAAAAAAAATTGCCTGAACCTCCGAAAGCCAATTGAGAGAAACTTATAACTCTGCGACGAAAGAGGAGAAGTAACAAATCAATTTCAATGAGATCATCTACGATATCTTACTAGCAAAACACATTATTTACAAAAAATGACTGCTCTTTACCAAAAAATTTCCACACGATTCAAAACCGTCCTCTATTTGTTCATGCAGGTTTCACATGTCCGGAATCATTATAATAAGGCCTAATATGAAACAATGTTTTTTTTATTGCGATTGTTGAATTCTGCATAAATTAATTAAATGAAATGTTACGCGCCGTGTTACAACGATGTTCTGCATTTGTATTAAGAATGTTAATGGAGTAGGGGCGGTATAAAAAGGAATTACTTTCAATTATTACATATACACCGCATTTTATTTAAACATTTAAAATGTTACAAAATGCTATATATAACCGAGTTTTTATTTATTTATTCTTTTTTTTATCTTCTTCATCATTAATTTTTAACCAGTTTACAATATACGTAAAGGAATTTCTCTTTATACCATTAACCTGGAAGTAATCACTGACCATCATACTTCTGTTTTCATCATTATTCATCAAATTTCATCGGAGTTGTCTTACATTATTTACAATAAAAATGATACAATTAGATTTTTTTTAAATTGTTTAAATCAAATGACAAAGCCGCGGACGATACGAACCGCGGCGTAAATTTTACAGCACGTAAAGTGCAATAAATTTGATCAAGATCAATCATGATTATTATATATTATTCATCTTTAATTATGTTGACTGTACTCATCGTAGGCTGCTAACTGCACGGAATGATCTAGCGTGGGAAATTTCTTTTTCCTGTCTGATAAAACTCTTCTGACGTAATTTGATCAAAACGACGCAAATACCAAATTTAACGAGCATTTTCACTCTTTTATAGATAGATTAATCAACGTGATAATGTGTTTATGTATCTTACAGTTGATACTTGTAGAATTAATTTTTTGTTTTTTTTTTTATAAAAAGGTAAATAGAAACTGGAATTTTTTCAGCATCGTACGATATCTTAAAAAATCTTTTGTGTGCTTTTGCGTGATAATAATAACACGATTGTGTAACTAGACTCGATTTAACATATGCAAAAGAAAAGAAAAAAATAAATAAATAAAAATAATCGTGGGACCCCTACCTCGTAAAATACGTGCGTAAAATGAATTGCATTATAAATGAAGCGGCCCTCGCTGCAGTTTTATACACACGACCATAGCTTTCCACGTGATAAATTGTCACCACCACAATTTATACTTTCAATATTTCTACTAATCATAATTGTCATTAATTTACATATTTAAAAACTAGTTTGTATGATTCCGTTTCTTGGGCTAGATCGCAGCGGTGTCAGTTGGGATTGGGATCCAATATTTACTGGTCTATTTGTTGTTTGAGTTTGACTTGAGAAAGAATAACCATTCGGCACGTCAATATGGTTGCAGGATTATTTCAGGGGAAATCACAGTCATTGAAATTTGTTATCTTTTTCCCCCAAATGCGATCGACACACACCACGGCGTCGCTCGTTTGAACGAAACGCATTTATACAGACACATAAGCACTTTGCTGTTTATGCAGCTAAGGAAGTTTAACTGCAATGGCTATCATGGACTGACTGCGTCTGAAAAATTTTTATTATTCGATGGTAAATGAATCGAGTTAAAACCTGTACGACAGAAATGAAATGAAACAAGTATTGAATTTCATTCTTGAAGAGAAAGTGAAAACCGTATTTACGTGCTTAATTAATTCACATTGTACACGGAAAATAACAAACTGTGAATTATTACATCTGCCGAAACAAACCCAATTCTTCGTATAATGTTTCTGAGATTGGAACGGTTGTAAGAAAGAAAGAAATACAATATACATATACACGTGCATCTCTCTTTAATTAATTACAACTTTTGTTACAACAGTCCCACTCAAATAAACAACAGTTATACTTTTATATATACCTATAATTCTGAAGACCGGAACAAATATGTATATTACATACCCTTAAACGTAAGCTGTGATAATTTTTCCGTGAACAATACTCCCATGATTCGCCTCACGATAATTAATACGCAGCGGGGGTAGAACAATTTATTTATTTTTTTCTTCTTTAATTACCGTACTGTTCCGAATATACGACGAGGTTTTTTGTCGTTGACAGCACTCGCCAAAATCGTCCTCTCCTTATACGCGGGCCCGTGTTGTGTGCGGGTAACTAAGAAAAACACCCTGAAATATTGTCTCAGAATTGGGGATCGTCTTATACTCGGAACAATACGGTATATATTGTGAATTCAATTTTTTTTTTTTTCTTTTAACGAATATATTTCTGTTTTAATTTTTTTGAGTCATTGTTCACACACGACGGAGAAATTGACATTTAATGTTTCTCATTTGAAACTTGACACGTTACAGAAAAAAAAACCAAGTAACGTAATTCGGTATGAATTTTCAAAGTCAAATATACTTTATTTTTCCACAGATGCATAAAACAGCCAACTTCGGGAATGCGCGTTTCGCAACGTACTTAGCAGCTTAAACATTTCCAGTGCTCATATCTTTCCGACCTATCCTCCAAGTGGATCAGCAGTAGCTATTGCATTTAAACTAATTTTTCTTGTAATGTCGGCTCTGTGTGCTTTTGCTAACAATTAAAAATTTCCTATTACTTATTATTAATGTTTTTTTTTTTTTCTTTTAAAATTCAATTCACATTATTATAGTATATAATAATTAATTAATTGTAATAGTGTCATTATAATTCGTAATAATATACAACATTTGTCAATAAATCATTTATCCTAGAACCCACAACTCTCATTGATTTTTACTCATATTCTCTCGCTCTCTATCTCTCGCACTCGCTCATATCTTCTTCTCATTTGTTCCTTCCCTTATACACATACAATTGTTTTTGTGTCGTATTTCTCTTTTACTTCTTATTACACAAGCACACATATGTATATACATATACATATACGCATATATATATATATATGTATATATGTATATACATATTTACTTTCACGCACTCTGTGGGACTGTACTGGCTTCACACGTGGCTTATCCAAATAATTCATGAATTGATTTTTATGTGTATGTTTCGATTTATATATACATATATATATATGTATATATGTATATACATATGTCACGGTGGTCCGTATTTAGAATATTGGTGAATACTTTCGAGGCCACACCCCCAAATAAACTTTAAATAATTCAAAAGCAATTCCCTAATTTTTTCAGATATTTATCTTAATTCTAACCCTTCTCGCCAACAGGGTGGATTTGCGCATTTAAAATAATGGTGTTCAAAAAAATCTGTAACTGCGATGTACTAGTAGGGACTGGTGGTAATACCTAATAAAAAATTCACATCATCATACTAGATAATTCAAAGAATTGCACACCTACTAAATGAAAAAGCAGTTAAGATTTCGAGGGCTTGCAATTCCTCGAGATTGCACGGTATGATGATGTGAATTCTTTATCGGATAGCACTAATGCCCACTAAAACCTCGCAGTTACAGATTTTTGTGAACATTATTGTTCTTAAAATGAAATATACACTGAGAATTTGTCTTCAACGCGTGTATTTTCAACGGGGTATTTCTACCATGTTAGCGGAACGGTTAACGTTGAGATAAAAAACTGGAAAAATTAAGAAATTGTTTTTGAATTATTTGAAGTTTATCTGGGAAGCGGCCCGGAATAAAATTTGTCACCACCATAAATAACGACCAGCCTAATATGTATACATATAAATGTGATTTCCCTCACTTTTCAATGCATATGTTATACCTAAATTCGCTTTTATGTATAGTATGTATACGATTTTCGTTCTTTATTTATTTCTTATATACATAAATCAAAAGGACACAAAATGATAACGTTACTATACCACGAGGGAGAGATATTAAATATGTACTGTGATGATTAAACGCTGTGTATGTGTTTATACCTGTTTCCGCGTGCTCTACGAGTATACAGAGGTGATGCTTTCAATGAAAAAGTGATGATTTTGTACGTAAAATTGTCCGTAACAATTTAGTTGACATCAACATTCTACGAACCTGCTCAAATTAGTATCACCTTTTCTTTCTTGGATTATTTTCGTGGAACCAATACTTCAACTTATTCCAAAAAGAGCGAAACAATACAAGAATTTTTTCATCTTTCTAGTAAATTGAAAAATAGAAATAAAAATGATGATAAAATTTCAGCACTCATTAAAACACCGATAGAACAGATTAATATACTTCAAATTGGTGAGTGATTGAGATTGAGAATAATATTCAAGTCACAGCGATTTAGAATCTTGTTCTACAATAAATTAATTACAAGAATAATATATTCTTTAAAAAAAAAGTAATTTTCTGTGATGCATCAGATTTTCCTGAGAATCTATGATCTATTTTTATTTAGAACATTTCGTTTCGCGTATTTCTTATTATTAAGTGGTGACCCAGGATCATCGATATCAACACATTCAAGATAAAACGTTGTTTATGCACGGAATATAATTACGTTCAAATATATAGAAATAAAATTTGTTCGACATGAAATATCAAGATCCATGTTCACCAAACGAAAGAATTTAACTTTAAAATAAAGATGCTAGTATGACACATTTTTGTGTGTCTTTGAAAAGAAAACTAGTGTTCAATTATTTTTTTCTCCAACTCAGACCAAAAATTACTAAAGTTAAAAATCCCATCGCCGAACAAGCGACTCGTGATTGCAAGCAATCTTTGATTATTCCATGTTGAACAAATCAGATTTTCTTCAAAAGAGCGTATGTGTGTATAATGTATGTATTATATTACTAACTGGGCAATTAAAAGAGAGCTAACCCAAAGGAGCATAGAAACTGAGAACACAACGCGTTCATGAATAGTGTAGTAAAAAAAAAAAAAAATAGGAACAAATACAACGAGGAACATGTACAGCACATACAAGTGTTGCAAACGCACACAACATACACACGTATATACATATGCACGTATGTATGCATGTATGAATATGTGTATATACATATATGTTTGAATGTGTATGCATATATATAAATATATATATATGTATGTATGTGTATGTTATATACATATATGCATTTACGTACGTGTATGTATGAGACAACAATTTATGTATGTGTGTGTGTGTATATATATACATATGCGTATAACATAATTCGCTCGTAAGGAACTTCGTATTAATGAGTTAATTAATATTCATAATGCGTGTTGTTTGTGTTGGACGATTGATGATGAACGTATGTTTGGGCCACCACGAAAAAATATAGTTTACGAGTTGTTACTGTTTAGATTTATTTGGTTACTTTTCACGAATTTCACAGCAATGAGTATGAGGAACGAACGAATCGTGTCACGTATGAATGGCAACGTGTGTGATGAAAAATTGTATAAAGTAATAATGCCTTCTGCCATTCTGTCGATCTGTTTTCTACACTGTCGCATTTTAATGCACTTTTGCTCGTGTTTGTGTCTTTTTTCTTTCTTTCTTCTTCTTCTTACTTAATAATATGTAGATAGCATTTGCAATCACGTATTACCCTCAAAGAGAAGGGTTGTTATATGGAAAAAAAAACAATGTAAAAATACCCTCATGCGTTTGTAATTGGTTAAATAAAATTTAAATAAACAGAGAAGGGGAATAAAATTCGTCAGTTAGTTTTCTTCAACTTTTTTTCGTTGATAGAGTGTAGTTTTCCTCTACCTTTCTTTTTTTCTCGGACAGAAAGGCCTATAATGAGTAGCGTCCACTTGGGCAAGTTTACCTTCTGCCGGAAAATGGGAAAGAAGAAACGGAGAAAAGCTCCGTAAATCGTTAGAATGGGTCTCTTTCTTTCTTTCTCATTTTCTCTCTCTCTCCCTCTTTCCAGTGCTCTGTCTCACGCGCGCACTCTCTCTCTCTCTTTCTCGCTTTTTCGGTCGCTCATACTCTCGCAATTCACAATACGTACTTACATGCTAAATCTCTTACGATATTATATTTATTTATTTAATCTATAATTATATCAATACTGTTGACGGATAAGAGATTCATTCACAGCTCGCGCCAGAGCGGGAATCGTCTCTGCGACGTGCATATTATTTTTAATTTTAGTTTTATTTTTATCTTTTTACTTCATTTTATTTCTTATTATTTTTAATTTTCTTTTGTCACTTTAGTCACTTTTCGGGTTTATCACACGCTAATAAAGCTTACCCTCACTACCTCTGTCTTTGAATTTGTTAATCTCCAAGCAGCAGTAGAGTAAGCACCATTTACAATAATCTCCATCAGAGGCCAGGTTGCTTCATTCGTAATTTATCGACCAGACCAGGCCAAGCAGGCAGGCAGGAATATCGTCGTAGGCAAGCATGTTATCTCTCGTAACTTGATATATTGTTCCCAATATTTTAAATATATTTACGTGTATCAATAACTCCTCGAAAGAATACCTTATTCACGAACACATATGCATGTCGTATGTTTTGTTCAAGCTTCCTCGGGTTTGAATAGACATTTCGTGACACGCATTACTGTTTTTTTTTTTCTGCCAGCATGTTTAGAATCTTCAATTCACCACTGAGCGCAGCAAATAATAGGTATCAGTGGTGGCATGATTTGTCGAAGGATTTCTCATGGATGAAATACGGATGATTAATTCATCATAGATTAATTAAAATCATCACTGAGTTTATAAAACTTTACTTTCTTTAGTCGAATAATTGAAAATGTATGTTTTCATTTCTGTTATCCTATCTCGACTCCTGGAAAGAATACTCAAGTTACGATGACACTCATGCTTGTTCCTCGTTAAAAAAAAAAAAAAATACTCAGGAGACGAATGAAAAAAAAAACTATGATCACTGAATCCGTTGTCTAGCCCTCGACAGTTGGATGTAGAAGAAGAGAAGTGAATACAACGGCGTTTGCGTTGTCCTCGCTGTTGTTTTCCTTTTTGTACATATCTTCATCCTTCAAACGTGACTTCGCTGTGCCAATAAATACTCGAGTTGTAGGTAGAGCAGCTGTTGCACCAAACTCTGCAGAGGGGCCTGACCTTGTCCTTGACCTTGACCTTGCTGAATCGACTGCGTCAAACCCCCACCAGTAGGCTGAGCAGATGGCGACAACGTCGTACCTGGCCCAGACTCGGAGAGCAACGGGTGTTGCTGCACCTGAGCCAGTCTCGAAGCTTCCATTTCCACGGCAGGAGAATGCAGAGATGGGGGAGGAAGAGGTGGAGGGGGTGGGGGAGGAGGGGGAGGAGGAGGAGGAGGAGGCGGTGGAGGCGGTGGAGGATGATGGTTGCTCTCAGGGATCGCCGAAAGGTTTTGAGAAGGATGCGGAGGTATCGGAGGGAGAACACCGACGTGTGACAGACGATGATGAGATGGACCTAGGTAGGAAGGAGAGATGTGAAGGTTCTCGCCCCGCTAGGGAGCCATGTTCTTGGGCCTGCGCCCCCGTCGCCCCCTGGTGGGGGGGCGCGGGGACTCCTGGCCTCACTGACTCACAGCGGGGCTTTTTTTGTCTTGCTGTTGCTGGTTGGCATCCTGCGAACCCTGAACTCCAGCTCCGCCGCCACCCTGGGACCCTTGAACTCCCTGGAAGAAAATCAACAGTTTTCTCCGTTTAACTGATATGCCATTTCAGTGCCGAAGAACATTAGAAATGGATAAAAAATAGCGGATTTTTCAATCACTTTGAACGTTCTAACGATGAACCTTTCTCAAATTATTCATATATCAGATCGTTTCATTCGAGCTCATAATCATTGGTGCAAATAACATTGCTGTAGATTTTTCAAACGGTTTCTTCTCTCTTCGTGACTTTCGATTTAGACTTTGAGGCCCATTCGTCGTTAATCAAGTTTTCAATCACGGTACGTAAACTAGACGAATAACTTTTGTCTAGTTTATCAGGAGTTTGAAAATTTCCTGGCATTCGGAACCGCCGCAATATCAAACTTCATGACATTCTAGTTACCTGATTTCCTGGACCACCTTGTGGCGGGCCTGGACCGCGATCTGGAGGCCAAGAATTTCCGGCATTTGGCTCGGAGTGAAATTGGTGAGGATGCGGTGGAGGACCTCCGGACGTATCGTGACTGTGGGGATCTAAGCTATTAGCCGCGTCGTATTGCGTGTTTTCCAATCGTGTGATTAACCGTTCGTCTTCGTCGCCGAATTCACCACCCATCAAAGAGGGTTCACCCACGACCATTACGTCCTGCGAATTGAGTGAAAAAAAGTTTGTGGTTAGTCAGTGGATGGAATATCGTCCATTGTGAAAGTGAATTTCAAACAATAACGGTTACCCGTGAATTATTGTTTTCCGTACCTGAGACGCCAGTGAAAAATTAGGGCCTGGGGACCTTTTTTTACTAGGTGCTGGTGGCGCGTTATTTCCTGGGCCAGACGCGCTGGCCTTTCGCTTTCTTCTCTTATTCGCCGGCCTCTGTGACTCTGTAAATAATATCTGTTTAGTACATCACTCACTTGTATCAGCTACGGCAAAAATAAGCAGTTACTAATACAATATCACTACCTAGCTGTGGACCTTTATTTCAATCAAAGGTCTCTGATATATGCTTGTTAGTTACAGGCACACATGCAGCGACAAATAGATACTTCACGTTTTATACGCCACACAATTTTACCGATAATATATGTATATTTATATACACAAGTGCGCATTTCTAATATCGCGGTCATGCCGTATCGTATCCAAGGTTCCAAGATCTCATTCTCTATGCTAAACGAATTTTTTTTTTTTTTTTTCTCAAATTGACCAATTCAACACAAGTTTTCTTTTATTCAAATGATTGATACAATTGAATGAATTTTCAGGTACAAGTACCAAGACTTTTCGCCGATAAACCGATGTTGCAAAACTGTAGTATTCGGTATGGAAAAAAGTCTCATCGTTCGCACTAGTCTCGACAAAATAAAAAAAAATATCCGCTTTCAAGATGTACACAGTTGGTAAACGTTTCTCAGACCGGCAATATTGACAATAACGTTTGATAAACAACAGAGAATGTCGCTAATAGATATTAGAGTAGGAGTAATGAAAAATGAAAAAGTGAAACAGGAAGAGAATGGCTCTTGAGACCGAGTATTTTCGAGTTACAGGTATAACAATTTATGCACGCGAAAAGAAACATATACGCAATGTACTCGTATATTAGACTAAATGTAAACAAATGATGGTTCACAGTTTGCAAAATTGTAGTAGTATATGGCCCAGCGGCCAGCTGTTCTCATGTAAAGCATCTGTCCGTCTACCTCTCTTACCCGGCGGGGCAACCATCCTCTGCCACTTCTGGAATAAAGTTGTCTTCAGACAGTCGCGAGGCGATAACGCGTAAGCTTTGTGCCTTGACATCAGTTCCTGCATCGGTTCAAGTATGACGCATAACTGTGAAAAAGAGAGAGAAAAAAAAAAAAAAAAGAACGATCAAATGAAGAATCAACGATAAAACCATAAGTAGATAAGAGTTTTATTGGAATTTCGAAAAGGTGACGTTTACAGGTCGTTCTCTGATTTATCCATTCCCGTAAGACGGGCGATCGGAACGATGCTCAGATACTTACCCTTAAATAATTGAGGGTAGAATTCGTGATGCCTTGTCTCGTGATATTTTTGCTCAACTGTTCAAGCATCGTGGGATCCTGTTGCGCGGTGTGCATACTGACCACGGATCGGGGAACTAGCTCTCGATGTGTTCTCACCGACATGTGCCACGACTTTATCCTCATCAGGTCGTCGAATGTGAATTCCAATATTAGCCTACCCTCTGTACAGACCTGGAATACGTACATTTCAAATTGCATTTCATCCTACGACAGAAAGAGAAAATCAGTGTTTATTCTATTCAATCAAGACAACGAAGTTCAGCACCCTCCGAATTTATCCATTGCCCGATAATTATCAACTGGGAAACGTAACATTTTAGAACATCGATGTTAATTTTTTTCTTGTTCTTTTTTTTTCAATTCAAACATTTCAATTGTCTTTGCTAAACAGTAACAAGGGCGAATAATAAACGTACAGCTAAGACAATAAGTACATATACCAATGATATTACATACGATTAAATATACAATACACAAGTAAATTACACACCTTAGTGAACATAGGTTTCCCGTGATGGGTGACCATGACACAGTGATCACAGTCCAGTGTTATACTAGTGTTGTGAAACGATTCCTTCGGGTGTTTCATATTATAATAAAGCTCCGTAACACCGCCCTCAAATATCGAACGGAAGTACCTCGGTATTAACGTCCTTCCTATCGCTGTAAAAAAAATTAGAAAAACGTTAGTTAAAATATCAAGAATATTGTGAATTGAATTCGTCAAAATGCGACGTCTAGAATTTTCGTCAAGAAAAACTACTCCGGGCTGCTATCGAGCGATTCGCTAGTGATGATTTTTCAATTTCATGCACATATACTAGTAATTTACGAGAAATGTCTCATCTCCTCAAACGAAGGTTGTTCATTTTACAACTTACTATATCTCTTAGGTCCATCTTCTAAACAAAACGTCAGCGTGAGCGTCGCGTCGTCTTCAAAAAACTCAGTCGCAAACGCGTCCCACCAAAGGTTGTCGCTTTCCTGAAAAATGAAAGAAGAAAAAACGCAACGTTATAAAAGAGATGTAAGGATTGTCTTATAGATTCTTTCGGGTGTTTTCACCTAAATCACACAAGTGTCTGGTAATAAAATTCTATCGACACACATGTACGATACATAGAAGGAGAAGGGAGAGTTTCAGCAAAGTAAAACGGCAAAAGTTGGGAGGGTAAAGTGAGCCGCGTAGATCACTTCCAACTCGGTCCTGAATAACGCATGAGTGACCTACACGAATGTGCAGTCTCGATCGAAATTATGATTGGAATACAACGAAACTCGGCGACATTCGAACCTTTAAGGGTGGTTTTCGCCGTTTCTTACGATTATTGCTCTCTTCTCTCTGCTTCGAGAAGAATAAAAATCAAACGATTTCTCGTTGAGCAAGCGGGTAATTTTTTGCAAGTTCTTGTAAATTTCTCTTCAACGAAGAGACGAATATACATCGCCAAACTTCAATTACCTATTGAACACGGTTACCTATTTCTTACACATAGTATTGGTTATACAATAATTTATCGGCGAAAGATCGCGGCTACTGCCGCTGGTAGGAATCAAAGGGCAAAGGTGCAAAGGTCGAGAATTGCCGCTTTATATGTTAACGGAAGCTTATATATATTATAAAAGAAAAAAAAAACACCAACGAGAAGAAAAAGAAAAACAAATCAAAAACAAACGACCGTCTGTAACGTGGTTAATAATTAACCAAAGTGAGTAACATACATATTAATGCCGTAAATAAATGTGTATACGTTTTCGAAGAAACTATAATGGATGAGTATAATAAAAAGTATGTAAAGCGTTGGAATAAAAATAACATCGATCAAAACGTCAGGCTGGTTATCGTCGTCTCGGGAACTGGATATAGCATAATTTCACGTCTTACATACATACGCGTGTGTTGGGCAAAAATAACTTATAGAATAAAAAAAAAAAAAAAAAAAGATTTATATCGAGTAACGCGTACCTGTCAACGTTTCTTCCCTTCGCGGTACTTAAAAAAAAAAAAAATAAAAATTCCCACCGCACGTCGCGCGGTAACAGTACAAGTAATCGATTGCATATTCGATCACAACCAACACCGAGTACCTACCAGACTTTGAAAATGTACACGTCGCGAAGCGTATTAGGGGTATGGATACGAAGGTACGTAGTTAGGCGATGTGAAGTTGTAGGTAGGTAGGTAGGTACGAAGGCAGCAGCACGGCACACGGCTGGGTCGCTTGCTCGCGAGAAATAACTTTCCGCGAAGTAGCTAGCCGCCTGGGTATATTGCGAAACTCTGGTAACAATCGCCGCCGCCTAGCACAACGACTACGACGACTAGTTTCTTGCGGCATGGTAGCGCCTCTCGATGCTTTGCCCTAGCAGAGCTGACATCAGATTTTACTCTACTTTCACATATTGAGTGATCACGATAAAATTCTCCTCCTACTCCCCCTCCTTTTTTGCACTTGACATGCCTTACAACTACGATCACTCGCTACAATATTATACCTATAGATCGTATACGTGCGTAGATGCTTAAGCCGCCACCGCACTGTCCTAAATATCCTCCCCGCCTTCTTACGCCACTCCAAAAATTACGTTCGCACAGGTATATTGTATATTAATATTATATTCACCGCCGTTCTCGATGTTACACGCACTCCGTACGTTATGAATTATTAACCGAACCGGATCTTTCTACAGGAGATGTAAGACTCCTTCATTTTCTCTCGCTTTATATACGCGTACGTATATAACGTATATTATAAGCTAGTCGTCTCCCTTGGCTCGGAATCGCCGGGGGAGGAAAGAAAAAATTCACAGCCGGAAGTTATACATATTTCTGTATCACGTTATAATACCTAATTATATATTAACATTGTCACAACTTTTGCAAAGAATTTTTTAACCGAATAAAGCGGAGTTGAAGTGCAACGTTCAAAAAAAAAAAAAAAAATAATAATTTTTTTTTATTTCTATTTTCTTCACCCTCATTTTCATCGACTCAATGCAAGAATACTAATTCTGAATCGTAGTACCGGATGTCGCTTAATAGCGCAACGTTCTCGTGAGAAATGGAACTTGGGAAAATTGAAGCTCAGAAAATCAATTGTCATTTTATTTGTCGCTACATACTTAGAAATCGGGTAATAGATTATGCACCGTTTGAATTGTTCCCGACAAGCATTGATCTTCGGTATTTTTGTGACGGAATACCGATATTATAAACGAAAAACTGCTTTTGCAACAGCGGTGAAAGATTTTCATACAATGACTACAAACAACAACTCGGAGAATATTCTTACTACTATAAGAATTAGCTGTGCGATAAGTCGAAAATTTCGGCAGCCTTCGGGCAATTAGCCGTAATAGGATGAACGTGTGTGTTAATGCAGTATACGTATAACGATAAACAATTTTAGAAGTGAATATATACGCGATACGCATTATAAACGGCAAGAGCCCTGTGTGTGTTTGTACATACATACATATATATATATATATGTAGACATAACGTACAAGTGATATGGTTATAATCTGTAACTCGGTTGGAGATATGCACGGATTACGTCATTGATAACGCTGATAAAATGGCGGTATTTTAATCCCGATAAATCGCCAAGTCCCGCAAAATCCATCAGCCCATAATTTACGCGAAACGATCGGTAAATATAAACAAATACGATGCATTGGAATAAGGCACAATTAATTATATATATATATATATATATGAGTTTAAGTTGTGTGCAGACATTATCCTCTAGCTTCAATATTTCGCGACTGGCAAAAAATTTCGTCGAGATATAAAGGAACGGTATATAAAGAACGTTGAATATCGATGATAAGGAATCCGACGACGTTGCAAACGCGATTACGCGATTACACTCGTATATACGTGTATATATATATATATGTATATACGCATATATAGATAATAGTCACATTAAGAGAGAAAAGAGAAGGAGCAAAAAAGAAAAAAATTTCGCTCGCCGATAAGCAGCGTAGAAAAGACTTGACCGTTACAAGCGTTAACGGATAGCGTAAAATACTGAAACTGTTGAAAACTTGACCGAGCCTTCGGCGGTAATAAATCTTTTGCCTGGTAAGGTTTGTACCGAAGAAACGTTTCTGCTCGCGTACCGAGTACAGTGTTATAAATAATCACGCAAAGTCGGGTATATTAATGCGATATTATTAATTAAATAAAATCGAATTGAGTAAAAAATTTTTGTCGCTGTCTGTAGCGGGTGGTTGGAAAATTTTTCCCCAAGACTGTACCACCCCACTGTTGTTAGGGGGAGACTAGGGGTGGTATATGATCATGTACATACCAAGCCGGATAACTATTGTCGGCGCGGTCCGCCTCTGGTTTTCCCTTTTAAAAATCACTCCTAATTCTCGCCTTTATAATTAGATTTAGAAAAATATATGTAAATAACGGGAAAATTCATGGCCGTCGACCCACCATTTTTTCAAAATTTATCATCGCCCGTTCGGCCGATATTGAAATACGAAAATCCGCCTCTTGCCCCAAGAACACGGACAGAACTCTCCCGGTTCACCCGAGTATATACAGCCCAGGGGCGGCTGCGAGGAGGATCGGGGGAGGGGGGGGGGGGGGGAGGGGGGGGGGGGGGGTACAATATGGGTTATCGAGGGGGCCCCCACCCCCGGGGGAGGGCAGGGGTCCTCATTTTATTACCCGGTATCCCGCGAGGGTTCTCAACTTTCTAAAAACTTTTACAGAATATCAGTGCCAAACATCGTCTCCCTTTATCTCTCCTTCTATTATTTATTATGCCTGCGGATCTCTTCGTATTCCGTGCGTACAAGTTTCAACTGCAGGTTCCAAGCGCCTACGGGCTTTGGAACAATGCAACAACGTGTCTCGCACGTGAGCAATGTCAATAATAATGGACAATCGAAACGCGACGGGTTGGAATTTTACAACCAAACGTCATAATTTACGCCCTATACGTGCATACGCGGTTAAATCTTGCTGCGGGCATGTATGCGTGTCACGTTGCGCAGCCTTTGATTTTCACCGAAAACTACAACAAACTCGGTCTTGATCGTGGTTAAGAAATTGTAAAAATATTATACGTATATTGTACAATCGTTCCTTAATTTCCCTTTGGAATTGCGAATTGTTTGACAGACAGCTGATGGGAAATTGCGGTAAAATGCGGAGTTCTCGCCTCTCCCCGAACAGCGAAACGTAAACTGTGTAATATTTGGTAACGAGTATCGTTGAAAACGAACGAAATAAAAAAATAAAAGATTGAGAAAATTGATCGTTAACAGCGAAGAATAAATTGTAAAATATTTAATTCGATATCCGTGTAAACAATTCTTTTCGGTATAATGTAAGATTTTCGATTCGTATGTAGGAGGGGGAAACATTGAAAGGTATCGATACGCGAGATCATTGTCGAGATCATAAATCTATTGAAAGAGACATAATTTTTTACAATCTGGAAATTTGGAACAATTATTATCCCTCCCTCGTAGAATCTCGTTTGCACAGAGAGGTATGAAAGAAATGTTGAAAATAAATCGATTACCGTATAAGTATCACCGGACAATTTTTGATCGATAAAATTCATCGCTAAAACACCTGCAAACACTAACAACAAAAAATACTCAAATACTCAACTCAGGTTGAATTAGCGAAATACAATTAATCGATTGTCAACGATATGTACAAATCATCACTGTGTCGAGAATATCAGTCAATTTCAATCGCACGATTAATTACTACCACAGAACAACTTTTTCAAAATAAACGGGTAGACGAGTAATTTGTACCAAAATTATTATCAATCACCGCAGAATGATACTAAGCGAGGTTAAAATCATCGTCTAATTAAGCATCGCAGTGGATATATTTCAAGACCGGTTGAACGAATAACAGTTACGCGTTATCGGATAGCAAGATTTGCATTGAAATGCATTATGGGTATCGACGGAAACGAGATGAGTAGGTAAATAAATGTGAAAATAAAACGAGAATGGTAAAAATGAAAATTAGCAGGGAATCGAGTAACGAACGAGCGACCGAATGAACAAATAGAGAAGGAAATAATAAAAGATAAAAAAAAAAAAAGAAAGAAAAAAAAAAGAACAACCACCGTCATATATAATACGTGTATACGTATCTGTATAAACGCGGAATTCGTATACCTACACACGTACTATATGTTATACATATATATATATACATATATATATATATACATATATATATATTTATATATATATATATAGACACGCAGTACCGTTTCTATACCTTTGCTGTTCGTCTGCGCAAACGTGGAATTATATTTCCAGGCTGATTTTTCAAGTACGCCCCAGCTAGGGATCGATACAGCGAGAGAGAGCAGATTCACGATGCCGGAGCGAAATGAAATTCATTTTATTTTTCATTTTTTCCATCCCTTGTCATTTTACCTCTTCTTCAACTCCGCGACGATATAATAACTCGGTCGACAAGAGTTAAAAAAGATATTTAAAGAAGCCTCGCCTTAACAATCGACGATTTTTCTTTTCTTTTTTTTTTTTTTTTTTTTGTTTTTTCCCTGCATTCTCCTCGCAATCGTTGCAAATTTGTCATATAATATCGTGATAATACTGTGCGAACGCTGAATTTATCGAACCGTCGTTGAGTATTTTTTCTTTTCTCTTCTGGGCGAACAAAATAAAAAAGGACTAACCGATATTTACATATATATATGGGGGGGGGGGGGGGGGGGGGGGGGGTAAAAGAAAAGGTCCGAAAGAAAATTCTTCCGCAAGGTATAACGAAAGAAATTGGGACAAGCAGCTGTTCCTGTCGGCGCTCTTCGTTATGAACTAGATTTCAAATTCTATGTACGTGTACCTTGGCGGTGTGCGATGTACGTACATACGCATGTGTATGCGGCATAGCCGAGCTGGAGACGCCCGAGAAAGGGAACAATTCGAAATCGCCGTGAAAGTTTGGAGAAAGCATCCATCGAGACTAAGTTCTGCTCGGTCGCGCGTTCTCATTCGCAAGTTTCGCGGTTCGCATTAATTCTTCTAGTTCTTCTCTTCTCCACCATTTTCCACATCTCGCGTTCTTTTCATTCGTTTCTTCGTCGTCTCATTCTCCCTCCGGTTATCCCTTCTAAATCATTTCTCGCTTGATACTTCGAGATATATTTCCAAATACCGCGACAATTTTTTTTTATCGTTGTTATTGTCCGTAAAATTTTTCAACACCGATCCAAAATCGTTATTGTAACGTGTAACGAGATTCTAGAATCCATACAGTATATCATTACAAACACGTATACGTGGGGCAGTCCTTATCATTTCGACCTGGGTTTGACCCTTGACCTCTCGGACGGAGTCCGTGATTTTTTATATGATTAATCTCACTTTGAAAGGACACACGATTTTTCAGTATTTTTTTCAGATTTTTAAATCGTGTCGATCAATAAAAATAGTTGTAAAAAATTGTAGAAAATTCAAATCGAGTTGAAAAGAAAAAAAAAAACAAAAAAAAAACCGAGTGCCTTTCAAAGTGAGAATAATCATGTAAAAAATTGTCAACCCCATCCGAGAGGTCAAGGGTCAGACCCAGGTCAAAACGGTATGGATTGGCCCATATACACGTATGTTTCTGTGCTAAGATGCGGAGAGCCGAAAGGAAGAGGAGAAGAGAAGGCGAAGGAAGAAGAAGCTCGTCGATGGCGAAGAGAGGGATTCGCGTTGACATGACGGGATCCGGAAGCCGGTTCTGTACACTTACAGGTGGAAGTCGCCTGGAGGATCTCTTAGTTCGTCGATATACATTGGATAGCGAGAAAACAAAATTTTCGCAAAAAGTACGTGAAAAAGAAAAGAAAATCGTTTCACGAGAAGAAGGAGGGATCGTAGACGATTTATTCATATTCATCGTAGCTGTGAAAATTTGTAGAAACGGTCAACCATCAAAATAAAATATATTAAAATAAGCCACTTTAGATTTAGTAAATTTTTCTAATCATTTCTATTTCATCAGATGAACGTAATATATTTTTGACTGATGATAAATTTTTTAAATTATATAAAAAAAAAAAAAAAATTATCAAATACACGTATAAAGTATAGATCGAAATTCTAGAGGGGAAAAAAAAGAAAGAATACCAAATTCGGAATCTGCAATATATTTTTTGTATAATATACAGAAATAATGTATGAATAATGAAAACTCGAAACGGTTGCTGCAGCTGTACAAAGTATTGACAATAATCGTTAAGCCGTCATATTACATATTTCAATATTCAAACACGTTTTCGTTCATAGCACTTTATCATCCATATTCATAATTTCTTAGCTGTACGTACGGTAGTGTCCAACAGTTTTTTTTTCTTTCTTTTTTTTTTTCAATGTACCGTTACACACGTATTATATGTACATACATGTGTACGCGTATACATATAATTTACGTAGGTGTATTTCACGAGTACACAGTACGATTGTATGAAAAGTCAGAATCTAAAACTCTCGTCGTTTATAATAATAACAAGGTTACAGCGCGCTGCTGGGTAAACTGTTACCTTGTAATTTTGCCAAAAAATCGAAAACGCGATTTATTGTTATCGTTTCATCCGTGCAAGTGAACAAGTGATAGAAACAAATACCTAGTAAATTTTGTCGGTTGAATGGTTTCTTTTTTTTTTTTTGGATTTTATTTTCAACTTTAACAAAGGAAAATAAAAATAGGGGATAATAAATTGGTATGACGAAAGAAGGAAATGTGCAAAGACTTTAAATGCATAGTACGATTTTTATCGAGACCCGCAGTGTCGAGACGATGATAACCCTTGAGCAAGGATACGTGGAACGATGGGATGGGATGGTTAAGGATAATTTGCCTGGACACCGTCAAAGTGTCCTGCACGCCATTGCAGAGAGCATGGGAGGTGGTGGTGGTGGTGGTGGTTCAAGCGTTCCAAGATTAATGAGCCAAGAAGCAAATTAGTCCCACGTTTACGTCGAAATATACGCACGAGCCAGCCGGCAATTATACGTGTAATATACTGAAATATGCGTGTTTAAGTTTCTAAGGACGCGTGTAAGATTTGGAAATTCGCTGCAAGAATCGGACGATACACGATTAAAATTATTATTTTTTTTTTTTTTTAATTTATAATATAAAAGTGTAACGCGACACGATGTCGATAATAAAAATGACTCTAATTTAGAATTTTTATATCTTTAGTGAAAAGTCAGGGTACATAGGAATAAAGGTAAAAAATATATAAAGAATTACATCATCCGTCGCGGCGTAATTTATCGAAAGGTACGATACCTATAATATACTTAATCATCGATCTCTCCGCGTGATTGTTTTTCCGATAACCTTCTAGTCGGATAATAACGTCAAAAACACGTCGAAAAAATTGAGACACGCAATCAGCTGACATATTTACGTTACAATTCATATAATTCAGGGTCACAATTATCTTTTAGGATAAAAATCGACTCATTTTTTTCTAAAACCAATACGTATAAAATCTTATACGCGTGTAACGGCAGAGTTGAAAAAAAAAAAATCCAAACATCGAATCAACGAGCGATTATTACGTAGATTCAACAAATTATCAGGCCGAATCTGTGATCTAACGACGATGACAAAGAGAACGTGACAAAAACGAAAAAAAGAACTCGTACAAAAATAGGGATAGAGATGAGAAATGAAGTAACTATTCGATTAACACGTGAGCTGTATTTTTCACACTTTCGAGATTTTGTAACCATGGAATAAAACGAAGAAAAAAAAACCCAAATTATTAATTACAAATACCAAACAGTTGTTAATTGTGCTGGTGAATTTTCTTGTACAATTTAAAAAAAAATATTTCTAACGCTTTATACTTTCTTCTTCAATTTCTCAATATATAATAAACTACAAAGAAAATAAATTAAAGGCAAAGAAAATTAAATTTTTCTCATCGTCAGCATCTCTCTTTCTCTTTTCTTTTTCCCTCTTCAATAAGAGTTACGCGTGTACGCATGCATCGTCGGGGCATACCTATGTATTATTAGATATATACGCATAGACAAACGGCTAATCGCAATTCACTCCACACCCCGAACGGCGATGATGACCCTGATCGAAATTCAAGTATACCTCCTCCCTCCACCCGTAATGCAATACCGTTGACGATACAACGCATGCCTTCGACGCAACGTACGTACGTACACGGTACACGTGACGATATGAAATCAGACGATTACGTAAGGAATAACACGACATAGGGAAAAATATTTCCATACATGTGTATTACAATTGACGAAACGTCGCCGAAACGAGGAAAGAAAAAAATTATCACCGTGTAGATTCGCGGATTATTTTCTTTCTCTTTCTCTCTACCTTCTCACCGCAAAAATTACATTGTACGTACGTGCAATGCGTGCAGCGTGTAGTTATTATTAACACGCGTGATGAACGGATCACGTTAATTATCGACGAAACTTAAATACATATATATACATATGATTTGGATATTTGCCTTCGTTGCGGGAATATTGATAAATTCTGAATGTCAAACGGTACTGAAACAGTGATTTCGATCGTGTAATTATTGAGTGAGGAAACGGGAGAGAAAAGAAAAAAGAGAGAAGATAGGAAACAAAATTTTATACTCTTTTCTCGATCCGATTTTTATGCGTCCGTTATTTTCGACCTAATTTTATTTACCGATCGATCGAAATCGCTGCGATCCACATCCCGAAACGGCTGCAGGCTATAACCGTGTATTGCATCAAAGATGGCTGTATAGATCGTCTGCTAAAACGTATAAACAGAGTATTCAACCTCTATATATAAAGAGCTGATGTTGCTGACGCTCGCACGTGCCTCGAGATAGGATTAGACCGACTGTCCATGGCCCGGATGATTTTATTTTCCAGGAAAAAGAAGCGCGAGAAAAAGAAGGAAAGGAGATGGTACGAGAAAAAATAAGAAAAAAAAAAATGCAAAAAAAATTGTAAAACCAAAATAAAAAGATAAAAAAAAAAAAAGAAGAAAAATAAAACACCGACGAAGAAGATACGCCTGCACTCTATTTATATATCTATGCAGTATTTACGGTCATCCGAGCGAGAAGCTGTGGAACTTCTATGAATTAGGTTCTATTTCTTCTCTCGACATTTTTTTTTTTTTTTTTTTTAAACATGTGTGTACATATGATATACATACGTATATATATATATTTGTCTACCTAGTTCTTTCTCTCTTTTGTTCGCTTTTTTTTTCATACCGTTAAAATTTACAACAAATTCTTCTCCGCAGCGGCGACGAAGAAGGTAGGAAGAAAAAAAAGAATTTTCGGTAATAAAAATTGTTATCCTTGATCTAGAATGCCATGAAACGACACGAACCGTTGCTTTTCCTTCCCTACCTTCGTTAATTTTTTTTCCACCTTCTTTTTATATCCAAACAATTTTACTCACGAATCATTATTAGTTCACGGCTAAACACGTGAGATTCTAGTCATAATCCAAATCCCCCGCCCCTGTTTCATACATAGCAATATTGCATATATATATATATATATATATATATATATATATATAAATGTTGTTTTTTCGTTCGCTACGTGCAAACCAGAGTTATTGCTAAATGGAATGATTTTTTTTCTCAACTCACCTCTGTCCGCTGCTGTAACCTCTTGTTGAGCTCGTAGAGGCGGTAGTCAGGCTGGCCAAAGTACGGGGTGTGCCTCCTGAGGACAGGCAACGATCTGTGAGATCAGACCGAACGGTCATGTTAGGGTGCAGTGTCGAGTGTGTGAATTTTCGTTCATTTTTTTTTTTTTATAACCCCCCGACATATCTTTGTTTCTTCTTCCAAGTGTGTGAATAAGTAAGTGATCGCCACGGGTGTAAAAATTGTTGATCATTAGAATATATATATACATATATACTGTATACACGTACTATCGTACGGTGTATAAACAAGGTAAATGACTTTTCTACAGATATAATGAAACATCGAGCGAGAGAAAGCGAAGGGATCGGCAAATGAATTTTGAGAGTGGATACTGAAAAACATCGAGTTCCTGTTATTTTGCATTTCATTCTTTGTAGTTTTTTCGCCGGAACTCAATTTTACTAAAAATGATTTTTTTTTTTTAGAAAAATACAAGTTTTCAATTCCTGCCCCTGAAAAGATGAACTTGCGTTCGTAAATCCCACCGATTCTAAGGATCTTCGAAATTTTGTCAAGTAAATCATTTCTCCGAGTAGAAAACTTCCCACAGCAAAAACTGTCGTTTACAATTTTTCAATGCTTGTCCATTGCACTTTCTCTTTCCCTGAATTTCTTGCCAAACAAATTATTTAAATCAGCATCGTTCGTAATGTGTGGTAAATTTTCATCAAACCAAGCCTGTAAATTCCAAAAGGACGACGATTCCCTTTTCTTCGTCATAGAATAATATCGTAATTGAAAAGCGTAGATGGTTCACCATCGATTTTCCACATATAAGCTCGGACTCGGATTAGTATTTCCGGATTAGTAGTTTCCACGTTGAGGATATCGCGGTACGCGATTGCGGTTACATCTCGTTCTTGTTCGCCAGTGCGCACGAAGCAAAAAGGATCGGCAATCAGTAGGTAAAATTACGAAGGACGTACGTTACGCGAATGCTCGGTGCAGGCTGCGCGGTATGGCATGCAAATGAAATCCATATACATTTCCAATTTCTTATCACGACAAAAGAGGGGCGGCCAAGAATGCAGAAGAGAAGAGAAGAGAAGAGAAGGGAAGAGAAATGGAGGTCCCAAATGCATCCGCGGAGCTGCTCTACTCCGGAGTCCTCTGCCAGGAGCAAGGACGAAACGTGTTTCACGATCAGAGGCTGCACCTACACCTACACCTACACGCCCGTCATATTCCACCTAGGGACATACCTGGAGTTTGTACACCACCTACGGAGAATATGCGGAACTTGAACGCGCGGAGAAACTTTTTGGACAGCTGTGAAATATGCACTTTGGCACGATTTATCCTGCGTTATTAAAGAATTCGCAAGGACATGCGTTACACGTACGTGTATGTATTAATAAGTAGTCCCAAGGATGTGTATATAAGATGCGTATCGTATGGATTTTACGTCAAAGAATGCAGCATAGCAGAGTATTACGGTGTAATACTTTTTTCTTTTTTTTTTTCTTCAATATTCTACCGCTTGTAGTTATTGTGGTCTTCATACAAGTACTTGGGTCATCATGTGCAATGTGCGCATACGTATGCATAAAGGTATGCAAACTTTTCCGCGAATATTGACGATTCGTACGGCCACAAGTTTTATACGGTAACATCGTTAAATTCTCATCGACCTGATTAGTCAGCGTTAAAGAGAAATGAAAAAGAAACACCTCCGTTTTCGTTTGTCAAAGGTAAATTGAGTTAGAGAAGAATGCGAAAAAAGCCAAAAGAACAACGTACGTTTAATAATTTCCTGACGTGTTCGCGATTAAAGGCAGGATTCCGCATGTCGTGTGATATTACTCGAAACAAAGATAAATCGTGGATAATAGTTAGCGATTATATGTATAGAAGTAAAAAAAAAAAAAAAAAATTGAAGTGACGTGAAAACAGTAATCCGCCGAAACATCAGAGAGATGTGGGTTTTGACTTGAAACACAACGACCACCGCACTTGCGATAATCCGAATTGACATATCGATTAGAAAAGAACAAAAATACAAAAAAGTATAACGTAAAGTGATGATCAATTAATACGTCTGCCGCAACATCGGCAAGGGGGTTGGGAGGGGGGGGGGGGGGTGATGTTTGTTACTAATTAGGGATGAGAGAATGAGAATGTTGTTTCGCATTAATGCGTCCGGCGTCACGTGAGATACGAGAAATACGTACCCCTACCAAGGTAGGTGGGTATAGTTGTTACAACTAACGCTGCGAGTACTCGGGGATCATTAAGGTGGGCGGTGATGTGATTAATGGCAGGTGGATATCGCTAATAGGTGCGACGAGGAGTCCCTGCCTCTGCCTCTGCCTCTACCATCCATCCATCCATCCCGTCTCTTACATTACACAACTTCGTCTCTTCTAGCGAGAGAGAAGATGAGGCGCCGGATCGTCTTTCGCCACGTTGCGTCAGCAGCGTTTCTTGGCTGTCTGTGTTTCCGGAATTAAGAGACATGTCCGCGAGGTAACGTACCGAATCTACGTATCATCGTGAGGATAAGAAGAGGAAAAATTGAAACTTGGAACACTTTCTTCGTCGTACGAAACGAATTGTGTACCCTGAACACGATGATTTCGCGTTACGTGTTTAATAGTTTAGCGAATTTCCTCCGCGTAAAACGATACTATGCGGTCTTGGAAATATTACACATGGACACGGATGACGATAATACAGATAAGAAGAAAAAAAGAAATTAAGTTGACGAAAAATAAGGCGAGTCTATAAATATGGCTCATACGTGTATATGTGTATACATATATATCGAACCGCCGCGATGATGTCCTTGCTGATTTTTCGCTCAGTCTACGGGACTAATATAATCTACCTGCCTGCCAGCCTACCAGTAATATTGCAATATTATACCTGCCGACTAATAGAGCTCGAACTTCTCGTCGTTTGACCTTGAATATTTTTAAATATTTGAATAAATTAGCTAACCTCGCGCGACGACGACAACACCTCGTTTTGTCTGATCGGCGAGTATACGTGCGTGAGACGCTTTGAAATAAGATTTCACGTGAGAACGAGAAGAGAATCTCTGGCAAGAGGAACTTGAATTTTTACGTATACCAGAACCGATAATTTGGAGAAATTTATTTTCTCAGTATCGGACGGATCTGACGACGCGACGATTAGGAAATTATCGATAAATTATTCCAGGCTCATTGGGATTATCATATTACATACATGTACGTCGGTATTTCGACCACGAGCAGTGACAAATCGTTCTGTTATATAATCGGAATCTAAAACGAAGCCTGGACCAGGATTTCTGTCGTTCGTCTTTCCTACCAATACAGTCTCGACGATGTGTGAAGGTTGAAAAGTAAAATGAAAACGCGGCAGGACGATCCCGGTATCGAAAATTCGACAAATGAGAAATGTTTATCAATCGTACAAATTTCATAAAATTTATAAATCCCAAACCGCAATTCCAGGCGCGATCTGAAAATTCGCAGACAATGCAAGTGCAAAACGTACCGTAACATTAAAAATTCCTCGCTATAAGAATGTGGAAACGCCGGGCATCGATTGAAATTCGTTAGAACCGTACACAAGGTGACTAAAAAATTTTCGAGAAAAAACTTTCACGTCATTTCCAAATTTTCCAGTACCTAGAACCTGAATCGTTCAGCATATCAACTCCATATTAATTAGTTTCAAATACAATTCGAATCGAAGAAAGATACGATGTAAAATAAAATCAGTTTGAGCCGATCTCTTTTCTCAACGACAAAAACGTTACACCTCTCGTTATATAAAAAAAAAAATGATTTCTAATTCCCAAGATATAAAATTTTTTTCCATAAAAAAAATTAAAAATTCCCCGACAATTCCGGGTTTTCCAGGTTTTCCAGGTTTTCCAGGCGTGCGGCCAGCCTGTCGGACATTGAGCCCGCGGTAATGAGGCGAGCCGCGGGTTTGCCGTTTAACGAGGACCCCCGTCTGTACATAATGCCGTAGCTGGGCTGCGACACGCTGGTAAGAAATCAGCTGACGGCCAGCTGACGCGTTGAGAACCACTGCGACCGGTGGGTCGCCTCAGATTGGGTTCATGGGGAAGGGCGCAGCAGCCTCTCCTCCCTCTTCACCCTTCGCCGCCCCCTCAACCCCCCTTAACGCCGCCCTGCGGAGGGTGTTATTAGGGGTTGCTCATGGGGTGAAAGTGCGATCAATGCCTGCGAGTCATGCTAGTCCTCCCTTCGAGTCTCGGCTCTCTCGCTCTCTCTCCGTGGCTATGTGGTATAACTGCTGTGTAGTACATACTACATCCCCGTATGTATACATGGAACGCTTGCCCTGCACCTACGGGGTGCTCCTTGCAAAATCTACTCTACAAGGGAACCTGATTTTCATTTTTGCGTTAGTATCGGTCGAAGATTTTTACCTAATCGGTATAACGCGAGGTTCGGATTCGTCTATGGTTCATTTCGAAGGATGCGCGTTTATCGGGAAATTGATCATTTTTGATGAATCGTAATGAAAAAGCAATATATTATATCGGTGTATCGAAATGTCAACTCCTTGCAAGGCGATTCTACAATTGATAAACAGCGATTTTTGTCTAAACGTTTCGTTGCGTTAAAGTCACTTCAATCACTTTAGTCAATAATTAGTACAAGCCTCATCACTAATTTTTATAACAAGACAATTTCTTCAACGGAATAAAAAATGTTATCTAGCCCGATCGACGTTCCATATTTTAATATAGCTGTTTTTTTTTGCACGTACAAAGCGGTGAATTTTGCAGTGGGATTGGAATTCGACTGAAAGCCCTTAGAAAAAATCAAACAAAAAAAAAAAAAAGATGTACAAACTTCATTGCAATATCTTTCAGTGATGCAGCGAGTGGGTCATTTTGTAACGATAATTCACTTGGAACGATGCACGTTACATCGAAATACTGATACGGAAAGATAATTTTTTTGATAAGAAATATATACTCTCCGGTCGAGACTTCTTACCAACTACGCGCAATAAGTCATTGTATGTAAAAGTTTCGATCGGCTATTGAAAATCGGGCGCATAATTTATATTTGAAAATTTCACGACGAGTGCAAATATACAATATGCATCACAGTCACGTAACAACGTGAACTTTGCGTAATCCTTCAAATTCAAAAAAGTTCCCGTACTCTTCCGTCACTGATATCGAATCAATATATCCTGGCTGCAGTTTTGCGTGCAGGAATTCGGAATGACAAAATGCGATACAGCGAGAAACGGACGCGTCGCTGGAGCAAAGTTTTGGTTTTGCGGTTGATGTGTAGAATGTAGGTTTGGTCAGCAGCGTCACCGAGCCTTCTAAATCTCGGTATTCAGCGCGGTTTCGCGGCTAGAAACTTTTGGAAACGCGTTGCGGACGATAAACTTCCGTTGCATGCGTGAAATTTTTTACATTAACTTTGGAAAAGAAAGACCGTACCGTAAAACGAATTTCAATAAATCATACAAGCGAGTTTTGCTTCGTTAATGAATTACCCACAATTAGCCTAAACCGAAGTTTCTATCGAGTTTACGATCATTATAACAGGTTGCATTCCATAAGCCGATATGCTTTTTTTTTTCAAGTTGTATTTGTCTAATCAAAAATCGATATCAGCTGAATCGTCTAAATTTCATACACGAACGGAACAATTTTACGATTTTTTTTTATTGAAATTAGCCAAAACTACACAGATTTCATATTATATTATTAATTACTCAACTATATCGCGGTTTTTAATTTTCTTGTTACGTAGATACGTATAATATACCACCAAGGTGAAAAATTGTCGACAATAAAGCTCATCGGAATTGGGATTCGGTTGCCGAATCTTATCATGTACCCTGTTCCTCACGTTTTCGACTGGCGATTAAATCCGACGCATCCTCAATTGGACGCAACTGAAAGAAGAAGTGAACGCGTATCGCTGATTTCAACCCGATAGCAACGAACCAACGGAGCGAGGTGTTTGTCGCGTGTTAGACAGCTCGGCGATGGCTAAAGGAGCCTGGGGGAAAGGGGGATGGACGGTCAGAGATGCATGTGGGTTTGGAAATCAATCAGAGCGAGATAGAAATCGCGTCTAAATCACCCTGGCACGACCAGCGAGTTCGTCGCCAGGGGGATGGGGAGGCTTATCGCCCGGCTTGTATGTGCTCTATATAATATACCATGTACTCCACACACGCACACGCACATACATGTGGGTATAAATACGTACCAAAACATTAAACATACCATGTATGTGTGTAAGTGCAGGGTGTTCTATTAAATCGATTCCACCCCGTGGTATTCGCTCAAATGTTAAACGGCATCGGTATCCTGCAGGTATTAGATTGAAACTGTCTTCTTTTCCTTTTCCTTACCCTTATCCTTTCGTTACGTTTGTTATTTTTTATTTTTTATTTTTTTATTCCTTCTCTACCTTTGCTTTAGAATTAAGTTCTCCGTATTGACGAAATATCGTTTTTATACATAGCTGGGAAACTACGACGATTCTCAACTATCGAGTCGTAAAAAAAAAAAAAAAAAAGAAAAGAAATCGTTCAATCTCGAGATTATTATACTCACGACGCGCGAGTGTGAACGTCGTAAAGATACGGAATACCATATAAATACTCTTCGTGTTTTTATTCTAATTCTCATTGTGCCGCGGTAAGCAAGAAAATACCGCACAGTGCCAGGAGTGAAGAGAAGAGAATATAGTTACGTAAGGTAATGAAATTTAATAAGAGAAATTAACGTCGTTATGGTAATAAAAGTAGAAAGAAAAAAAAAAGGAAAAAAAGAAAAACAAGAAAGAATATGCAGCGTTGATATAAAATAGTTCGACTAATGCTGGTCAAAAATTGATACTGTACCTACATTTGTTGAAAGAAAAAGAAAAAGAAAAAGAAAACAACAACAACGTCACAGCTCAGTTGAAACACACTGCTGATTTTTGAGTAAAAATATTCGAACCCGAGTGATAGAACGACGAAGAGAATCAGGCATTGGAAATTAACATAATGCGTTATACTACATCGGCATAGAGAAAATAAATCTATCCGATAGATTGATCAGTGTAAGAGAGCGTGGTAATTGAGCCACGCGACCAGACAGCAACAGCATCACATCCCTTATAAAGGAATCAATCGGACCGCGGATCCGGAGATCAAGATTGAGTCATTATGCCGTCTTAAGGAGGAGAGCCTTCGCCGCCGACCTTGTCTAAGCGAAATGTAAATTATCCTCAAGCTCGAGAACAGAATTTTAATCCCGCCTGACATAAGTTAGGTGGCTAACACACCAGCTTCTACGCAAGTTTCTTACAACATATTTCAAAGGCAACGAAATATATTCTCACCCACAGACGCGCCATTTATACGTCATTAGGTAAAATATTCCATCGATTGAATTATAATTGAACAGTCGTTGTAATGTTCGTTGGTAACATAGTTTTATCGAGTTTCTAACACTTAAATTTTAGATAAGAATCACAGACGATTCGTTATCAAATTTCGTACAAATTATTTTGCATCAAAAATTGTAGGATTTTTTTCTTATTTCGATCGAGAGTAGCGGCAGAAATTAATATCATCCCCAATTCAAGCTGTAGAAATTGTATTGCAAATCAAATTGTTCTTGCAAGAAATATCTCAACTTTTTTCTTTTTTCTCTTCCTTATAAGATATTGTTTCAATTGCAATATCCTTGCGCGGCAACAATTTTCGCGAACATTGTACAACGTATGAAACCCAGTCTTTAACCGGATGTAAATTTTCATCATCGTTCCTCCGCAAGTAAAGCTTATAGGAAAAATATAACGTTTGCCTAATCTATCTAATTGCCAAATCTATCGAACAAGGGAAAATAAATAAATAACAACCGAACGAATAAGAAAACGGAAATTGAAATTGGTCCAACTTCGCAACCTGCGTTATACATTTTTTACAGACAGAAACGCGCGGTGCCTAATTATTTTCCACCCGTATTGTAGATATGACAAGGGATACATCTCGCGAAGACGTCGACCTCGCACGCTGCTCATATATTATTGGCAAGACAGAAGCTTCGGTTCGCAAGCTAGGCCATGTAGCTCACCCTCGTCTTACTCCCTCCGACCACATTTTGCGGAAGAACAGAGCCGTCAACGCCACCGTCGGCGACGAGAGACGAGCGACGGTGTTCGGTGATATAATTTCACTTACATAGCCAAAGTTCCCCGGCTCATTACCCATCCACATATTCACGTACGTACGTATCACGCCGTACACGTTCTATACAAAAGTAAATTATACATTATACCGTATGTCTGTATACATGCAGGTTATGTGCAGACTGAATATCTGCGCAACGGAAGAAAAATAAGCGAATGAGGTCAAAATAACCGTTGTATTCTCCGTTTGTTTCTTCATTTTATTTCATTTCCAGAATTCATTTCGGTTGAAAAACCGGCGAGTACGTCAGCCGGTGGAGGGGGAAAAAAAAAACAACAAAAACACGGAACAAAGAAATAAAATAGACGACCTAGTATTTTACGTTACAAATTACACCCACCCCGAATCAATTTCGCAATGAATTCTTTAGTCGGTACAATAAACACGACTGCAGTTCTGTGTTGTACGCAAAATTTATAACGATAAATCTATACGACTGACCTTTTAGAAGGAAGATAGATATTTAGATAGAGAGAGACAAAAGGAGGGAGAGAGGGAGAGAAACGATTTTGTCGTAGTGCAGAGCAACGAAGAAACGCCGGTTGTTTTTGACCAAAGGACGGAATTAGCCGTCGACTCTACCGCCATAAACTTCTAGTAGGTATACCCTTCGGAACCCTAAATCGCTGCCCGATGTATAAACATCGCTTGCACGATGGTAGCAGCAGCGTGGCAGAGTCCAAGTTTAGAATATCTAGACCTAGAGAGAGAGAGAGAAAGAAAGAGAGAATAAGAGGAAGAGAGAGTCCGCCAGCTCTGTGGCCGCTCGATTCTACACTAGGTGAACCAAACTCCGTAGAACGCGTGTCTTCCTATCAGGGATCCGGATGAGAATTGAAAACAAATAAATTAATCCGAGGCGAGAAACTAAATGGAATTCGTTGCAGCCCATTAGCGCCATGTGTCGAGATTTCTTTGAATTCGTAGGTATCGGGTCGGTGGAAGAAAAAATAAATAAATAACAAAAAGAAGGAACAACAGACACGAATCGAAGTAAATTAGAAAATTCTGTGATTATACTCGTTGTTTAACGTTGCAGGATGAGCTTCAATTTCCGAACGTTCGTTTCGACGAGGCTATCAACTGACTGATTGTAGGCGCAATATTGCGTGCCGTGCTTACGCTTGTTCCGCAAAACCATTAAACTGCAAGAAAAACTCGGAAACTTCATTTCATTTTCAGCGCCGTGCTACATACTCGTATCATTATACTCACGATCCACGAGTACATCCACTTCAGTCAGTGAAAACATTAAAGTTCACGAGTATTTGGTTCACGTCCGACATAACGCTTCAAAATGTTCAAATCATTCCTGCTTTCGAAGTAATTTACAAAAAAAAAAAAAAAAGTAAACGCACGCAGGGATGACAAGAAAGACAAAAATTGGTAGTCTTGTCTAGGCATTGGATGTAATACATATTTCACCACCAGCTACAACCACGTGTCCGTGTATGGATGGATACACAGGCAAAAGGTTGTGCTGTATACGATATCGGCCACGTACAGATATGTACACATAGGAGGCACATAATTACACGCGTCCATATAGATAATAACGGGGCACGTTGCTATTTATTGTTACGTCGATGTAGGTATAGGCACAGGTATAGGTTGGTAGGTAGGTAGGTAGGTAGATAGACAGGCAGAGGCAGGCAGGTATAAGTCGATAGGCGTACAAGGTGCTTGAATAATGTTAAACCACTCCAAGCACACAGGTCACCACGTATCGCGTATCGTACGTTTATTAAAACGCACGGTGCATCGCTTAATAAATTACGAAGGCGGACATTTGACCTCTAAAATATTTCTACTATATCATCTATGATTGTTATTACTATCATCACCATCATCATCATCATCATCATCATCATCATCATCTTCATCATCATTATCATCATCGTCGATTAATGATTATTATACTTTGCACAGTAGGGTACACCTTATTCATTCTTCCGTACGCACGAACGTTAAGCTGAATTTTAATTAAGCTAAGTTTACCAATTATTGACCTTTTTTGGTTGCATATCCGTTTGATCCTTGGTGCTAAAATTACCGAAAAATAAATTTCTAGTGTCTAACCCTCTAGCAATTCGTTTTAGTAATCGAGAAAATCACAATTTCTGCCGTAATTTTATAATTTTGTAAAATAAAAGGGTCAATAATTGGGTCTAAGCGTTTCGATAACTGTTACACTTACGTTACAAGGTATTGTAGAAAAAAAAAACCTTGTAATTCGAGGAGAATCATTTGAAATGCGTGTCGTTACGAGTGATTTTTGATTAAGTTTATAGTTTCACGGTCGAATCTCTGTCTCGTTTTCTCTCATATTCTCTCTCATAAAGGTAGCTAGAGTGGGTATACGACTTATATAGACTCATTGTCAGACATACGAGTGAGATGGGTGAATAGAGAGAGAATGGAGGGAGGGCGGGACGGGGGAAGGGATGGATACCTCATGCCGGACCCGCGTTCCTTGCATCACTGAAACTGGTTTTCACCTCCTCGCACCGAGAGTCGGAGGGGCTGCTGCTGCTGGTTATATTGCCGGTAACCTGAATGTAGGAAGTTGGGCTTTGTGGCGGTGGCAACACTTGTTGTATAATATACCCAGGGCTCAGCCGTTGGCTACAGTTTGTTAATACTCGCGCATGCACAGCTTGTACCAAGCAGGCAGCCTTTCCCGCCATAATGATCGTAGTATCGTACACGCGCTGCTGCTGCTGCTGCTGCTGCTGTTGCAGTGGAAGAAGAAGATGAAGAAGAAGAAACTCGGTGTAGCTCAACGTTTTCGTTACTCTCATCGTCGAAGCTCAAGTACTCTTCCACTCGACGCATCGATGCATCAAAATTGTACGATGTAAAATTCACTCGCGACGAAAATATTTGATAAACTTGACGAATCGCCGAGTTCAATTCGTCAAGCACCCCTCAATTGCTCGTAAGATAATCTTCTTCGAAGAATATTTCCAACTCGACTGTATTGTACTTTTAAACTTTGTTCCGTACGTAGGAGATTCGATACTCGGCTCGTTGCGATCGAGTTATAATCGGCTCATTGCCGCGTCGGTAATTAGACGTAATGCGACTTCCGAAATTCATATCCGACAAGGCAGCCGGCAGCTGAAGTAATTACGTGAACAACAATTATACGCTTATAATATAACGTCGTTGCGCCGAGCAGAACGAAGCAGTTGGTTAGTTACTTAGTCAAGTATTGGTCGCAATTAATAAAGTACTTATAAGTAGGTATCGGATTGCGGGTGAAAGAGTTATCGACGTTGACGTTATGATACCCCTGCCACCGTCAAGTGTCTCGAGAGTTTTTAATCACTCGACAACATCTACTCCCGATAACAGGATGGATCTCTCAACCGTTTGAGGTAAAAAAGACCGTGAAATCGTAATGTTCTTTCCAACCCGAAGAAGAAGAAGAAGAAGAAGACGAAGGAGAAGAAGAATGATATGAGGAAATCATCTGGAGTGTCGATTTTAGAGTAAAAATTAAGAGAAGCGAGGACAGTTTCGACTCGAAGAAGAAAAAGGGTGACGAAGAAACGGAAACGAAACGAAATATCGCGTATAACGGTAACCCAAACTGTTCAGGCTGATGTACCAGCTCACCTCTTCTTCCAGACGTACATCCAGCAAGAGTTATGATTTAGCGCAGAATAATCGGTGAGCGGCAACTAGCGCTAAAAATACTCCCGAGGTAGTTCTGCACCCGCGTTAAGTCAGCCTCAACGCGTTACTTACAGCGAGAATTTGAATTCATTGGATTCGTTTACGATATAGCGAACCGTAATAAGCGACCTGGACACGTATCGTTAAAAATCCAAGATCGTAAAATAGATGTACGTAAAACTTGAGGGTAAGTATTAACCGACCTGTGACTGATAATTTCAAGCGAAGTGATCCTAAGTGTGAGAAGGTTTCAAGCAAGCCAAAAACTGCCAAGGTTTCAACCGTCACAGTGTAGTAAAACCCTTCGGAAAAGAAGCCGGTGATGAACCAGACCGTGAAAACGGTCGTTTCTCCAACATGAACTTGACTTCATCGCACCAGTACGGTTGATGAAATTTGTCTCGGAATGAAACGAGCACCCTGGATCTGTGTACCAGGCGACGCGAATGCAGAGAGAGAAGAAGAAGAGGATAGAAAGAGGCGGATACACGCACTCGTAGCCGACAAACCAGACTCCAGAAACCTGTGGGAAATTGGGTAAGGCATTGTGGCCTGGAGGACTGGAGATCCTGAGCGGCAGGACGAATGGATATTGGTGCACGGCACGAAGCCGAGAGCGCAAACGTGTCTGTACCCAACGCTGCTGCGGTGCAATGGTACTGTTAGCGCTGTTAATGACGAGGCTTCTTCTCCCCCATCCTAGCGGAGAATCTAGCAAACGGTACATCATCATCATCCGTGCGATGAGCCACGGGCTGTCAGTCCGTTGTGTGCGAGGTATAAACGTGAGTCGATAATTTACGCAATTGATCGAAAGGCAGCAGGTAGCGGAAAGGTATAAGGAGGTATACAGAGGTGGATCCAACTGACGTTCGAGGTTCGTTGGTACAGGGTGGTGTATCGGTGTATCTCTCTCGAAAGTGCCACACAGTATTAACAAAGAGGATCCGGTGTTGTTAACTACTCGTTAAACTTCACCACCACCTCTTCTTTATTCGAGATCTCAAACGCGGACTCACGCGGTCAATTGGGGTTGGCAAATTACTCGGAAGGTTAAAAAGAAGAGGAAGACGACGATGACAGAGAGGAAAAAACTAAACCAGCCAGTTTTTACCTCTGGCTTTTGGGAAAAGAATAATCACGATTCGTACATTCTCGCCGAAATGAACGGTGTTGCTTTCAATTCTGGGCACACATCAAGCGCCGCATCCGTCTCCTCTTTTCTCGTATAATTTAAGACATCTATATTTCGAAGACGTAGTATACTGTCGGAATATAACTGTTCCAAAAATCTAGGTTTCCTTTCAAATTAACGAACTGTACACTCGTTCAACGATTCCGACACCTGCAGAAGTCGAGAATGACTTTTGTGTAGGTAGACAGCCGAGGTGGCTGACTGACGACGACGCTTCTCCGATACCTGTACAAATACCCGAAACACGTATACACGTATGCGCGTATGCGCGAAGGCTGAAAGAGAATAGAAGCAAGAAAAACGGATCTCCGAGGAAGAGAGAGAAAAAACGAGACAACGCCGTGAATAAATAATTAAAAAAAGAAAAACAACAAACAATCTATGAATAAACAAGGTAAAAACGAATGCAAAAAACAAAAAAGTAAACTCTCTTCTCCTCTCCGATCTCTCGCAGGAGTTGATCTCCCCGTTCGCTTCGCTCGCTTCGTTCGCTTCGTTCGCTTCGTTCGCTTCGTTCGTCGTTAGACACACGAGGCACTGGGTATATATGTATATATATGCATGCCTGTGCACATACGTACCCATATGTACGCGTCTGGTCGCTGGTATTACGCAACCGAGTCGACCCGCGCGCGTGACGCCGGGTCGTTCTTTTTTACCGATCTTACCCAATCACCTGGCTGACAATTGACGTATAGTAGCCTCTGCGTATGTACACACATCGATGCATAGACACGTAACCGTAACGTCTGCGGATGGAAATTTTAATATCTAGCAGTAGCGGCCTGACAATGAGCTTCGGGATGGTTTTGCGGAATTTCTCTACCCGTTGCAAACCGGAATTGATTGAATTTTTGGGCTCAGCTAGGACAGCAGAATTTGGATCGCGACATTATACTTGGCGTATAGGTATTGTTGATAAGTATAATTAACCGAGGAAACAAACCGTGTTGTGAAATTTTCATAACCATACACCTCGCGTGTATTCGCGACCTTATACCATCACTCTGCTTTGCTGGTTGGGCTACTACATCGCGAGTAAAACAAGTCCTCTGTGTGTGTACGGTAATTAGGATAAATACACAACGAACATACAAGTACGTACACGTGTGGATGTGGCATGCTTTTGTATTTTTTAACTATACCGGGTGGTTCGATATGCGTTTCGTACAACGTGATTTTCAGTTCCATCATCGCAGCGAGCGGTTCCCGCGCTTTTTATACCTACGTATCTGCGTAGGATAAAACTTACGATCCTCTCTACAAGTACACCATACCTACACTCACGCGATACGTGTAAATAGATATGTATAAACGTACGCTATATTTATAAACCTCTCGATGACACATGCAGCGTCAAATTCGCGATGCGTGCATCAATACGTACTCGCCCGTGTATACGCGTAGTCGAAGAGTAGAAAATATAAGAATACACCTCTACGCGAGATACCTGCGACTGTATATGCTGTAGTATGTATACATGGACTATGTACACGACGCGTACCCTGCGATATTTCTTTTTCTTTACTTTATTTCATTTCCTTTTATTTTTTTTTATTTTCTTTTTTTTCTGTTTTTTATTATTTTTAAACTCTTTTCATTATCTTCTTCGCTAGGCGTACATAGGTACATGTATCCATGTACATATACGTAGGCTATGTGTCTACTCGTTGCACGCATAATGGACGTTACGTATATAATACCTACCTATATCCCATACCGTACATTATATACGATGCATAATGCATGTACCGACATGTGACAATGGCCAAGTAAGATACATCGTGTAATATTGGACGACGCTTGTACAGTTCCTTACAATTCACAGGTGCAGGCTAAAAGTTGATGCCACCGTTTCGGCCTCATTTATTAGAGATTATTTCTTTTTTTTTTTTTTTATCAATTCCTTTCTTTTACTCTTAATTTAACGGGGAATAAACGTAATCGATTGACTCGTGTGACTGAAAAATATATTATACGCAAGCATAATAACACGATATTTACTCTTTTCTGTTTCTCAATTTTCTGCGATAACCTTCCCCCCAACTCTTACAAGATGGATAAAACGTTTTCCTCTCTGCATTGAAATGAATCCTCATTATTCTTCGTCGATACGAGTAACCTGAACGACCAATTCCAAGTTATTCACTTACATCGGGTGTAACAAGTATAAGAAAGTGTTGAAACAGAGACAGCAACGGGATCGTGAAATTAATTAACGAAAAATAATGAATCTTCCTCGACGTACGTAAAACGCATGGGTTAGATCATCCGCTGGTTCGTATCTTCGTATCGGTTTGTTCGTCGTCGTTCGGTAGTATAATAGTTGGTACAAGTTTAAATTCGGATCAGCGAGACGGGAGTCCGACACGCGGGAGGGCGAGAAGGTATTTTTATCAGTCTAAATATAGGTAAACCTCCTATACGGATCCTCCTCCCCCCCCCCCCCTCCCCCCTTTCCCCGCATACCTATACAATTCGTTATACATATGCACGCATATATGTACCTTACACTCGCGTCGATGGGGGAAACTTGAGCGTTCGTTACGTTATACGTGCCGCACGATTATACGTGGTATGTGTTTCCTGGTAGGTATTGACCAACTTCCGAATCCCCGTGACTGCAATGGCGGACGACGGTATTGTAACGATCCTTTGCTTAGCGTACCCAGGGATTCGTCGAGAAAAATGCGGGATAAATGCGAAATTCCATAAAGTTCCATCCGATGCGCGACAATTATCGAGGGGTTAGGCGGCTGGCTAGGTACAAATAGACGGTCAGAATGTATTCGAAGAAACGTTATAGACGCATATTTATATATATACTTATAAAAAAAAAGTGGTTTAAAAATAAATCAAAGACACGACTAAATTTCGAAGGAATTCTGTACTGGCCAAACGGCCCCGGATTGAAATAGAGAGAGAGAAAGGGAATCGCTGCCCGCCAAGAAATACGACGTGTGAGAATTATTTCGTGACGTGCTGAGCTGAGAAGATGAAGACTAAGAAAAAAACGAGAAAGAAAGAAGTAAGAGAGAAATGAGAGGGGAGTGAAATAAAAAAAAAATGTTAAAAAAAGAAAAATATTTAAATAAAAATAACACGTGCCAAATGACGAAGAGGCAACGAAAATTAAAAAAATTAAGAACGATTTTCTACATCCATTTCAAGTACCTTTACACGATGGAAATTTTGTAGGAGATTCGTCTCCGTTCGGGGGAAACGCTTTTTTTTTAAATATTACTTTTTTTTTCAACTCAGTGTTTCGCTACAATCAGAAAAGAATGGAAAGCTGCATTGCTGACCGCGTATAGTTACCTATACTTTACAAAATAAAGGCAAAAAAAGGAAACTTACTTTCCCACATTACACCCGTGACTCTTCGATTGCGTTAAACGATAAAAAAAAAACAGTCAAAGACTGCGTAACGACTGCACACATGTACCAAATTAGAAATTTTCCTCAAAGGAAAGCTCGACGAGTCTTTTCGTTGCATATCGTATGTCTGTAACAATGCAAACGTTTTACTCGCGCGACGTTATACCCCATTGAAGAAAGAAAGAAGAAGAAGAAGAAGAAATAAAAAAAAATAAAATAAAATAAAAAGGAAATCAGTTATCGTCACCGACGGACGGCGATTAATCATAAAACGTTTCCTCGGTCCGCAGCAGCGTAGGTATGTATACCCTCCCAACCGTTTTATCCCCCCCCCCCCCCCCCCTCTCCCCCTGTCTTCTCTCCGCGGGTTTGAACCCGGCCAAAGCGACGGGCACGCGTGGTGCGGAGTGAAGTTGCCGGTGGTCGAATGAGAGAGATATCTCGGTGCAGCGACTCCTCGCTCCCTCATTCATATATCGAACTGGTCCAGAGGGCACGTGGACCTCGACGAGGAGAACGCGAAACTCGTATAACGACACAATGTTGAAAGCGTGGTTGCATGGATGGTGGTCCTGCGACCCTGCTTCAACTCTTGCTCGAGTTAAGCACCCTTAACCCATTTTCTACGCAAGCTTGCAGTGGTGGAAAGAGCAGAGTATTTGCAGCTAGTTGTTTTAAATCGATTTGAGTTGTCGCGATACGATATTTTTTACCATCATGTCGCGAGTTCTTCAAAATTTTCTTATTCCATCGAAACGCGTCGTCGTAATTACTCGTCTGGGAAAAAATTTTGAGGGATTTTACTAGACAATGGAAGTAGAAATTAAATGAAAGTATGATCTTCAATTGACGATTATCGACAGACTGAATCTTTTTTTTCCCTCTACCCAGAACGAACAGCAACAACGGTAGAACACAAGAATCTCCGTCGAACGGTTGTTTTTTTCTCCATGATTTGCAATGAAATAAGTCGATGAATCGATACTGGATTACAGATTCGGAATGAAAATAAAAGCCAAGTCTTACGACAGACTTCCGTGTATAGAATGGCAGTTGTGTTTTATCCACGATGTAATACGTACCAACATACTATTAAAGGCACATAAATAAGGAATTAAATTTTTTATACACAGACTGTGAACCTAAGAAGGTACAGGGCGGCGGTTTTATTTTTTTCTTTCTCTTTGTTCACACTGCTGACTTTTCCAGTTTCTTTGACGCTTAATCGTGGGAAACGGCACAGCGAAAACACATAAAACCACGCTCGGACAGGTGTGGATACTTCCAATAGAACGCGAATCTCCTTTTTACACAGTTTTTGCACCGTCGATCCTTTTCCGATGTTTGTAAGTGACCCGTAGGCACGCACTGCTTCGCACTGATAATGTAAAGCGATATTCTCGCGTGGGTAATTGAGAGGAGGAGATACGCAAGACGCGAGTAAAAAAAGTAACTGCAGTCACGACGCCGACCTAGTTTTCTGTATTTGGTGTCATCAACCGCGTCCAGTTTACTCTGATTTTCTGCACACCAGCCTTCTTTCAGCAACGGCACGCAACAGCGGCGTCTAAAAAACGATTTGCGAACCTTTCGAGTTGGAACGAATAAAATTAAATATTCTTCATTGTTGATATGATATCGAAGTCGAGGAGATTGCGGAAGAAATATGGAGAGATTCAAGCGACTTTATTAGGGGCTCTGATTCCTGTAGCCAAAAACAACACGCGTGTCTCCGAAGCGAGACTTTCAAAGGTCTCGAGCAAAGTGCAGCGGAACGCCGATTTCATCTTGTCTGCGGTCAGGAGAATCACGTGGGAACGTAATCAAAGATGGGGAGGAGGAACCGAGATGCCGAGGAAACCGTAGTAGACGCGTTTTCGTCGTGGGAATATATCTGCTTCTTATTCTTCTTCTTCTTCTTCTTCTTTGTCGCGTGGCACGTAAAAAGAATCTATATCCCCGACCGTGAATAAAAAACCTGCTGCAGCAAGGTTGTGAAATCGTCGTAATTCCTTCGAAGAAAAGCTATGGGGATAAAAAAAAATTCAGCCACCATGTGCGAAAAAAAAGAAGTTCTCGGATTTTTTGTTGTTGCTTTTTTTCGCCAGCCAATTTTATTACAAACTGCATTCATAGTCAGGAAAATGATAATGAATCAACGATGAATCGTCGAACAGGGAATAGTAAAGGAAAGGGGAAAAGAGAAGAACGAATGTAAGAGGAATGATAAACGCGATATTATTGTCGCTATTGTTAATTGGGCGAGAAAATAATATACCGCGAAGGAACGTTCGGGTAAAAATACAATGCCAAATAACAACTTCGACACCCTGTCTCTGTAAAGCACAAGTTACAACGAACAAAAATCATTGGAACGTCATCTCCATCGTTTTCATGCTGAAGACAAAAAGAGAAAAAAAGAAGAAGAGAAACCACGACCAAGGGTGGGGAGGTGGATTTGTCGAAAGCATCCGAAAGTAAAAGGTCGTTGGCTCTCCCGTAATAACGATAAAAAAAACAAATATATATATATATATATAGTGGTACCATAGAAGAGGAAGAAGTCGAGAAGAAGGAAAACGAACTAACAATAAGAAGGAAAAGAGAAAAAGAGTAAGCATGATAAGAAAAAAGAAGACGACAAAAAACAAACAACAACACCTATCTCTTTCAGGAAGCTTCTCGCGTATATAAAACCGTCACGGTTTGATGATGGATGGTTTCGGTCAACCCCCCCCCTACAACCCCCCGTATAGCATCTTATGGCATACGCGAATGACGCGTCCCCCGCTGGTACGTAACGGATCGCGACCATAACAGTTGACCAATAACTACCCACGGATGAATGCCGTGTGCGTATGACATACTATAAGGAATGCGGTGTATAATTACGTATGTAATAAAAAAAAGAAATAAATAATCTCAGTGTAAATATAATACATACGGTGTATAGGTATTGATAGCCGAATCGTTCGGTTGATAAATGGATGAATTAATTGTCGAAGGATATTTTTGAATTCTCTCATCTTCAAGAAGTTTGTTTCACACCCTGATTTTTCCGGATCAGAAGACGAGAAAGAAATGAAATTCAAAGAAAGAGAAGATACGATCGCTGTGACATGTAATGATATGTATAAATACATATATATATTTATACACACACATGTACAAAAGCGGTGACAAATAATTAATCTCTATGCCCGATACAATGAGAGGCTGTTTCAATTCCTAGAAACCATCATCAATCCTTTCTCGATCGTGCGCACTGCACTCCGTGTGTTATAACATACGCATATACACAAGTATAATGTATAGCGGTACAGTAGAGAAGGTTGTATAAAAAGAAACTGGCCGACTGGGCTTAGGTGGCTACAGATCGGTCGAAATAAAGAAGAGGAAAAAGGAAAAAAAAAAAAGAAAGAAAGAAAGAAATGTAAAATATCATCGATACATAACCCGCGGATATATTTGGGGTCTTTGAACCGTTGCACAAGTGATTATACCTTATACAGAAGAGATAAATAATCGGAAACCAGATTCTGGGCAATTATTTCAGACACGATTGCAGCTCTACGTTGTGCGTGAAGTTGATTTCCGATGATGTACGAGTGGAATAAAATAAAAAAAAAAAAAGAAATGAAACGGCGATGACGATGGTGACGATGAAGATGACGGGTAAAAAAAAAAAAAAAAAATCAAAACTGGCATCGAATCTCTGCAACGCTTCGGAGTTCATCCCTGATATAATAACAGAAGGCAACACTTCTGGACCACCACTTCCGAAGGCGGCTGCATTCGCGTCGCGTCGGAGTTCCCACAGGGGCACAACACCGATTTACGCGCACGGCACGATGGATGACAAGGGAAGAGGAGGAAGGGCCCGAGGGAGGGAGGGAGGGAAAGCTGTACCTGTACCGCATAGAAGAGGGGGAGGAGAGAGGAGGACGAAGGAGGCGGCCTTGAGAAGACACGAGACGGTGTCCATGCAGCGGAGATCGAGAGGATAATAAGACGAGCAAGAAGTCGAGGTATGTATGAGAATAAGAAGATGAAGAAGGAGAAGAAGGAGAAGGAGAAGAGACTGGCCATCCCGTGGGTCGAAACACGAACGAACGCGGAGGCTGCGGCACTCACTCGCTTCTTCACTTGGTCGGATTCGTTATAGGTTGGCAAATAGACCCGATGATGTAGGTAAGGTATAACAACACGCGAGCAATAGAGATCAGAGTGCGTTGCGGTGGTTGGCCCGAAAACTACGAGCGTCGTCGGGTGTAGAATTTCATTTTTCCATCTGACAGCTGGATTTTCTTCAAACAATTTGAGAAAAATAAACCACAACAACAACTACTCGAGAGATAGAGATAGAGAGAGAGAGGCGGCACATAGTGCACATCATCGTGACTTTCAGTGAGTTCGTTGGACCCGCTGACCGTGGTTTCTCGGCCCTTGAACGTGGTGGATCGAAAACTCGAACGTGATAAAACGACGAAGACAATGAGAACAGGTGGGTGCAGCGACTTTTTTGAGTATCCAGAAACAAGGTTCGACCCGTTAATTCGCACGAGGCTGAAGTTGGTAACGTTAGGGTAACGACAACGATACATCGAGTGAAAGAATCGCTGATGGACAATTTTAGAATGACTTTCAAGGTGTTGGCTTTTCTTTATATTCAACTCGTAAAGGTCTGAATTTAGAATTAGTAATTTTGCCTGAACACGCATCGTTGCCGACTTCATCCCTTATTATCGAGACAAAGAAGTGATCTTCGCGAAGCGAATAAAAAGAGCAGATTTTCATCAAAACTGCAGGGAAATAGCGATACGTCAGGTTTTTCATTTTGGTAAAATATACTTTGTAAAATGCAAGATTTACTCTATAAACAGTGAAAACCACTGTGTGCAGAGTAAAATCTGCGACATTTGTATATACCATAAAATATAACTGACGCTAGTATTTTTTACGAAGAAAACCTGACGTGTCCCTCTTTTCCAGCAGTTTTAAGTAAAATCAGCTCTTTTTCTTTTCTCCGTGTTAATTGTTTGAATTGCCACAAGAAGCGTCAGTAATTGATATTTTCTCTGCATCATGTTAATTGACCGATCATCAGCGTTAAAGAATAACAATGTTACCATCAAGATCATCAGTGACGTAACGAAAGAACAACGACTGTTATCTTATTAATGAAAAAGTAAAAGATAAATTATTTCTATTAAAAAATTAACACAGCATGCAATATCTCTTTTTATTTCAACCTAATACACCAACAGGGTAAGACAATCGTCGATCATCAATGATCACGGATCGTGAGACACCCGATGAATTTATTACACCTTTGTATCTGCCGAGCTGAGTTAAGATTCGCGACACGCGCGTAGCCGGTGAGGATTTCTCGACTCTGGGAGACAGCCTGTCGCGATTGAAGTCGAGACTATCCGAAGAAGCAGCGTGGTGGTGGTGGTGGTGGTGGTAAATTGTTTTGTTTACTCAAATCATTCCGTTCTATTTTATCTTTTTCTTTTTCTTTTTTTTTTTTTTTTTTTCTTTTCCTTCTTTCGTTAATTAAATTTATTTACAATACACAACGTACGACGTAATATACATTATACAAATCGATCGAAGGCGACATGCGACATCGTTTTACGACTGAATCATAGGTGAAGTTTTATCGGGAAATAATTGACTGTATAAGGCGTAAAAGCAAGAGAGAGAGAAAAAGAACAATTTACGGGATCTTGAATTCGAGTAATTTAGCTGTTTCGTGTGTATCCGACGATTCGTAGATAAATATCTATTTAATAGACACGCGCGTGGGCACAAATTGATTTCGTACAGTAGAAACGCGCGTTGGCGACAGGAGAAGAGTGTTTCGGTGAAATTTATTACCGAACGACCGATCGACCAACCGCACCATGCAGCAGAAGCAGAGAATCATTGCATTCTCGACGTGTATAACGATACGAAAGAAGGAATCCCGAGTAGAAAACTTGTATTCGCCGATTAGTAAATGTCCGGGCGTGCGCGTGTGCATATACGAATGTGTGGACATACGACGGAAAGCTCGGTAATTACATGTTATCAGGACAAACGTACGTACAACGCGTAATGTGTATCACCTCGCGTCAAAGTGATCGGCTGCCGCCGAGGCTTGAACGCTTCTGTCAAAACGGCATTGCCGGCTGCCTGCTTCCTCCTCGCAGTACCAATGACGATGATAACTGAGAAGCGGAGATTTCAATCGGCTAATAACTCGGTTACAACACCGCCGTGTAATACCTACTACACAGTAACTAATCACAGGTGCTGTCTAATTAATGACGGGGATCAATTAATTTTACATTCGACATCTCGCCGTGTCGATTATACTCCCCAGGGTGTGTAGACACCTTGGTGTTTGTGTTTGTAATAAGACATGCCAAACGGTCACGGTCGTGTGATACTCCGTCTTGATTTACGGTCTTACTGACCAACCTCAACAGCCACTATCATACGCTTAAACGTCTTTCATATAGTTATAAAATAGCTAGATAGATAGATGGATAAACAGATACAGATACGTGGTATAAAAGTAGATACAATTCGTTAACGATTTGCTATTCATCGTTGGTATGTAAAGGTGACGATTAACGATCGTTGACATTTACTTTTACTTCGTCATTGTGTATATTCACGTGATGCGGATCCTCGCGAAACTATCGTTACACCTCTATGTTCGTCTACCAGTAGATGGGAGATAAAGGATTGATTAGTTTCGTGAAAAATCGTAACAGATCTAACCCGGTTACCGCTACGAAATCCTGACTATCAAACAATTCGCTCGATTTCTCGCAATCGTACAACCCTCGTGTTCTCCATTGAATTTATCGCTAGCAAATGTCGAAATTCAATGAACTGGTAACATCGAGCTTCCCAATATACTCGTACGGACAACGTGTATTTGAATTTGCACCCGGTATACGTCGTTGGACAAGGGATTAAGTCCAGGCAAGAAAAGAAGAACAATATCTCGAGTTCGAAGAAGAAAATCTATTCGAAGTAAGACTCTAGGGTTAGGTAGGGACAATGCTGGCAAATTTCTACCTGTTCGTAAGAACGCGCACCTGCATCGACCTTGGGGTGGTTTTTCCACGTTTCCAAATGCAATGCGGAAAAGCGATGAAAAGGTATACCTAGAGCGAGTGTACGAATATCAACGGTATACAAATTAATAATCCATCTAATTCTGTACGAAGTTTTGCACGTAACGAAGTAATGATAAGTCGTGATAAATGTGATAAACGTGATGAATTATCATGAAAAAAAAATTGATAGAATACAAAGTCGAGTCAGCGTCAAAATGGTACGCTCGGTTCTCGTCGTATGTCACAAGGTGGCTGCCTGCATGTCGCGATGAGCCGTTTAAGACAGACAAGAGCGCGATGAGCGAGGGAGGAGACTGTCTCTATTAATTTTCAACAATTAATAGACCGGAGGTGGCCATTTAAACCAATTTATACGATTTCTCGAGACTATGGAGTGAACAACGCGTCAACACATCCACCGTCCGTTGAACGTCCGACATAATCCCGTGTCCCAAATTCTTCGATGAAATCATTTCTCGAGATACGTTGGATTCCTTCGACATTAAATATGTTTGCACCACATCACACCGAAACGTATCGATATTTCTACCTACCAATGTTTTCCTATCACTCAAGTGGGTATAAAGTATACTTGATCACATCGCGAGGCCTGCCAAATAAATCCCTATCTTTTCAAACGATCTTTCCAACAAGGCGATCCGTAATTTATCAGTTACGATAGCCTTGGCCGGCATCCCGATAAGAAGAATCTAAAAAACCTTAATCTACGGTAAAAAAAAAATCTGCTCAAAAATTGAAGAACACAAAGCGAATCCCCCGGTATAAACGAAGATAAGACGAAGAACCCAAGCCATGATCGAGTCGCGTAAATCCGTGAAAATTTCACCTCGCCAAAAATAAAATTGCCGGTCGCAGGTTGCAGCCGTTGCATACTTTGGATGGTAGTCGGAGGGGCGGGGGGAAAGAAAAAAAAAAAGACAGAGCGGCGTCAAGAGTGGTCGAAAAATTGCACCAAGCCGTATGCTGGGAGCACCCACGCCTTCGCATTTTTGAGCGGTGAACGAACGGGGGCGGTCTTCGTTTTCGTTTTTATGGGCATACACCGCGATGCCGGAGGGCTGGTATCTCGTTGGCGGGGCGTCGGCGTCATCGTTTCGCCTTGAACCTGTCCGTTGCATTTTGCTTGAAATTTAATCTCCTGGATATACATGCACATTATATACTCGGTCGACTGCTGCTGGTGCAGGAGCACCACCGGCAGCTAGCAGTCTGACACACGATCTTGACAACCGCGGTTATGCATGCACGTGCTCATGGTGTACGGCGGATCGTAATTGCAGCAGCAACTTTCAGGCGGCAAAGTACGTAGCTTCTTGATATGTATTGTATGCAAAAAAAAGTTAGTTTTCGCAAAGCTCAACGATATTAGGGTGATCGCTGTGGTTGGTACCTGATAAATTTTCTCAATGATCGCAAATGTAACGCAAATCTGTTTCTATTCTTACCACCCGAAACACCATGGATATTAGGAGAATGTGATATTTTTTGTCAAATTAAGGTTATAGCGTTGAATTTTGTAAGGTTGTGTAATTTCATTAATCAATTTAATTAATCATTGATCTAGACTTCCCGACACTTTGAATTAATTCAATCATCTGAATCCATATCGATCAAAGACAGTTTCATAGGCGATAGAAAATTGCCTTTGATACCCATCTTTATAAACTTTACATCCGTTTCCCAAGTAATCGAAGGATCGAAAACTTCCTCAACGTATTTATTTATTTCAGGTATCACATGATTCACCCAACCGACTGCAATTTTACAATTAACAAACATGATTAGTGCAAACCAACCACACGAACCTGCAACACAGTCCAAGAATGTTTCGTCCGTACAACGTGAAAGCGTTTCAGTCACGAAACAAGGCGGAAAAATTAATGCCAACGTGAGTCAACTTATCGTAGCGGGTCGACGTTATGTTGGCAACGATAAGCAGATAGCGATCACGGGCAAAGTGCGTGCGTGCGTGTGTGTGCGTGTGTGTGTATATCAGAGATATATATGATATATAAACTTTTAGCTCTTGAAGAGCGGATGCAGAGCTACGAGTTACGTCGTCGTGGCATCGGCGATGCTTCATCGTCCGCTGGTTGAGGTGCTGAAGGTGTAAGTAAGTGCACTGAAGTGGGAATGAGCGAGTCACGGAACAAGAGAGAAACAGAGAGGGAGAGAGAGAGAGAGAAGCGAGGCTGGGGGAGTGGAAATGGGCGATCAAGGCCTTCTTATCCACGCAGAGAGGCAGCGATAAGATAAGACCTTTCCCCTTTTCCCCGTTCCTCGTTACCGTACAAGCGAACAACGGGCGCCAACTTCCGAATCGTCGCTCCTCGAGTTTGTTAGAATTTTGAAATTGAATTAGCCTGAATTCCCGAGAGGCAAAGTACAACGAATATCTGCAACATTCGACGGTTTTTACCGCGTAATCAGAACTGGGTGATTAGAACCGTGTGAACAAAATACGAAACCCGTCCTTCTGCTCGGTGTATATTATGTATAATTATATTGTATACTTTTTACAACACATGTCAAGCCGGGTGTACGTACACCTATGTAATATTTTCGGAGATAATCTTGTTGACAGATTTCCACTTCGGTGATAACGTCATATTTTACATATATATATATATATGTATATAGAGTACGGAGGAACGTGAGAGATACAGGTTTTGGGTTCCGGCCCAACTCCTCGCTCAACGAGCTTCCTATCTTTCGCTTCAATTTTTGAGGCTACCTTACGGTTCACGGACCCACCTCCGCGACTTCCGGTAGTAAAGGAAACATCCAAGATTATACGTCGAGAAGCTTAATCGTTGGGTCGGTTTTAGCCGCTTGGCCAAAACCGAGAAGCAGAACGCGCATTCCGATCGAATGAAATCGAAAGAAAAAAATATACCTATTTCTCGATGAAAGGTATTTAATTTGTTTTTTTTTCCTTCTTCCTTTAGATTTACAGTAACGTTAGGACAACGCTGTAATTACAAGAAAATATCGCAGTGTCAACTATTGTCTGTGTTCATGGTCGTTGATCGCGTTGAAGTTAGCAACGTTTTTCTTCATTTTTTTTTTTTTTTTTATCGTAAACGACGCGTAATGAGACGAAACGTTATTTCGCAAATTTTTCAACTTTCTGAAATATAGGCAAACCGTATAGTACGGCAACATGCATGCTCATATTTTAAAAAATTTCCTCCTTCAGTCATTCTAAATATGGAAAACAGTGATGATGGAAAAAAAAAAAAATTTCTTCAATCTTTCGTTACGATAACGTTACTAAAATCAACCTCGGTAGTCATTGGCACAACATTTTTCTCTGTATTCCAAAAGAGACGACAAATTGACAACCACAGAGAATGGGATTCGAATAAATTCTCTCTCAATAAAGTTCAAAGTTCATTCTAAAGAGAAAGAAGAAGAAAAAAAAAATACGTGATTCTTTTTTATAATTTCCTCTCTTCAGGTTCAGAGTCAGCCACGCGCGCGTTTCTCACTTTTCGTCATCATCTTGTTTCTGGATTCGACTCACCGTCATTGCGCATTAAGAAAATGTAACAATAATTTGTAACACCGCGGGTATGAGCAAGCTTGATAAATAATACCGGTGGAGCCCGGGTTAGATGAACGACGGTACGACGGTCTCTAGGCGTCGGCAACTATGTGAGCACTCCTCTCTCTCTCTCCCTCTCTCCGTGTATATATACACACGTATATATATATACATATATCGCCACCTGTAGACACCTGCGTTCACGGACAACGTCGCGTTATTGCGGCCTCCTCTCTCCCACCTGCACCGAGCACCTGAACGCAAACGAACCAAGAAACTGTCTAGCCAACTAACGAAAAAAAAAAAAGAGAGAAGGAACCACGAATTTCACGAATATCGTCAACCGCACCCGAAGCCTCGTAGTTGTACTCCGATCTTTACAAATTATCGACACTCATTTTTGTTTTTTTTTTTTCATTACTATTCTTCGCTTTTCTCCGTCTTTTCCTTGTTCAAGTATCTTTTTTTCCTCTTCCAATCTTATCTCCGTGCTTTCGCGCCAGTTTCCTACAGTTTTCCCACATTCTTGTTTCGTCGGTTTTGCTTATGCTCGTTTATTTATTTATTTTTTTTTTCTTCTACCTCTTTTCGTTTCATTCCGACATCGCGAAGCACCGCAATCCGGTTCCCCAAGCTCTCGAGAGATATTCTACCAAGCGATGGGCGGACGTCTGTCTACACAACTGCGGGCAGGTCGGCTTGCTTGCAGAAGGACTCGACGTCCTCGCAGATACATACTTCACGTGTATGCATGTGTATACATAACGGGCACACATGCGTGCATACGCAGATATAAATAAATGTCTACGTGATTTTTGGGTCACTCACAATGAGATCACCCGCGATTGAAAACTTTGTTAAATAGACAACGATGTTGAAGTTGGTAACGTTACTTCTCAACAATGCATGTTTGGGAGAAATCGTTACTTCGCATCCTTACAGGATTATCTGAAATTCGTCTAGTTATAATCATGGCAAAGAAAACGTGTTCACATTTTGGAAAGGCAACGGCTTACGAAAAAATCTTTCTAAAATTTTACAACGATTTATTTCATGATGTTTCCTTACGTTAACGTTACCAACTTCAGACTTGTAATAGATATGCACATGTATACATGTGTGTTACATCCGACGCGAGTTTTTTTTTTCTTAGTTCATTTTAGAAGAGAATTTTGAAAATTCATATATATATGTACCTTCAGCCGTTGAAACGTAACGGACTAACAACAGTTATCTGTACATATTACGATTACAAAAGTTATGATGACCGCCATTTGCAATATGTATACCCCCTCTTTCTCTCTCTATCTTTGTACCTGCGTTATCTTCGGACTCTTGTTTCTGTAGCATTATTTATTTGTTTTATTTTTTTCTGGATCGTATCAGTTTTTGACATTCTTTTCTCACCTCTTCCATAAAACTCGTTCATTATTTTTATTCGATAAGTTTTGCTCTATCTATAATACTTCTTCCGTACATACTACGTGCATAAAAACAGGACAACTAAGGTCAGACGTACCGTGTGACAACGTCTGCAAAAAGTCTGGAGAGAAAAAAAAGAGAAAAGAAAAAGAAAAGACGAGTAATAAGAATGAAAAGGAAGAAGCAGACGAAAGGAACGGGGGCGGAAAAAAATAGATTTTTGCGATTGTAAAGTAAAACGAGGAAGAGGGGGAGGGAGATTTTTCAACAACTTTGTAAATTACCAAATTGGAAATCATGAGGAGACATGAAAAAATTGTCGTTGTATGTATATATATATATTATATATATATATATCGCAATCTCTTTCACCGATTTCGATCGCTCAACTCGTTCGTTTTTCATTTTTTTTTTTTTTACTTTTTTTTTTCTTTTTTGTTGTTACTTTTTCGGTCTTCTTTCTTTTTCAAGTCTTTTTTTCGTTTCGCCGGGGCAACGCGCGCACATTTTACCTCGGATCTTGCCCCAAGGCCACCAACGCATGGCGCGCGGGTTTCGACGAGCCACACGGACTTGGCTTGGCTTGGCTGGTTGGTTGGTTGGTTGGTTTGCTGGCGTTGCCACGACCGATAACGGCATCCTGGCCTATACTGTTATTGTGCCCACAAGAATATATCCGAACAAGAATCACATGCTACGACTGCTTGTGGGAGAGAGGGAGGGAGGGAGACCGAAGCTATTCTCTATCGGTGCACAAAGAATTCTTTTGCGGTTTTGTCTACTCTTTTGCGTATCTGTGTAGTGTACTCGTGTGACATCTATTCCCCCCCCCTTCTTCTTCGTCAATTTTTACCAATTCGTTTATTCGCGCGCTGTCAAAAATCCGACTTGGCCGTTGCTGCCGCTTTCGCAGACAGACAGACAAACAGACAGACAGACAGAAGAACATTGTCGTCGCAGACTTCCGGAACATCTCTAATAATATGGCTACAACGATTATTTTTTATTTTTTTACTTACATTCTTCTACGTTTAACGAATTTATCAAACTATATTCGACGATGTGCGAAGAATGATAAAAACAACGTATGGATTATAAGATTTATACTCAAACACCGTCACCAACAACCATGGATAACTCAACAAATCGTTCACCGACTTTCCTGCCGCATTCGTAACTACAAATAATATCTTTTGAAAGAAAGATTGCTCAATCCTGCAGAGGTCAATTTATCCGATATTATAAATCGAAATCTTCAAAGAATTTTTAATTAATATGGGTAAAAGTAAGATATGGTTTTCTCTTTCGTAACGCAAACACTGAACAATTTCCCCCGTCGGCGATAACGAAATATCCTGATATTTTCGTGAGAATCATTTCTGAGAATACTTTCAAATATTTCGAAGCTTTTCAGCTGTACTTTCTCTCCCTGATTTCTTCGCCCAGTAATATTGATATTTCTAGGAAAAATTTTCCGATTTCCTAAACCAAATTCTACAAATTCTATAATATTTTCACCGTTAGGTTAAAACCAACATTTCACGACTACTTGCCGACACACCGAAGTATCCCTAATTCTACAAATTTCACCTTCCAGTACGTTCGACCGACTCGTTTTTAATTCCCTGACTACATACATCTGGATAATTGTATAAAAATGCGCTAACCTGGGATACGACGACTGCACCCTAAACAACAACAACTCCACAAGATGAGAAACCTGGGTAAGAAAAGACTGAAATAACCGATACAAAATCCTAATCCAAAACAACGCCGCAACCTTAAAATAAAAAAACATGGATACTTGCCTAATCATCGATACAGAGTTAGAAAGAAAAAAAACTCCACCCAAATTTGACTCGCGGGAAGGTTTCACAATAAGACGAGGTATCAAACACCGCCTACCCTTCTACCAAATTACAACCGACGTACCTAAATAGACGAGATCCAAGATGCGTGAAAGTTTTCCACCCCGCGCGGTTCTCAAAAAGAGGTGTTGAAAACCAGAGATATAAAATCTAATAAAATTTACCTGTAATACGGTGATCCGAAGGGTGAGCAGTAGAACGGATCGCTGTGCATATGAGGCGGTTGTCCGGGAACGCCGGGTCCCTGGGGATGCGGATGAGGTCCCATGGGTCCGGGTCCGCCAGGTCCGCACATGCCGGGTCCACCCTGCGGGCCCTGCATACCAACGGGGCCCCCGGGCCCCATCTGCATATGAGGGGGTCCGCCGGGGTGATGCGGCGATCCGACCATGTGCGGTGCGCCGGGGTGGTGGGGGTGGGGCGAGGGCCCACCACCCCCCATGTGGGGGTGGGGGTGAGGCGAGCCCCCCATCATGCCGTGGGGCGGCATGGGGTGGGGGCTGGGCGACGCGCCGTTCAAGTGAGGCCCGGAAACCCCGTGAGGCGTGGGGGGCCCCCCACCCCCGTGGCTCGGCGTCGTCGTCGGCTGGGGCGGCGGGAGGGAGGGGCCGCCGGGCCCGCTCCCGAGGGGCGGCAGGGGCCCGTTCGCCATGTTGTTGAGCTGGGTCAGTGAGGCCGCGGCCGACGCCATGGCCTGGAGGGGGTTCGCGGCGCCCGAATTCACGACCGAGCCGAGGGGCGGCGAGAGTATCGCCGAGGGGGGGCCCCCTAGGCACCGGCCCGAGGTGCCAGACACGCCGCTGCCGAGGACGGAGTTCGGACCGCCGCCTCCTGCAGGGGCGGACGAGACGCCGGAGTGGAGGATACCACTAGCGGGGCGCTGCGCCACCCGCACCGGCATCACTCCCCCCTCCAGGACGCTTCCTGTCTTCGCTTCGAGCCGTCGTCGTCGTCGTCTTCCTCTCTGATTTCGAGGCAATTTTACCCTTCGCGTTATCCCTCAGGGCGGAGAGATGCCTACGTGTAACCGCTACGCCCCTGGGGCCACACCGCTCGACGACCCTTCTTTATTTACCGCGCGATACGAATTCCCGCGTAGATTTTACGTCGCCTACGATCTTGCGACGAATAGAGGAAGGAAAAACAAAAACAACGACGACAAAAACGGCGACGAAATGAAGAAAAAAAATAAAAAAAAAAACACGTCGTTTCCTTCGATTCCGCACTCCAATTACAGGTATACGCGAAATCAAGTCTCTCTCGTCGGAATTGTCATCCACTTACTCGGACAATGTTTATTTCTTATTATCCTCGAATTTCTATCACCGAGCAAAAAAGAAGATGATAAAAGTATGCTTTCTCTTATGTTTTTCTTTATCTATTTATCTCTTCGTCATTCACATATTTCACTCATTAAAAAAAAAAAAAATTTGTTTTATTCACATCGCCATCGCGAAGACACTCACTTTTTTTAATACCCCTCACTCTTTTTCGCTATCTCTCTCTCTCTCTCTCGCTCTCTCTCTCTCTTTCTCTCTCGCACTCTTGCTCTCCCTCTTTCGAAAACAACGAGCTCGATACGCCTTGCAAGATTCACTTCACCGAATCACTGAACAAAACTTTTTGTAGTTTTTTTTTTTTTTTTTTTTAATTTATTTATTTATTTTTTGTCTAGTTTTTTGTTGCTTTGTCTCCCCACCTCTCTCTCTCTCACTCTCTCTCTCTCTCGCTCTCTCTCTCTCTTTCACTCTTTCTCCCTATCGTCACTTTATCACAAAAACACACCGTTATCGTCGTTTAGTTATCCACGTCGTAGTTTCATATTTTGTTCGAAAAATCCTCGCATTCCTACATACACTTGGTAATCGCAAAGCGAAAAAAGAGTGAATAAGAGAAATTTAAAAAAAAACAAAAAAAAATCGAAAAAAGTCACCGCGATTTCCAATATTGTTGTTATTATTACAACAGCAACGCGACGCGATATAACTTTCGATAAATTCCTCCGTTTCACGAATGTCGAACCGATAAACAGAGGCTCTCACAGAGATTAAGAAACGAACCACCTGCACGTTTTACCGTTTCACACGACGAGGAATTTCACCAATCCACCCTTAATCACCGACCGAATACATCGGATTACTCACATCACGCACACGACGTACGGTCGTACGGTATAGAAAGAAAACAAACATTTCAATTTCCACAGGTTGAAAATTCTCATCGTTATTCGCCAGCGACAATGACGACTACGATCGACGGTTGGTTCGACTTCCTTTTCGTTCCTCGGCTCTCTCTCTCTCTCTCTCTCACCCTCGTTCCTTAATACCACCCTCCGACAGATCTACCGCGTCGCGTGTGTCGTCTCGTTCTATGCACGCGGTTTATTGCAAGGAACGAAGCCGGTGCTCGTAGCACGTGGCTGTCACGTCGTCGTCGTCGCGACGTATCGGCCGCTGTCGGTGGTGCAGCAGGGTGTTACTATCGGCGTGTATTTATCGTCCCAGAACGATCGCGCGACGCCGAGTCGACCGGGACCGAAGAACATCGTTGCGTCGTGACGTGGTTGACGACGACGGAGACGATTATCAACGTAAAGCGATCTGTCGCTGTATCCGCAAATTCTATCATTCAGAATTCGTCAGATTTTAATAGTGTCACCATTCCCCTTCGGTTCTCCGTCTTTTTTTCCTTCATCGGTTGAAACCGCGCTTCTCTTTCTCTTCCCTTTACTCCGAAAATCTCGTACGATCGTCGAGTTTTTCTGTCATCGATCACGATCGCAGACACGAGAAACAAACTACTTGGAATTACACTTGCGCGGGCGATTATTAACCGGCGTTTAATTTTATCCCGCGACCCCCGATCATCTCGAATTTTATACACCGATATCGGTATTCTTCATTTTATCATTAACAACCACTGAATCGATAAATCCGCACGTATATTCTCACTTTGCTTTTACAACTGGATCGGGACGAAACGCCCCAACTTTCAAAACAAGTATCGAAACGTTGCAACGACTGTAATTGCAAAATAACCCTGGCCCACAATCCTTTCTATAACTCACTCACAATTTTCTTTACTTTATTCTTCCCGCCTCACGGGCGTGTTTTCACGGTTAATTGTTTTCTCATTTTATTCTTACAAACGTTCTCACGTTCACCCGATTACAACCAAACAACGAAATAATATCAGAGCAAACGTGCGTAAATGGTTTAAATTCGTGAAATGCCCGCTGCCCTCGTAGTAATAAAAATTCCTTCGCAATTGTACAAGTATATGGTAAACACCGCGTCTAAAACCATCCCCGCTAATCAAGTAGAACGTAACAACGTCCGCCGCGGCAAACTCGCTACAGAAAACCACCCTGCCTCTTTGGTCGCGTTAGCATAACTGCGGCAGCGGCGGTACTGGAGGCGCCACCGTCGAGTCGTCGTCGTTGAGCGAGCGAGCGAGCGAGAGAGAGAGAGAGAGAATAAGAGAGAGAGGCGATGGGTGGGAGGAGAGAGAGCAGGCTAGAAGAGACGGGAGCAACTCACAGCCGAGGGGAGAGAGCGAGAGGAGAGTAGTAGCTATGCGCGAGGGTGGTGAGCAGGGAGGGGCGGAGGGGGGGGGGGAGGAAGCAGCGGAGGTGGGGGGAACACACCAAAGTAAAAAAGCACGGGAGAGCGGGAACCGAGCGGCGGGTAGGGGCGGGGAGGGGAGGGGGAGCACGGAGGAGCGACTGGGAGCTCTCCGGTTAGCTCGTTCTCCCTCCCCCTCGTTCGTTCTCTGTCTCTCTCTCTCTCCCTCGCTCTCTCTTACTCTCGATCCCAGCACACGACGACTGCTTCTCTATCTATCTGCCTCTGCGCTCGCCTCTCTCGGCTGCGAATATTCTCGGATGGGGGAAACCCACGTGAGCAAAGGACGCGTTTCGTCGTCGTTCTGCTCCAAAAGCGTCTACGCTACACTTCCACAGACATTATATTGCCCCGCAAACCACCCCCGTACCTCCCACATATCCCCCTGTTTTCGCCATCCCTCTTACGGTGGAAATAGGGGGGTTAAAACAAAATAATAACGAGAGGGTAAGTATGACGAGAGAATTTTTTTTTTTTTTTTTCAAATAAAAACAACAACAAATAAACTACCATAGACTTGGGAATCGGATAGAAAGTATAACAGAAGAAGAAAATAAGATTTATTATTTTAAATAATTGTCTTGTATTCATTCTTTAGTCCTGATATTATGTAGAATAAATATCTACTGGATTATAGATTGCATATAAAAACGATAGAATTATCTGCGATATTTCTAATCTAGGAGTTTGGCGTCACCCAAACCCTGGAGTAAATCTTACGGGGAGGGCGTGCATGATCAATCGGTGTTACAAATATTATAGATTCTAATTTTTCTATCTTTCTTTCTTCCACTCTCCCTCTCCACCCCCTCCCCATCTCTCTCTCTCTCTTTCTAACTATATTTTGCTTCATCATCCGTTTCTTCTGTTACAGATGAAGATGTAGAAAGTGACGGAGACCGAGTGATCAAACAGTATTGGTATAAAATACGTAGGTATCTCTATTGACGGACATCGTGTATACATATACAGCTATGTTGTACAAACTATAGAAATAGACAAGCACGGTGATCGATGAACGTGATTTGATTAACGAGCGACAACCTTGCCGCAATGTGGATCATCGATACAGGTGTGAGAAGGAGAAAAGGACAAATTAACAACCCTTGCTCTACAAGGGAGTCGGAGTTGTATCCCTTTCGTTATCCACGTGTCCGATGTTACATCGTGTACGAATATGCGGATTCGATCTTTCACGTTGGATTGATCTTCGATCTTCGAAAAGATTTCTTCTTTACCTACGGCTAGTTCTCGTACCTATAACACGGATCTTTTGTTGTTCACGCGACAAGACTGAAACCTTTAAAGAAATTGTAAAATGAAGAAAAGAAATACATCCAGAGAGAAAATATACACAGTGCGTCAATTTTTCCCGACCCATAAGACCACTTGTGCCTGCGTTGACATTTTCTAAACGCTGCAGTTATTCCGTACAATTTCCGAACAGATACGCACGCAGATACAGGTCCGTATCGCGTGACCCTCTCGAGAAAATTCTTTCAACTAGATATAGGTACAAAAATGCATATTATGATTCACAGCATCACCGCTACCGTCCAGTATCATCTCTTTCGACTATCCAGCCTCTCCAATTACGATCGGATAATGTCGTTAACCTTGCGCGTAACGTACGTGTAATATAATGCGTAACAGAGACCGTGGTAACATTTATTGTGTAGAGAAAGATATTTCTTCTCTAATTAACACACGGCGAGTGAGCGTGAAAATCATTCGTACATTAAACAACAGCAGCAGCAACACAGGAAGTAAGAATAATGCCCCTAAATAGATCCCCAGATCGTACGATCTCGAAGTGATATAAAGTAAACAAAGTTTAGCCACCTGAATATCATTCCCGTTTATTATACCTTGATTCATCGTCATTGTCATTATGGCCGTTGGATATGGAACCGCAAAGACTACCGTTTAGAAGTGGTGAAATAGCCGTAAGAATAAACGAGCGAACAAACACACGGATCCAAGTCCAAACGGAGAAAGGTAGAGAGACGAGTTAAACGAGGCGTTCAATTTCGGGAAACCATCTACTCGTGTCCAAACTCCAGAGTCTCGACAGCGCCTTAAGAGAGACTGGACATCGGAGCGTCGAGGGAAACCCGGGTTAACCTCCAGGTAACCAACGCGGTACTCGTCGAAGCCGCAGGTAGAAAAGAGTAGAAGGAGAAGGAAAAGGAGGAGGAGGAGAGAGAGAGAGAGAGAGAGAGAGAGAGAGAGAGAGAGAGAGAGAGAGAAGAGAAGCCCGGGAGTAAAGGAACAGCGCTACGCTACCGTACCGAAGAGCAGCAACGATCCAGAATGGCCAGAGTCCAACTTGGGACCCTTGGCGACAGTCCTCGAAGCGTCAAAGGTCACGGGGCATAATAACGAACAACAATAACCCAGAAAAATGTCAATTTGTTAAAACTGTGCCCACCTTCGGACACGAGTACACATCGAGTGCGATAATAGTTGTCGTTTCTAGCGAGTTTCGCCAACGGAAACGTAAATCTGTTTATTCGTTTGCCTTTGTCTCAAACAATCCCTGAGCATCGATTTGTCGTTCTACAAATATCGAATAACCATCGCAACGGTTAGAATATTGAACCATACGAGATATGGAATACCAACAAGACACGTCACAAAATTTTCATTGATGAAAATTGTCAAGTAATAGGTGTACGGTAACCGCGATAAGAAATTCTCACGTCGATATAAAGTGGAAATATTCTCGAGCCACGTGGCGACTCGTCATCGGGCGACCGACGCGTTTCGAGGGCGATTTAAGCATCAGCCAATAATTTCCAACCAAGAAAGGGGAAAAATCGACAGCAACTTTAACGGGTGTACACGCACGCCAGGGTATACGACCTTACGTCTTCGGGGGCTGTGGATTTGCCGCCGCCGCCGTTCCGAGACATACCCGTCGACTCTAGACTACCAAGAATTCCCCGGGACCATTAATCTACCCTGCGCGACACCCCACACAGGTATATTCCTCCTGCATTCGGACCCAAACCTGATCCAAAGAAACCAACGGCATTGTCCGAAGACCGAGTAATACCCACCGCCGAGTAGTAGAAGGAGAAGGTGGTGGAGGAGGAGGACGACCTGGTATGCGTGTGTACCCTATAACCCAATCTGACCTAACCTTGCCCAACTTCAACTTAACCCAGCTCACGGTGGACTTTGCCCCAAAGACGGTCGCGACGCGATGCGCTTTAGCGCCAAACTTGGCCTCCCTTACCGCCTCGTCACCTATTTGTGCAAGAGGATGAACTCTGTACGTGATTCACCATTGCCAATTGACCCGGTTTCCCGACTACCCGTGATTTTAGTCATCGACTTTTCACGAAAAGAGATTAGGTTCGACAAATGGACTAATCGGTATGGACATTGTACGGTTTCTCATACTCTTCTTATTGTTACACCGTGTTTAATAATTTAGTAAAAAGTACGATGAATCGTGAATAGAAATTTCTCTCGTTACGAGTATCGCGCGTACGCGCCGACCGTTCTTAGATGAAAAATCAGAATCGCGACTGAGAAAATCGAGATGAAAATAATCCGTCGAGTAAATAAAAAAAAAACACCTAGTACAAGAGAGAGAGAGAGAGAGAGAGGAGACGAAAAGAAAAAGAAAAATATAAAAAAAAACCTCCACGTTCCGGAGAAATTCCCACGCGGAATTATTATATGAGAGGAGGCTGGCAACGCCCGCGCGCGATATAGAAAGAGAGCGAGAATCAAGAAGAGAGAACTGAGCCGAGCCGAGCTGAGCTGAGCTGAGCTGAGCTGAGCTGAGCTGAACCGAGCCGAGCTGAGCAGTGCAGGTCGGCCGGTCGGGGAGTATATAATAATTATACAGGCCGAATATAAAGAGTCCTGGCGGACGGACGGACGAGAAGGAAGAACTGCAGTCACAGTCGAGCGGGCTCCTCCGTAGGTATATACCTGTATGATTTTGGTCACGCCAGACGCCTGTACGTTGACCTCCCGGGCCCAGAATTTACTCATCGTCTTATTCCCGGGCCTCCGACGCAGTCGAAGACAAGTCCCGTGTAAATGATGCCCCGATCCGTCCGGGATTTTCAATAAAATATCCGTCATACTCGCGGGCGATCGAGATTAGGCCGGTGCAACAGCGGTCGGTCTTTGCCGATCGAGTAGGGGTGGGGGGGGTGAAAAACTAGGATTGATCATTGGTGGAAGAAGGAGCGGAGTGTCGGATTTTCACAGACGCGGATAGAAGTTTATTCGTAGTATTTAAAAGTGTGGACATTTCAAGTATACGGAAAATTGAAGACATACGGAACGACAAAGTGTAGAGAGATCGAAACATGGAACGGCGAAATCGATAATCTGTGTATTGTCGAGAGGAATTTTGACGATTTTACACTTTGGCATTTCCATGTTCTGACCTTTCTAATCTTTCACTTGTCCGTACTTCGACGTTCAACATTTTTAAATTACACATGTTATGATTTCACTTTTTTATAAATTCGATATTCTGACCCTTTACCCCTACCCGAGTAAAATCTCTACCTTATTATCGACTATAATTACACGGCATTTTATTTTTTATGCCTGTATTATCGAAGCCCGCGCATCACTGATGTGAAAATGGCGCGGTTGGCGAAATTCTACAAGATTGAACGCTGAAACAAAATGTCCAAGAATATGTTGATTTTTTTTTTTTTTCCACTCGCGAAAAACGCCGGGAAATTTAGTCCCGCTATATGAACGCTGATTAAATTAAAGGACTTGTACATTTCATGATATTATTTATTAATTGTGTGTACGCAAAAAAAAAAACTACGGTATTTGGACATCAGCGATGCTTAGACTTTTTATTATAACAGTAAAGATAAGTGACATAAAACGCGTTCGTTAAAGACTTTACCGTTGCATCGGCTTAAAATTAACAAAAGGGAAAGAAGTCGGGGGATTAGTCGACTAATTTAGCAAGTATGCATCGATTATATCGCGACGAGTGTACACAGGGTAGATAATCGTTTCCGGAAAAAGTAAATTTTCCAACTTTCAACATTGCGCAGGCTAATTGTACAAGACTTCTTCGACAATATCAGATTTTGAGTTACGATGTTTTCAACTCAATTGCGTATACGATTTTGTAAGAAGTTTGAATCATCGAGAAACGAAGAATAAAGAAAAGTGGATGGTAAAATTTACTACCGAAATAAGTTTTCACCGTATATTGCGGTGTGCGATATAAATGGAAGAAAGGAAGTCGAGTACCCGAGGTGAAGAGGTTGGCTAGAATATGCTTTGGCAGAGGTGTGCCTGCGTACTCTACGTATTTGGGGAAAATAGCCAAGTAGCTTGTAGCGGTATTGGAAACCCGTAGTTATTAGCTGGCGTAAGCCGTGCCTTTAAAATCCTGTGAAATTTAAGGTTTCGAGATATTCAACAACGAGTAAGGTAATCAGATGGGGAAAACCCAGAGTTTTGGTACAATGCAAACCTAAGTAGCGGTACACGCGAATACCTTTGAGGGTTGGAAGCAGGTATAAGAAAAGTTCTGTACGGTCCACTTCCGGTCTGCGCGAGTAACAAGCATATTATACGAAGCTAGCCGCACCATGCATTCTTTGAAAATACGTGGATATAATTATTGCGTACACTTGAGGTATGTTCAAGTTAAGAATTACCAAAAGTAAACGATTTTAGATGAAATTAATTGTTTTACCTCGCAATCAGTTTTTGTTTTTTATTCCCATGAACGACGCGATACAATATCAATTTATGGATCAATCATTATCATTAATCATCAATAAATTTATGCTTATAAAAAGAAATTTCCATCTTGACGATTATACGAAAGATCGAGAGAAGAAAAAAAATTCAAAACAAATTTCACTATTCTCTAATTATAAACGATGTATACGTTTTTTGATCGATCAAGATTGTCATCATTATTACTATACGGGACACAGCTGTTGCACGCCTATCAGTATGTTTCCTGACACAGGGGGATATGATAACGTGTGGAAACCATAATTCCGATGCAACGATCCCATTAAACCGTTTAACCGTTCCCCCATCAATTGATTAGCAGAGATTTTTACGCTCCGACTGTAACATCGTGCACGCTACTCGTGTGATAAGTAATTCGTAATTATTATAGGTGACGAAATATTAACAATAACAATAATAATAATATGATTGATTGTGTATAAACAGTCAGTTGCGAATGCGCTAAAAAATTATACCTCAAAGTTTATATACTGTGATTATTATTTCCTTTTCTTTATTTTATCCAATTGTTACTCCTTCTGATTTCGCTTTTGTAATAACCAAACCTACACACAGAGATCCGGATGAAATGTATGTTACGTCTAGTTCCTAACTGTTGCATATAAATTTATTGTACGTCATTTGTATGATTTTATTTCTAATAAACAAATAAATAAATAAATAAACGAATAAAAATACTGGGTGACGGAGAATCTTTTCTACAAGCTACCTTCAAACTGGCCGATGGCAACCGCTCTCTTCGTTATCTCGTTGAGAAATTTAAGGGAAATTAACACCACCGAATTAAGAACGATTGGTCGTGTAGTTCATGCGTGTAAACATTATACACACACACACCTACGTATTTTACGTGGACGCGCAGAGATGCGATAGGTATAATTAGATAGTCTCTAATGATGATAACACGATCTGGCGCCAACTTAACTCCGTGACGCGTGCAGGTCGATCAGCGTGGTGCAGGCGTTTTTGTATATATGTATATATATATACATCCTGATATCGGTCACACCTTCGTGGGTATGATACAGACACCGATCTGTAGGTACCTGAAGTCCGGCCTCTGATGCTGCACGCTCTGATCGTTTCCCGTAATCAATTTATACATACACAAGTATACGCAAGAAAGCCACATTGGGGAGGAGGGGTCAGTGATTTGTCCTCGGGTTTAATGAATTCTGGAATAATCCGATCGGCTCGATGTTAAAAAGTAACTATTGAAACGATTTGTGTTTGTGAGAACGCCGCGCGAATTGATGTAACGATAATTTTCACAAAATCTAAGCGTAAATTCGAAGTATATATTATTTAATAGAAAAAAGTTGAACA